>NC_133621.1:255555526-255884693 GCF_048593235.1 Sminthopsis crassicaudata
ATAATATAGATAGAAAGGTAGAAGGTTATATGTTGAGTTTGTTGACGTTGAGGTGTTAGCAAGACATTCCTGAGGAGATGCTCAGCAGTTCATGGAGATCCTGCCCTGGAACTTGGGGAAAAGAAGGTTAGGGGCAGCTAGGTGGTGCAGTGGATAGAGCACCAGCCTTGAATTCAGGAGGACCGGAGTTCAGATCTGATCTCAGACACTTAACATTTCCTAGCTGTGTGACCCTGGGCAAGTCACTTAACCCCAGCCTCAGGAAAAAAAAAAAAGAAAAGAAGGTTAACAAAATGTAAATATAGTCAGCAGGATTCAGTCAGGTAACAATTCAGGCTACTGGAATGGTTGAGATCTTTAAGAAAGGGCCTTGTGGGGAGAGCAAAAGTTAGTTGATAAATACTTAGTAAGTGATTGTTTTTTTTGCTGAGTTTGAGCTGGTTATACAAAGACATAAATATACTAGCCTTGCCATCAAAGTACTTATATTCTGTCATGGGAATTAAGATATGCACATAAAAATTCTTCAAAATAAATACAAGATAACTTCAGAAAGAGCTGAGTGTCACAATGGTTAGAGTTCCAGGTCTTCAGTCATGAAGATCTGAATATAAATCTGGTCTCAGACACTTACTAGCTAATCATTTAACCTTGTTTGCCTCAGTTTCCTCATCTGTAAAATGATCTAGGAAAAAAAAATGGAAAACCACTCAAAGGGTTTTGCCAAGAAAATTCCATATGGAGTCACAAAAAGAGTTGGAAAAACCTGGATAATGACTAAACAACAATGACAACAAACTTCAGGCGAAGAGAAGAAAACAAAAACCCATATTCAGGGAAGAATCAGTCTGTATATTTGTGAGAAAGCTGACCATCAGAGTCATGAAGACAGGCTCATTTCCTACTCTTTATTCATAAAAGCTGGAAAATTATTACCACGTGACTTCTTGGTCCATTGTCCTACGCAAATCTCCCAGAATATAGGCTCATCAGTAGAGTGAGAAATAGTGAATAATTTCCTGACCTCTACCCACCCCCCCAATAAAAAATGAGGAAAAAGATCCAGACAGGAAAATAAAAGAGAAAAAGAAAGAAAATTATCCGGTTTAGGGTCATGGACAACATGAACATGAAAGTATTTTAATTAATTATAATTTTAAATGCATTATGCCATAATGAATTGCTCAGAATTGAGTAATTTGATTTTTTTTTCCTTAGTGGAATTTTATTTTAGTGCACTAGGAGAATTTAGTATTTAAAGAAAAGCACCTTTTAATTTTTTGCTAATAAATTTGAATGTTCATGTGAAAGGTTACAAATATGGATTGGTTATTTATTTATTTATTTTTAAACAGTTCTCTCAGTCTGGGGAAGATAAAGATCTAATTCTCACTACTATAGTCTAAGCTAGTCCAGAGAGTGAAATGTTATCTCAATAAACCTTGGGATTAACATAAAGCCTGTTGTAAGATGATAGGAAAAGATAATGCTAAACATTGGAGGGGATGTGCGAAAACTGGACACTAATACACTGTTGGTGGAGTTGCAAACTGATCCAACCATTCTGGAGCACTATTTGGAACTATGCCCAAAAGGCTATCAAACTATGTATATCCTTTGATCCAGCAATGTCTCTACTGGGTCTGCATCCCAAAGAGATCATAAAAAAGGGAAAAATATCCATATGTGCAAAAATATTTGTAGCAGCTCTTTTTGTAGTGACAAGAAACTGAAAATTGGGTGGATGCCCATCAGTTGGGGAAAGATTGAATAAGTTATGGTATACAAATGTTATAAAATATTATTGTTCTATAATAAATGATCAGCAGTATGATTTCAGAGAGGCTTACATGAACTAATGCTAAGTGAAGTGAGTAGAACCAAGAAAACATTGTACACAGCAATAACAAGAAAGTGTGATGATCAACTCTAATGGACTTGGCTCTTTTCAACGATGAGGTGATTCAGGCCAATTCCAATAGACTTGTGATGGAGAGCGCCATCTGCACCCAGAAAAAAAGCACTTTGGGGACTGAATGTAAATCACAACATAGTATTCTCACTTTTTTTTGTTGTCGTTTGCTTGCTTTTTTTTTTTTTCCTTTCTCATTTTTCCCCTTTTTGATCTGACTTTTCTTGTGGAGTATAATAATAAATGTGTTGTTGACATGCTGTTAAAAGACTCATCTTAGTGAGTTCAAATCTGGTTCATTTACTAGCTGTGTGATCCTGGGCAAATCACTTAAACCTTTTTTCCTCAGTTTCCTCATCTATAAAATGAGCTGCAACACAACTAGTAAAGAAAAATGCATAAAATGATTGTATATATATAATCAATATTAGATTGCTTGCTGTCTTAGGAAAGAGAAGATGGAAGATTATTACCATGTTACTTCTTGGTCCATTGTCCCAGGCAAATCTCCCAGAATGTAGGCTAATCAGTAGAGTGAGAAATAGTGAATAGTTTCTTCTTGGCAAAACCCTTTGAGTGGTTTTCCATTTTCTTTTCTAGATCATTTTACAGATGAGGAAACTGAGGCAAACAAGGTTAAATGATTAGCTCAGGGTCACACAGTGTCTGAGACCAGATTTGTATTCAGGTCTTCCTGATTGAAGACCTGGCACTCTAACCACTGTGACACTCAGCTCTTTCTGAAGTTATCTTGTATTTATTTTGAAGATGGGAAGAAGATGTTGAAATATGAAGAAGAATTGCACATGCTCAACCTATATTGGATTACTTGCTGTCTGGGGAGTGTGGGGGGTAAAGAAGGGAGAAAAATTTGGAGCACAAGGTTTTTAAAGAGTGAATATTGAAAACCATCTTTGCATGCAGTTTGAAAATAAAAAGCTATTACTAAAAAACTGAGCCTGTTTAAAAAAAAAAAAGATTATCCGTTAAACAGATTCACAGAATTAAAAAAAAATCAAAGAAATTAAACTTTGGAAGAACTGTTAGAGGTCATATAGTCAAAGCCAAGGCCATAAGGCATCTCTTTATAATTCTTGCTGTTCAGTTGTGTCCTACTCTTCCTGACCATATTTTCTTGACAAAGCTACTGCAATGGTTTGCTATTTCCTTCCAACTAATTTTATTTTATTTTAAAATTTAATAGTATTTTATTATTTTCCAATTACATGTAAAGATAGTTTTCAATATTTGGTTTTTATAAGATTTTGAGTTTTAAATTTTTCCTCCCTTCCCATCTTCTCTTTCCTAAGACAGCAAGCAATCCAATATTAATTATACATAGCAATCATTTTATACATTTTTCTTTACTAGTTGTGTTGCAGCTCATTTTATAGATGAGGAAACTGAGGAAAAAAGGTTTAAGTGACTTGCCCAGGATCACACAGCTAGTAAATGAACCAGATTTGAACTTACAAAGATGAGTCTTTTAAATACCAGGCCCAGTTCTCTATTTACTGTGCTACCTAGTTGCTTATTACATCTTACAAATGATTGTTTAGTTTCTGCTTAATGACATCCAAAGGGGAGGAACCCATAAATTTTCAAGGTATAAAATTGAAAAGTCTGAATTGTTAGAAAGTTTTTATTTTCACCTGACTGTATAAATTCTAAGTCAGACTCTGCCAAGTAAGACCCAAGGACGATACCATTGCTTTTCTGCACCAAGCAAAGGGTGGATTCTTACTTTAATCTTTACACTCCCAGAACTCTAGATCCCACTTATTTGGTCACTTCACATCTCAGGAGAACAATATTTGTGCCTGAGATCTGGAAAAATCATTCATTCCTGCAAGTTCTTGGGAAAACCTGTAGATTTGTCAAGCTAAACTAAACTGATTTTATGTGCTTTCTTCTTGTGCAGGACATGTTGAAATTCGAAATCTGTCCTCTTTGTTTATTGTTCTGAAAACTAGATTTGGTTTAAAGATTATATTTGCTAAAGACGGGGCAAGACTTTATATTCAACTCAGTACCGAATGGAAGAGAAGAACAATGGGTCTGTGTGGAACTTTCAATGGGAACATAAGGGATGATTTCATGTAAGTATTGTCTTTTTATTATTAACCTGAGTTTAGTGACTGATCTCTTAAAGGATGAACTATTGACTCTAAGTTCTCTAAAAGATACTCATTACACTAAGAAACATAACTAAGTAAAAAATTAATGTACTTTTAAAATGCCAACTTCATTTAATATTTTGTTACTTGGTATTCAGGACCATCAAGAAGCAAATGCTACTTTACTTTTCTAGACTTAGTTATTATTATTTCACTCCATCAGCCAAACTGGATAAGTTTCAGATTCTCAAATGCATATCATGGCCCCCAACATCTATTCTATAGACAATTCCTTGAGATTCCTTCTCTTGATATTTCCTTCTTTTCCTATCTTGGTCTGTTAAACACTTCTTTTAGAGCCAGTCTCAAGTGCCCCCTTCTTTAGGAGACCTCTGATCACTCCAGTTGATGATACTTTCTCTCCCCTCTTAGAGTTTTTTCTATTGCACCTATTGTTGTCTATTGTTGTTTTTATACTCTTGTCCAGTAAGGACAAGAATTTTTTTGAGTAAGTTTTGAGTGCATATTTTATTTATACATTGCATCATCCTCAGAACCTAACATGTGAACAGGGTTTCTCTACAAAGAAATTAATTGGGAGTTTCCTATTCCAATGAAATCACAGATCTGCTCCTAGCTCTTGCTAATGTAGTAACACTTTTTCTAAACAACTTTTTCTTTTGGGGGGTGGAGTGTCTCCCAGTTTCCTTAGTTTTGGCTATCATACATACTTTATAGACCTGGAGATCAACAAATAATTTTTAGAGTTTTTAAACAGTTTTTTGATAAGTATTCATTAACTTATTTATCTATAATAAATAAACACTTATTTATTGCCCAGCACTGGGCTAGGTATCCTGAGACCCACAGAAATTTAGGAAAAATAGTTTTTTGCTGTTAAAGAGCTAATTGGGGAAGACAAGACTGAAATACATAAATTAGTCAACAAAGTACCTTTTATATGTCAGGAGTTGTTATAGATATATATAAAAATAACTATAATTTAAGATTTCCTTGAAGGATCAAATATAATTTTGTGTCAGTATTTTTCTAGTATTAAAGTCTTACTACTAAGTCCTAAGCACAGAATCACAAATCCTTTTATTTTATAGATGAGCAAATTTAGACTCAAGGAAGCTTTGTGACTTGCCTCAAATCATATCTTGTCAGAGTCTAGATTTGAACTCAGACTTTTCTGACTCCAAAGTTCATTCCTTAGCACACTGAAATCCTCATGACAATGTAGCAGCAAACCCAGATTCTGCAAACAATTCTTGACACTCCAGAACCACTTAATATATAACTTTGATGACTGAGTTTATATATCTCTGCTGTTCAAAGGACAACCTACATAATATCTTAGATGCTGTTCCCATCTCCAGAAGGTTGGCCACAGGGAATGATTGCGATCCAAAGCTGTGACTTTAGGGCACACACCTATTGGGGGGATGTCAGAGACCTAAAAACTATGATCCCTGTGCCAGAAATTCTGGGACATTATGAAGATGCTACAGGAGAAGCCACCACTGGGCAAAGGAGCCAAGGAGGGATAGATCAAGAAGGAGCTCACCTAGGGTACAACTGCCCAGAATACCATCAAGTAGTTTTGTGTAACTGATTATTCCTGCTACATGTAACACACACTTGCTATGTGACTCTACCTGACTCCTCAGTGCTTCAGGAAATACAAGGTGCTACCTGCATTGGTAGAGGCATTTCCTCACTTAAGGAGTTCCCCAGTGTTTCGAAAGAAGAACCTAGAACTTCATAGGTTCATACTCTTGCTAGTTAGGTGTTAAGATTAAAATTTTCTCCGTGTTGAGGGAGTCTAAGTGCTCTCAGAGCTCCCTATTTTTGGGAATTCTAGGAATAATAGACCCAAATTATGCAATTTTAGTAATAACTATATGGCAGTATGAGTTCTGAAGTAGGAACCATCAGTATTATGGGCTGGGATAGTTGGGCAAATGTTAGTGGGAGACATGGGACTTGAACTAGGCCTTGAAGGATGAATGGGATGTGAATAATTGGGAATCTTCCAGGCAGAGGAATATCATGAAGAGAGGAATCAAGAAAAAACTATTCCTCTTATTTTATCTTGCCCTTTAATAGTAATTAATTATAGTAATTAGAATAGTTTTTTTTTTTTTTTTGGTATGGAAGAGGAAGGAGGAGAAGGAAATAAGCATTTATATAGCACCTACTATGTGTTAGGCACTACAATCTCTGAAAAATTTTAAATTACTCAGAGGAAAATAAAGAGGTGTATTGTGAATGTTACTGTCTCCCATTCATAATTTCTGTACCATGAATAACAAAATGAAAATGCCATCAATGAATTAAGTGCTAATTTAACAAAAAAAGAAATGAAGATGAAGTGGACATGTGACAAGGATGAGAAATAACAAGTGGATGATTAGAGTGGACCAGTGTTATCTTTACAATGTCAGGAGAAATCAAGGAAGGCTTCTAACACATTGGTTGTATCTGTTGTGTTTAACCTTCAGAAGACATGTGATTAACCATCAGGGATGCCTTTCTTATCTTTTTTTTTTTTTTTCCTGTTTTAGGTCTCCAGGGGGTATGATTGAAGGGACCCCACAGCTCCATGGAAATGCATGGAAAGTTTCCTCAGCTTGTTTTGCCCCTGTTAGAGTTCCTCTCTTAGATCCATGTAATATCAACCAAGAAAACAGTAAGCCTTCAGATGAAGATATAACTTGGGGAATTCTTTTGGGCATTAGTAGTAATTTCATTCTATTTTTCTATAATCAATCAAAGCAATTGCTGACATATACACTTATGTTATATTACTATTACACTAAGGACTGAAAAAATCTTGATATTCTTTTCTTGAAAATAAGCCTCTTGAAAAGACCACTGGGTGGAGAATGGCTGTTTTTCATTTACTTTATACTCATAAGTTTGCCCTTTTTGTATGTTCAAGAATGTATTATTCACCTTCGACTCTCCCAGAATCCTCTGATACGATCTCTTACACTCACAGTTGGAATATGTCTGTCCTAGGAGACCTGCCATATTCCAACTGTAGTTCCATTGTATTACAGCCAAATATACAAATACCTAGCCGTGTCTCTTTCTTGCCATCAGATAACAGGTCCAGACTTAGAGCATAAATAATGGAGAAATGAGCTGGTCAGCAAGGACTTTATGACCTTAGCAAGCAGTGTGAGATCTAGGATGCAGCAAACTGAAATTGTTTTAGCTCCAATTTGGAACGTCTGGGCAACCCACATGCCAAGAATGGCAGGTTATCCTTCCCTTAAAGGAAAGGTGGAGGATGTAAATAAACACTGCAAGTTTGGCTTTAAATAATATTTTTAGGCTCTTCACATTGTCATTTGGTGTAATATATATATATATATATATAAAATATATATATATATATATATATACACATTTACATATACATTAATATTATGCTTCTTTTAACATATTCTTTCCTTTGTGGAGCATAAATATATCCATGTGTTTTGCTTCTAATACACTGGTAACATTGACTGTACATTAAGAAGGGAGCCTCTCTATTTTGCTATGGATTTTGTTGTGCTATTGTGTGAATGTTTTTATTAAATTTTATGTTTCATGAGGACTTATGAAAGAATGTCAGGCTGTAAATGAAGTTCAAAAGATCATAGATAAAGTTTCAAGGGAATTTAGAATTCATGTAGTCCAACACCCTCATTTTTTGGGGGGGAGATGGTGGTCATTCAGTTATCTCTAATTCTTTGTGACCCATAAACTGTTCATGGAATCTTCTTGGCAAAGACATTGGGTAGTTTACTATTTCCTTCTTCACTGTGTCTACATTTGCAGACAAGAAACTGAAGCAAATGGGGATTAAGGTGTCCAGGGTCTCACAGCTAGTATCTGAGGCTGGATTTAAATTCAGGTTTTCTTGACTCCAGGTCTAATATTCTATCTGTGTACCACTTAGTTGCCCATGAAAGCTATGTCACACCCATTAATGTAGGTATAACCCAAAGATCTTTTCCTTAATTGCTTGATAACTTTGTTAGTTGCCATGGATTCAATTAACAACCTTATGTTGATCATTCACAGGTCTATATATTGACCCCTAGTCTTTCTTCTGAATTACATTGTTCCATCACCAATTGCCTACCGGATAGCTTGATATGTCCCATAGGCATATCAAACTGAATCCCACAATGACTCATTGCTTTCTACTCTGCTCCAGGTCACTTTCTTCTTCATTTTCTTCCTATTATTGAGAATATCATCACCTTTGTGGCCAATTTCTTTCTCAACTCTTAACAATCATCCACCTCACATAGTCAATTATTTGTCAAATCCTGTCATTTCTACCTGTCTATCTCCTCTTCATCCTGATTACTCTCCATTTCCATTATGGCCAATAACTTCCTGTTTGGTTTCTTTATCTTAACTCCAGCTGCCAAAGTACTTTTCAAAAGTTTTCATCTGACAATGTCACTCTCCTATCCAATGAATAGAACATCATATCAATTCCTGTTATGTGAAATGCTGTTATAAAAATCTCCAGCTAACATAAAAATAGTCAAACTATTAATTCACCAGTGAATATTTAATAAAATAATTGTTATATTTAATATTATAAATATGAAAATATATTTAATAAAACAAATTTAAAACAAAAGTATGCAGATCTGCCCTTGATTTTTTTAAATGGGAAGAGTTTAATGATCTATTGACATAATGACTTAGTTTGATAGAACAAACATTTATAAAGAGCCTATTGTGTTCAAGAGAACAGCTAAGTGGCATATAGAATGCCAGGCTTGCAGGGTATATGATATGGAAGAGTGTGCTAAGTAAATGTTTAACAACCAGCTTCCTCCCCAAAGTATAAAGTTTAATCTGAATTGTTAACAATTTCCTATCACTTTATGAAGTCTATCCAATCAATAAAACAATCAATCAAGTCTTGATTTGTAGCATTTGTTCATTTCTGAAATGCTCATACTGAAATTTAACCTTTCAAGTTGCTATGAAGCCATTTTGAGCACACCACTGACAAGTGGTCACAAAGAGATGAGTAAATGCAGATATATTCAAAATAATACAGACAATTTCAAAGAGAAAAGGACACTAAAAAATGAAAGAAAAGAAAAAAATGAAAGAGAAATGCTTTGTACAGGAGGTGACTCCTGGGCTGTGTTTTGAAATAAGTTAGAGATTAGAGGGAATGTGCTGTTTCCTGGATTACAACAAGATTGTGAAAAAGGATTTGTTTTTTTCTAGTTGGATTTGCTGCCCACTGTGATGTCATCAACCAAGAGCTTTTTGCTCCATGCCATGACACTGTCAGTCCAGGATTATACTACCAGCTCTGCCGTTTTGATGCCTGCAAGTGTGGAAGCAGCTGTTTATGTAATGCCCTGGGACACTATGCCTACATCTGTAGCAAGCATGGCATTTTCATTGATTTCCGGGTTCAGGTCTCATTCTGTGGTGAGCATTCCTATTCTCAGAATTGGAAAGGGTGTCAAGGAAAGCCAACACATTTTGGACTACTTTGTGTTAAGGAAATGGTGTAATTTCTTGTCCCTTTATGTAATGGAACCGAAAAGAGAAAAGGGAATTTAAACTTCTTGTTCATAGCTATAACTGCTTATATCAACATAGAGGCCCAATATTGAAATCACAATAGTAGCATCCTAAATGACAGATAACTTAGTCATTTCACAAATCAAATTTGTTATGGGTAAGTTTTATCACATTAACAATAAAAGGAGCTCAATGAAATTTAATAAAATCAGGAAGGGAAGATTTCTGGTAGACTAAGGCTCAATAGCTAATTCTGATTAGCTCCCACCCTTAAACTAATAAGAGTATGACCACCCAAATAGAAGGAGACCAGAGGGATACACAGATCTGAGAATGAGAAAAGACTTCAGTTTAGTCAGACTCACACATGAAAGAAATCCTGCTTATTTGAAAAGGGGTCATTTATCTCTTTCTTGAAGACTTCCAAAAAGGGGGAAACCATCTCTCTTGTGGTCATTCATTGTACTTTGGGGGAGCTCCTAATTGTTCAGAAGTTTTTCCTGATATAAAATCTAAATTTGCTGCTGTAGCTTCTAAACTCTTTTTTTCTGATTCTTTGAGATCAAACAGAATACATTCAGTTTCTTTCTTCACCATTACTCTCCAGATACTTGAACATAGCTATATACCCCAGAATCTTCTGTTCTCCTGATAAAAAAATCCTGGTTCATTCAACCTACATCATATAAATGGCTTAAATAATGACTTAAAGCTTTTCCTCAGAACAATTCCAAATTTACTAATGTCCTTTTTAAATTATGGTGCCCAGAACTGAAGAAGATATTCTTGATGAGATTTGAGGAGGGTAGAATACAGGGGGAATATCATTTCTTCAGTCTTAGAAGTTATACTACTTAATATTGTCCAAGTTTACATTAGGTTTTTTTTTTTTTTTTTTTTTTTTTGACTTCTACTCATGGGTTTGTAATCCACTAAAATTCTCAGAAAAAGTTCTATCTAATTATATCCTCCTCTTCAACTCTTGGTTGTAAAATTAAATTTTTTGTGCCTAGGTATAATTCTCAGACTGTTATCCCTATTGGGTCTCATCTTATTCAATTCTAATAAAATATTCTAGTCTGGCAAGACATTTTTTTTTTAGACCCTGGCTCTGTCATTTAAAGTATTAACAATGTCTTCCATCTAAGTCATCTGTAAATTTGATGAGCATTTTCTCTATGCCTTTATCTAAGTCATTGATAAAAATCTCAAGCACTGGAGGGCCAGTGTTAGATACCTGGGATACTCAATTGGAGATGTTCTGCTAAGGTTAACCACTAACAATTACCATTGTTGTGAACCTGGATTTCCAGCTGGGACTGAATCCATCTAATTTATTGCTGTATAGTGTACATCACTTTATCTACTCCACAAGAATAATATGAGAAACTTTATCAAAAAGCTTTGGTAAAATCTAACTAAACTATGCCCATACCATTCCTCTCACCTATCAATTTAGTCATCCTGTCAACAAAAGAACTAACCATGATTCATTCCTGATGAAGCCATATCGGCTCTTTATACTCATCGACTGTATCCCTTTCAATAAATTTACTTATTTTTCTTTAATGATCCATTCTAGAACTTTTCCAGGAATTGCACTCAGGTTTATTTATCTGTAGTTTACCAACTGTAATGTTGGTCTCTAAAATGTAATGTTCTCTGGGAGTAGGTTTCTTGGGGGGCTTCTGGAGGCAGCCTTCATTTCAGTTTAGTGTAATCACCCCAAATGCACCAAGGAGTTAAAGTCCAAATCCTTTATTGTTTCCTTTTAAGTCTTGTCTCCTTCCTTGGCCCTGGTTAGCTTTCTTAGAGGCCTATCTCTCTCTTTGGTTCCTAGTGCTAGTCCTTTGCCTCTGCCAGCTTCAGTCCCTAACTCCCTCCGAATCTCTAGCAAGCATATCAGAGTGTGCTTGTCCTTTAGTGGGCTCCTCCTTATATATGCTCTCTTAAAGGTGTGAATCTTGTGGAACTCTAATAAGTACTAAGTGCATCTAGAGAACTGTTAAGCACCCTGCTAAACAACCATTGTCTCTATCAATTCCACTGACTTAGCACCTTGTAAGAATTCTAACAACCAATTCATTCCCCTCCTCCATTGCATCTTTATAAATGAGTAAAACATTTCCCATCGCCAATCTTATGATACTTTTCCTATTTCCTACTCTTTCAGATTATCATTGAGAATTGCACTCAACATACTCAATATAAGTCTTTACATAATTTCCTCTAATTTCCATTCTGATTGAGATTTGAAATATTCTTGGTTGTTGTTGTTGCTTTTTGATACTATTTGTATATGTTCATAGTGCAACTCTAAGTGAACTTGACAATCACACTCAATTTTCTTCTATTAGTCTCAGTAACTTTAGTTTTATATTTTCCTTAATACTGCTTTTCCTGCAACTTTCTTTAGGCAGGTCCCAGTAACAATATCTGGACTTAGAGATTTTCCTTCTCAATTTTTCCTGGTTTTGTCCTGCTTAACTCAGTTTCTTGCCTTTTTCATTAGTCCTTAATATGTACAGAATTTTCTTTTTATGCCCTCCCCCTAACATGTTCCTTTTCTCATAGGAGATTACCTAACAGAAGAAAGTTGCTTCTTCTCTAAGAACAATAGAAAATTTAACATTTCCATCATTTCCATTGTTCTCCTCTAAAACTGAGTAGAATGATTGATCATCAGGATAGGGATGGGACAATCCCAGAACTGGACTGTTTTTAGCAAAGAAGAAAAAGTTAGTGGTTAGTATGCCAATTGGCAACTAAAAACATCATAAAGAGAAACTGTACAGTTTTGGAACTTCAAAGAAATATTGCGATTATAAAAAAAATTCAATTTCTGAATAGGGGATCATAGTAGTGGTGATTTTAGTTGGAAATTACAAGTCTAACATGGACTAACACTAAAAAAGGTAATGCTTGGTTATTTACATACTCCATCAAAAAACCAAACAAGTAGATAAGTTATAGTGACAAGAAATTTATTTCATAAGAAGAATTTGACTGTTTAAGTAACAAAACTGTAAAACAGGCTTCTAAAGAAGGCTGTGGAATCTCCATCCCTGGAAATGTTTTGAAAAACAAGTTGCTAATGTTTGGCTTTAATAGTTTCATGATAGCTTTATAGCTATGCAGGAAGCAGAAAATAAGGACTGATGAACTTTTGAGATCCTTTTACTACTGGACTCCAGAGTTTTCATATGCATATTGATACTAATTATTTTTGACATTCCTGTTTCATGTCAATCAAAGATGCACAAAACACTAAAGAATGTTTTCACTCTCTGTAGAAATAAATAGCTCATGAGTAATGGTGCTTTCTCCTCAGCCGTGGTGTGCCAGAAAGGCATGTTGTACCATCCCTGCTCCTCTTTCTGCCATCATTCCTGTGCTGCTCTTTCCTCCATGGAGAGTTGTGATGATGATTGTGTTGAAGGCTGTAATTGTCCAGAAGGCAAATACTTTGATGAAGCAATTAACTTTTGTGTGCCCATGTAAGTCATAGAAATAATTTGAAAGCATCCTGCATGATCTCTTTCCAAATTTCTTAGAAAACAAAAGGTTTCATAGGCTTTTTGGGTGAGTTTTATATATCCCCTTCATTTTTGTTTGATTTTCTTTTGCAAGCTTTTTTTTTTTTTTTTTTGGTGTGTTAAAAAGTCAGATATTTCATCCTAAGGATTGCTTTTTCCCAGCAAAAGTTAATGTCAACAGTGACAAATGGCTAAGTGTAAAGGAATTTTTTTATTTCTGATATTCAAGATTTCCCCTAAAAGACTTATCAGGATAATATCAGAAGCTCACAATCTCTATAGTGCTTGCTATTTGGAATTAGCTAGGTTATGAAAATTTATGCCTACAAGAAATAAACTACTAAGATAAACCTTTTTCTTTTTGGTGGAGGGCTGGTCCTGTGATTTCATCAGTAAAGGGAATTTGCATTGAACAAACTTCCTGTGTCAGTTTAGATCAGCAATTTCTCTAATTCAGAGGGTTGTCTGAAACTCTGACTTGTCCAGCTAGTTATACGCTACTGGAGAGGCCTAAACCTAGATCTTTACTCCATGGCCAGCTTTCTAACCACTATTTCAGTGCTCCACTTTGCCCTCAGCCTATAGCATAGTCATCCATGGTCCGCATTTCCCTTTTCTATTTAGATATAGCAAACACAAAGTCCCACCAAGAGCTGCTCAAGTTAAGGCTAATTGCAATAGCTTGGGAAAGTTAGGGTTCACACTGAGAGCTGGAATTCCTCTTTGTTTCACAAATCTCTGTAAATCAAAGGCAAGTCATATCAGAGTATAAGTATGCTGGTAAAATGCCTTTGAGATAAGTGGTTGCATTTGTGGGCTCCTGAAAAAATTTATTTTAGCTCTTTCTATCTTCTCCCTCTTGGGTAAAGTTGTCTCTGCTAATCAGATTGCTGATCAGTGCTTTATGGTCTACAAAGTATTGTCCTTCAATAGCCATGGATGGAGGTATTTTAAGTGCTGCTCTCCCAATTTTACCAACTCAGAGTTAAGTGACTTGTCCCTTCCCTTGACATTTTAACTATGACTATTTTTTTTGAAAGCCTAGAAAAAGTTGGTACTGGGACCTGTCTTCAGATTTCAATTCCACTTATGTGTTAGTCTTACACAGGCAGAAAAGTCAGATTTTTTGGGTAATTTCCCCTCAGAAAGCAGATTTTTCTATTCAACCTGTGATTTAAATGAAAAAGGCATTAAAGTTTTATTAAAAAAAAAATCGCTCAAAGTTGTCTTCAAATAGTACTTCTTAAATAAACTCTAGTTCTTTGTTAATATGTCACAATGCCCATTTTAAACTGTAAATAAAAATAGCTTGCTCCTTTCTTATGCAATCTTGAAGTCCTTTTTATTATCTCTCTTTTGTTTATGAGTTATTAATTTTAAATCATTGATTCTTACAGATTTAGCTGCCATTGCTTTTATAGAGGCAGTCAATATCAACCTGGAGAGCTTGTAGCTACACCAACTGGCTTATGGTATGTTTCTGATGTGAGGTTTATGTTTGTCATTAACACTGTCATATTTTGGTAATGTGACAATTTAAAAAAATAATCTCAATTATAAAATATGAGGCATTGTGGACATCAATCTTTACTGAGAAATGCATATATAGGCTTTCTATTGATGATCATTCTGACTAATAGGACTTGTAGTGAGTAGGTAAAATTCAGCTGGTATGAAGAACTAATTATTTTTCATGGTAAGGTCATTCCTAATCAATTGACCCCCAAGATCATCACCTTGTGGCCAACCTATTTGTAATAAAAAACTTGAGTTTAGTCATTCTGGCTCTGACTCTCTTTTGTTCTCGTCTTCACTTCCTTCTCCTTCCTGGTCTCTCCCCCTCCTCCTCTTTCTCTTCCTCCTCCTCTTCTTTTTTCCCTTCTCCTTCTTTCTTGCTGCTAGGACCATTAAAGCTTTTGCTTTAATGATGACATGGCTTTTGAGAGCCCAAGGTCACTCTGGGCTAAACTGAGGCACTAGAGAAAGACTTTGAGATTGGTCCCTATGATTTAGTCAGATGACACTGAGCTTTATCATGGATTCGGTAAGGGAACCAAATGATGCAGTTAGTGGCAGTGCAGAGAGTTATGGGAATCCCTTTTGGTCAGCTCAGGTCTAATGTGAAAGAATTCACAAAACCAAAATTTTAGACTGACAAAAAGGAAGTTTATTGTTGCCATTACAGAAGCCAGCTTTTGCTAGAAAGATAGTCTTGCAAGTGACAAAGTCCTGGCAGAGAGATAAGGGTCCTTGCAGAGAAATACTGGCAGAGAAATAAATAGAGGTATTAACACTGAGAAGAGGGTAACTCTTTATAGTGGGCAGGGGTCCTGACAGGGAGCTATGCCAAGGAGAGAGAGAGAGAGAGGTTCCTTGACAAGGCATGGCCTAGCTTTGGGCCTCTGAAAAGAAATGAGCCTAAAATTGCCCTTTAATAGGAAATCTGAGACTGAAGTGTCAATTGAATAAGATTACTGCCCCCAGGCCTAGATTCCCAGTTGAATTTAAATTCAAGCTAAGTAGGGAGTGGTCCAGGGCCAATCATAATGAAACCACTTAACTACCCCAAGTGTGGGGCCCTGGGGGGGGGGGGCTGTCAGGAGAGTTTCAGGGCTCACCCCAAAAATCAAGGATAGTTTCAGAGTTCACCCCATCATTTTTTTCTGATAAGTGAGGTGTATGATTTTACCCTTATATCCATAAACATCTAGTTCTGGAACATTTAAGAGTTTTTGAAACAAAAAAGGAAGTTTGGTTTGAGTTATGATTCTAATAACAATTATTCATTTTCTTCTATTAGTCAGTGTTTAAATGGGACAGTGAAATGTGCTGAGCCTTCTCCCGCTACTGTTGGTGAGTCATAGAAAGTCTTTTTTCTAAACCAGACTGCCATTTTACTGTTTTTACTGATTTTAGCATGGCAATTGTAGCCATAATGGCAATCCTACATTCAGTTCAACAGTATTGAATTTCTGCCTACTCTGTGTGAGGGAAGGGACAGAAATCTGTTTTTTTGAGTAAAGAAGATATGGATCCAAGTCTCATTTCTGTCATGGTCCTACTGTATTATTTGGACAAGTGTCTTAACTTTTCTATTCCTCATTCTCTAAGACCAGACATTTGCAGCCTCTGAGTTTCTTCATTGGAAGTTTCTTCCCTCTAATGCCATTCAGAAGTAGGGAGTGGGTAGAAAGAAGGAAGATACCCTTCCAGCCATTTTCACATTTATTTTGGCTGAGTAACAAAGTGCTTGCTTATAAAGAAGAGTGTTAGTACAACAAATTAAGTGAAAGCACTTTGTTGGTCAGAATAAATGTGAAATGCTTTGTGGATCCTTCCCTCTACTTCCCAAAGAAGTGGTCTTGGTTATTCTCATTTGCAAGGCTAATTCACATCTAGTTAATAGTTAAATATTTTTGATTTGGAGTCATTCAACAATATTTTAGATACACCTGTTCTGTGATAGATACTGGGGTTGTAAAGTCAGAAATAAAATCGTCCCAGCCCTCAGGGAACTTATCTTTGTTTGGAGATAGGCATTTACTTAAAGTATTTATAAGACTTACACAAAATAAACACAAGGGAATATATTGAGGCATAGGAAGAAGAGATTGGGGAGATTTGGGTGGGTAAGGTTTTATTTATTTGTTGTTTGTTGTTGTTCAGTCATTTTTCAGTCATGTACAACTCTTCATGATCCCATTTGAGGTTTTCTTGGCAAAGACTAGAGTGATTTGCCATTTCCTTCTCTAATTCATTTTATAGATGAGGAAACTGAGGCAGACAGAATTATATGACTTGCTCTAAGTCACACAGTAAGTGTCTGAGACTAGATTTGAATTGAGGTCTTCCTGATTTATGGTATCATGCTCTATCCATTGCTCCTAGCTGCTCTTTCATTTATTAAGTAGATTACATTAATATCATTCCTATATCCAAGATGCTGATTTATGAGTTTCATGTCCTATAGAAAATTTGTCAATTTGTTTGATTGCTGCAAACTACCAATGCTGTTCTCCATGTATATAAAAGGTGCAAACAAAATATAATAGTTCATAAGTAATGCTAGTTACTTGGTTGGTAAATAGGTGGTTGGAGACAGGTAACAATGGCTGGATCTGGATCAGGAAGAACTGAATTCAAATCCTGCACCAAGTAGTTAATAATTATGCAACTCTGGAAAGCTCACTTCATTGCTCTCAGTCTTAGTTTCCTTATCTGTAAAATGAGTGTATCTACCTCATAGAGTTTTGAGGATCAAATAAGAAGCCATGTGTAAAGTGCTTAAAATACTATATAAATGCTTGTTAGTATTTGTTATTATTATTAATTAAATTTATTGTTGTTGTTGTTTGTCCTTCATTCTCAAAGAGGACCAGGACATCAGTGAGTTCATACCATGACATGCAAGTGAATTGGATTTAAGAGAGTGAGGACTGTGCAAGATCACCTGCCTCACTTTCCCCTTTAGAACCATCTGGGTTCAAGTGGCAAATATAGATCAGGATGACTTGAGATGGCAATGGGAGACCTTTTAAAGTTAAGGTTTTCAATAGGTCTCTCAGTTTGACTTAGGTCACCCCCATTTAGTGATTATGGTTAGTATCAATTGAAGTAAAGAATCTCCTCTTTTACCTAGTCAAAAAAAATAAATAAATAAATAAATAAATCTGGGAGGGGAAGATTCTCAGAGTTTTTAGCCAAAGCAGAAATGATTGCTATTTAAATTCAATCTGAGTAGGGGGCAGCTAGGTGGCGCAGTGGATAGAGCACCAGCCTTGAACTCGGGGAGTACCCGAGTTCAAATCTGGTCTCAGACACTTGACACTTCCTAGCTGTGTGACCCTGGGCAAGTCACTTAACCCCAGCCCCCCCCCCCCAAAAAAAAATAAATAAATTCAATCTGAGTCAATCAAGATCCTATAGAATGGTTACAGAAGGATTCTGTGAAATTTCCTGAGTAATAATTAACCAAGGGTCCTATAGCTACTTTAGTAGACACATTTAAAACATAAATGTACACTTATGTGTGATTATTTTATTGCAAATTACATGAAATTAATAATATCTAATTTATGTTTTCTCTTTGAAGTTCATACATGCCCAGAAGGAAAACGCTACTTTGACTGCAAATTTCCTGACCCAGAATTGCCAGCAGCTGGTGTGAACTGTGAGACTACTTGTGTAAGCTTGGCCATGAACTTCACCTGCACCCCATCCCCTCCTTGTGCAAGTGGTTGCATTTGTCCCCCAGGGTAAGCTGTTCTTTGAAGAGTGTGAAGATCTAGTGTTTGTCAAAAAGAGACCACAATCCAAGGGATTTGGTCTGTACAATTTTTTAAAAGGGACTTTTACTTGGTGAAAATAAGATTATTGAAAGTCATTTTTTCAATTGATTATTGATTTAGTAATTTATTGAGTTGTCAAATGAATATCTAACTTTGTGATGTTATATGGTCTAGGGGATAGAATGTTAGGCTTGAAATAAGGAAAATGTAAAATGGAACCCCACAATAATGCTTCCTTTGGTTAAGCACTACCTTATATAAATAGTAATAATAGTTGAAAGTGTTTTTGAGTCTTTTCAGTCATATCACAACTCTGTGACCCAATTTTGTTTTTCTTGGCAAAGATATTGGAATAGTTTGTCATTTCCTTCTCCAATTAATTTTACAGATTTAGGAATCAAGATAAATTGGGTTAAGTGATTTGCCTAGAATCTCATAGTTAGTAAGTGTCCCAGGCTGGATTTGAACTCAGAGCCTGCTGACTATAGGGCTGGGCTCTGTCCATAGCACCTTCTGGAAGCCCCTTCATTTTGTGGTTACTTCGTTTGCACTTGATTGTTGTTCAGATCAGCTCCTTTTATTGAATTTGATCTCCTTGAGGGCATAGACTACTTCCTTTTGGTCTTTATCTCTCTAGTACCAAGTCTGACATACAGAAGGTACTTGAAAAGGATTATTGATTGATTGAATGAATGATTACAGAAACTTTGGCACTTTACCTTCTCTGGTCTTGAGTTTTCTTCTCTGTACAATAGGTATAAGAATGCCCTTATAGTCAGTTCCTTTCTCATTGGGTTGTTATTGGACTAAAAATGAAATGCCAGAGAAACTGAGGCAAAATAGAGAGAGAGAATATTTAATATTTAATTTGAAAGGGAGAGATTTACTGGAACCAAATAGATCCATGGTTTGGTCCCAGGCCTAAATGAGACAATCGTCTCCAAGAATCCAGCAAACAATGTGAGTTCTCAATGACATATATATATACACATGGCTCAGATACAGAGGGTAAACAGAGGCAGGGGCGGAATCAGGGTGCTGAGAGTGGGAATGGGACTCTGACAGGGTGGGGGGAGCCACCGGAGATGGGGATGACATAATGGGGGGAGGCACTCTGGAGATGGGGAGAGGCATCTTGATAAGATGGTATCTGGTATTCTAATAGCTTGAGTTGAGGAGAGGCATTCTGATATTCTAAAATACAAGACTTTTATCCTTATCAAATATTCTGATGATTAAGAGGAAGGGGTGGTTTTGTAGGATTGAGCAGAACAATTAGAAACCCTAGGCAGGACAATTTAGGGAAACTGAGTCAGGATAATTAGGGAAACTGAGT
This sequence comes from Sminthopsis crassicaudata, assembly GCF_048593235.1. NCBI lineage: Eukaryota > Metazoa > Chordata > Mammalia > Dasyuromorphia > Dasyuridae > Sminthopsis > Sminthopsis crassicaudata. The sequence goes on from NC_133621.1 coordinate 255,575,284, forward strand.
CAGGATAATTAGGGAAATTGAGTCAGGATAATAAGAGAACTGTGTCACAACAAAATGACATTACATATAAAATATTTTGGAAGATTTAAGGTACTATATGAATGTTAATTATTATTATTTCAATAATGAAAAGGTAGGTAGAAACTCTATATAGGTAGTGAAGTACCCAGGTGAGAGAAAAACAGGGTAGCCACAATAATGAAAATTTAAGAGCATTTATTGCTAGCTAGCGACTGAACGCCACCAGAACGGGAGGGGGTGTGTGTCAGCAAATGAGTGGTCTCAGGGACACATATTTATAGAAAGAAGAGAGAGACATCAAAATGTTTCTTGATACATATGTCATAATAAAGGAATTTCTATTCCAAACAGGAGGCAAAAAAAGTTATCACTCCAAGGGAATCATTCTGAGGCAGCAGAATGCTTATCAGGTTGTGAAGGGCTCAGGTCTCTCAGGACAGTACATCTGGGTTGTTAAAATACCATCTGCATTAGGGAGTGAAGAACTAGTAATAAACTTCTAACTACAAAGATTCAAGATTATGTTTCTCCCGGTCCCATTTGGGGTGCTTTTCCACTTCAGTAGTCTACTGTCTTGACTAAAGTTTTGAGATACTGTCTCAAGTTTGGATGTAGCCATTTTTCATCACCAAAGTTCTGATATCAACTAATATTTCAGGCATCTTTTTTTTTTTTTTTTTTTTTTTTTTTTAAAAGCAGGCTGTTCTAATTCTAATTCTTCTGCTCTGTTTAAAGGAGTTCTTAGAAAGGTGTCTATAATTTACACAACATTCATAAGATTTTTATTCCTTCAATTAATAATTATAAATCAATAATATTATATTAATTACATTATAAATAAATTAGTATAAATAATTATGTTAATGTCAGGAAAGCCTCATCCATGGTGGGAAATCTTCTGGAGGCATATTCCTTTTCTGTAAGATACTCATTCTCAGTGTTGCTGTTTTGATAATGAGCAGAGCAGGTTTTGTCAGTCATTCTCAAGGCAAATAGTCATTCAGCCTTAATGGTACATAACATTCAAGGAAATAACTGGGTTGTAGCCCTTCTAAGTTACTAGTCAAAAAAGGAGAGGCCTTGTAGTTTATTTACCAATTTCTGGATGTGAAGAAAATCCAAGTGATTTAGGATAGGTTTTAGGCTCTTGACAAAAGAGTCATGTTTGATATGGAGAAAATGGATTATGAAGAAAAATTACCTATCCATGAGAATGGAAACAGTGACCAGCAATAATCAGATCACAAGCAAGAGAAAAAAAAGCAAAGATTTTGTTTTAGAAAGCAAAAGAATAATCAAAGCTTATAGGACTGCATTTTTCACGACTTTTCTTTTTCTTTTGAACTGAAGTCATAATTTCATCATTTGGTGGGAGCTTCCCATGAGGATCTTCTTCTACCAATGCCCATTCTCTGCCCAGAACACTTAAGTGGTTAAGTGATCACACAGCCGATAGCATGCCAATTATTTCCTTTTTTTTATAAAGCTTTTTATTTTCAGAACTTATAGATAGTTTTCAACACTTACCTTTGTAAAACTTTGTATTCCAAAATTTTTTTTCTTCCATCTTTTTCTCCATCCCCTCTCCTAGATGGCAAATAATCCAATCTATGTTAAACATGTGCAGTTCTGTATATATTTCCACAATTATCATGCTGCAGAAGAAAAATCAGATCAAAAAGAAAAAAAAACGAGAAAGAAAACAATGCAAACTAATAACAACAACAAAAAGTGAAAATATTATACACTTAGTACCCACAGTCTTCTCTGTTTGCAGATGGCTCTCTCCATCACAACATCATTGGACCAATCATTATTTCTTAGAAAATTTTATTGAAGCTTTTTTAAAAACTTCATTGTGACTTCAATTGACATGCATTTATTAATCACATATTATACATCTGGCATCGTAACTATAAATTTGGAGACAAAAATGCAATAGTGCTGCATCTTTATGAATTCTGAACTTCTATTACTTAAGCATTCCAATGGACCTATGATGTCCTACTGATGAGGTTTAAGTTTTGGGTTCCCTTTAGTAGGGAACCAAATGATAAGGTCTAGATTTAGGGAACCAAAATGAGATTAGGGTTTCTGGTGGTCAGGGAGTTAAGTGATAAAGTCTAGTGGCAGGTTTGGGGTTCAGGAAATCAAATAGAGAGGTTTGGCTTCTATGCACCCCCTTGGGATTTGGCACAAGGGTAGGGAGTTTTGGGGACTCCCTTCTGGTGGCACAAAGATTCTCTGTAAAGGAATTTACAGACCCGAAAACCTAATTTGATAAAAGAGGTTTATCATAGGGATTGGGAAGCAGGGTTAGAACTCCTGACAGAGAGGCATAAAGTCTGGTTAGGGAAATAGGTGAAGGTAAAGAGAGTGTGGCACTGGAAAAGATTATTCCAGTGAGCAGAGACCCTTGGCATAGCAAGCATGGCTTAGCTGGTATGTTTAGAACCTCTGTAAAGAGAGGATTTTAGATTGGCTCTTTTATAATAGAAGCTTTGGCTACCAGCTGAAGGGAGCTAGTGGATAGAGTTCTACAAGCTGGGTTTCAGCTTGGGCTGGAATTTGAATAGAATTCAATGAGTTTCAGGACTGAACTGACCCCACTTAGACAACAGAATGAAACTGTCTTGTTTCCCTTGGGCAGGATCCCTCACTGAGGCAGAGTTGAAGGAGATTTTTATAAGACTGTAGACTAAGAACTGGAAGACCTAGAGGCCATTTGTTTTAGCTCCAATGTATTGATAAGGAAGCTGAGGTTTAGAGACGTTACATGGCTCATGGGTGCTCAACCAGTAGGTTTTTGAATTGGGATTTGAACTCAATTCTTCCTCACTCTAGCACTCTCTCCACTGTAATTCACTAGAATTATAACTTTCTTCCATTTTCAGAGGCTCTAGTGTAGGAATGGAGAAAACATGATAGGAGTCCTCCATGATTGAGTGGCAGAAGGAGAAAGGAGGTAAAGATAGAAGGTGTTTTATCGAACTGGTTTTATTAAAGGGTCAAGACTATGAGTTGAGGAAAGTGAGACAGGATTGTTGTGGTTTGAGAGGCCAACACTTTTAAGAGGGTTAATGCCTTAATCTGCAAGTGAATTAAATTTAAATGAGGTATAGCTGTGTAAAGTCTTCAGCCTCAGTCTGCTTCAAGCTTCAGAGTCTAGTGGCAAAACTTGGGTCAAAATGACTGGTAAATCAGAGTGAAGGTTGAGAAGGATGGTGAAAGTCTTGAGGTCAAGAACAGAATCTATGTAAAGTATATTACAAAACTTGAATTATTTTGTAAATGTTAGTGCTTATCTAGAGCAGTAAAGCATGTGATAAAGTTAAATAAGGAAGAGGTTTTTTGCTTCCTTTGGGGAAGTCTTTTGTCATATGAGGTGGACTTTAAAGAATGAACTAGTTGTAAATAAATGTAGATGAACAAGCATGAGGTAAGGACAACAACATTTTCTTTCAAATAGACTTTTAGAGGGATGGTCTGGGAAGTTAACTGCTATACATTTCTTTTTCAACATTGTTTCTATAGGTAAATACATTCTGAGTTCTGAAAGCTGAGTCAAATTTTTAAAAAATAATCTATCCTTAAATCTAGGGCAGCCTTTAATTTAGGGAGAAAAAGGTCTTGAATTTGGTAAAAAAAAAAAAAAAAAAAAGAGGCCATATGTCACCCTAGTCTCCTAGTGTCTTGCTGTGTTCTTATCAAAATCTGCTCTCAGGAAGGATTTGAAAGTCATTCTCATTAGAGATTAAAGGGCTCATCTTAATTTTATTTCTCCCAGCAGGGTTTTCATTTTAATTCAGACCTGTTATACTAAAGGAAAGAAGCTCCTAAATTAGAATTTCTAGGATCAACAAGCACATAGTGAGATTATTTTGGCCTTTTCAATTTCTCTAAAATCATGTCATAAATTAGTAACATTTTTGATTTGGAATCAAGGGACTTGGATTCAAATTCTAATCCTGTAAGCAACTGGTGTGACAAACAGCTTTACCTCCCTGAGCCTCAGTCTTCTCAATTTTTAAATGAGGGTTTTGGATCACATTTTTTCCAGCTTCCAATCTGTGTTCCTATGTTCCTGTGTTCCTCTTCCTGGTTGGTCTGTGGTGACCAGTAGGAAGCCATTGAAAGTGCTGAAGTTGGGAAAGGGACTTCAAAACTTTGGGGTCCCAGACTGGCCTCACAAGGTATCTCAAAAGAATTTGCAGGCTTGAACCCATTTCCTGATCAAGGGGCAAAGTTTTATTGTAATTGTAATGCCAACTGAAGAGGACTAAGTTCCAAAAAAATTTAGCAAAGTGCTAAGAGAGAGAGAAAACACCTTTATCCAGCTTTCTATCATTCACATGCTAATTCTATGGTCTAGATGTATGGCCAAGGCCAGGGGGTGATCTCCAGAATGTAGCTCTCTTTGACCAACAGATTATCACTATTGTCTCAGGAGTTTGGTTTGTGGAATTATCCTGAGGCCAGAATTTGACTGAGGACTGGTCTATTCAGAATCAGACAGCTTAGGTGGGTGGAATTTCCAGAGGCAGAATGTAAAGCCAGAAGATTTAGATTTTCTGACTTATTAGAACAGAAGCCTCCCTCCCCACTAAGGTCTGGGGATCTCAAAATCATTGCTGTCTATCCTAGAAGCTATATTAGATATTTTCCCCTCTCCAACAGTTGTATCCCAAATTCGTTTGGGACAAAGGAATAGAGATCTCATCTTCTGGAACTGCTTCAATGCTGATGAGGGGTGTAGAGCTACCCCTGCCTAGTGGGATCCTGTCTGAGGAGGAAGAGGCACACTACTTAAAGATGGCAATAGCAGCATTCAGAGGGATGCTGGGTGTCAGAATCAGTTAGCCAATAGTATTCAGGGGGAACAAATAGTTGGAAGTTCATACTTTGGAGTCTGGAGGAAACAAATCTGACAAGTAAGTTAAAAATGCAGGGGCCAAATATGAGGAGGAAAAAGAAGTGGAGTTAATATAGGGGTTAGTAGGAACAATAGTCAGGAACCCCATCCAGAGGAAGGCTGGGGGTGAGATGAGATTTTCATGAATGTTTTTCATCCAGCCAGCTTTCCCAGGATAAATACTAAAGAATGTTTTCCCTCAAATTCCTGCTTTTGTCTCCTTGAAGGAGTGGGCACAGTGTCTGAAGCAGTACCATTATACATAGTGAAAGCAGTACTTAGATGAGGGTGCAAACTCCATAATATTTAAAAGATGTTGAGTATCAGGAAGAGAGGAGTATAGTTTGAGGAGTTCCAGTCAGGGGCATTCCTTTTATTTTTTTATTTTTATTTTTATTATAACTTTTTATTAACAGTATATATGCATGTGTAATTTTTTACAACATTATCCCTTGCACTCCTGTTTTGACTTTTCCCTTCCCTCCCTCTACCCTCTTCCCTAGATGGCAGGCAGTCCCATACATGTTAAATATGTTATACATTTTTACAATATATGTGTGCAGAACCAGTTCTCTTATTGCACAGGAAGAATTGGATTCAGAAGGTAAAAATAACCTGGGAAGAAAAACAAACAGTTTACATTCATTTCCCAGCGTTCCTTCTCTGGGTGTAGCTGATTCTGTCCATCATTGATCAATTGGATTTGAATTAGAGCTTTTCTTTGTCAAAGATATCCACTTCCATCAGAATATATTCTCATATCCTCATACAATATTGTTGAAGTATATAATGATCTCCTAGTTCTGCTCATTTCACTCAGCATCAGTTGATGTAAGTCTCTCCAAGCCTCTCTGTATTCATCCTGCTGGTCATTTCTTACAGAATAATAATATTCCATAACATTCATGTACCATAATTTACCCAACCATTCTCCATTTGATGGACATCCATTCATTTTCCAGTTTCTAGTCACTACAAAAAGAGCTGCCACAAACATTTTGCCACATACAGGTCCCTTTCCCTTCTTTAGTATTTCTTTGGGATATAAGCCCAGTAGTAGCACTGCTGGATCAAAGGGTAAGCACAGTTTGATAACTTTTTGAGCATAATTCCAGATTGCTCTCCAGAATGGCTGGATTCTTTGACAACTCCACCAACAATGTATCAGTGTCCCAGTTTTCCTGCATCCCCTCCAACATTCATCATTATTTGTTCCTGTCATCTTAGCCAATCTGACAGGTGTGTAGTGGTATCTCAGAGTTGTCTTAATTTGTATTTCTTTGATGTAATTTTGGTCATATAATTCCTGACTTTCCTTTGGTAGAGAGATTCCCAAATATTTTACGCTATCGACAGTTATTTTGAATGGAATTTCTCTTTGTATCTCTTGGTGATGTATAAAAATGCTGAGGATTTATGTGGATTTATTTTGTATCCTGCAACTTTGCTAAAGTTGTGAATTATTTCTAATAGCTTTTTAGTAGAATCTCTGGGGTTCTCTAAATATACCATCATATCATCTGCAAAGAGTGATAATTTGGTTTAGAGGCATTCCTTTTAACAGGTCCCTCAGAAACATCAAAGTAGAATGGAAAACCCATTAAAAACTAAGGAGTTATCTCCCCATTAATAAGGGCCACAGAGGGACACTGAGAGAGCTGGAGAGAAAATATCAGGAGCAAAGCTCTCATCCTTGGAGTGTGGTTAAAAGTACACCTGGAACAAGTGGAGAATAACAGGAAAGAAATAAAGCTAATCTTAATTGCCTCAGCCACCTTTTGAGGTATTTGAGAAGTGAAGGCTAGGCTATTGTGGCTCTGCAAAGAGCTGGGCAGGCCAAAAGAAGTTTACACTAGCTGGTCTCTGGAATTAGACGCTGTCCTGAGGGTGTTTGAAACCACCCAGAAGGAGAAAGGATGTGCCACACTAGGAGAGTCAAGTTGGGATGTCTAGCAGGAGAGCCTGATATCTGGTAAGCCTCTCACTAGCAAGCCATTGAATCCCTTTGGCTTCAAAAATGCTCTGAACCTGATGGTGAGCTTAGAGACTTCCTCAATTAGAAGGCAGCTATCTCTAAGACAAGTAGGACCTAGGACCTGGCCCTGCCTTTTATCATATACAATGTAAAAGGCTTTAGGTAGGCCTAAGGAGGGGGCAACTGATTAGTTTAGCTTTCAGGGTTGTAACAAACTGGTAATTTTTTATGGGCCTTTAGACAAAGAAACTTCATAGCCCTGGATGGGTGGGTGGGTGAGCTGGAAGTTAGGAGTTTGTCCAAATGTATGAGGGGCTGTCACAGAAACCCTGAGGTACCTCCATGTTATGGACATGACTGTCCATGTTAATTGGTGGGGGGTTGAGTTCCCCTGGATTTGCCCCTTCAAGAAGAAAAAGAAATTGTGAATATTTATGCAATGGAATGGAAAGGAAAGTGTCTAAGACCTAAGATAGAAAACCATTGTGTCCCCTGGAATACTTGTATTAGACTCATGGCTTCTACTGACCATTTGCTCTGATTATAGAAATTTGCTGTAAGAGGAAAAAGCTGGGATCTTCATGCCGCAGCTTGAGAGCCCATATTTGACTGGATAAAGCATCCTTGATCTGTTTGATAGCTGATCATGCAGTAATAATTCCACTTTATAACCAGACTTAGGAATAATCAGGTGGGAAACAAAGAAACAGAACTGGGAAACTGAGTTAGAAGGCTCTCACCTTAAGCAGAGGCTAAGGTTGTCCTCCCAACTCTTGCCCAGATAAACCATCCACCTAGACATTTCAGGAAGGCATTCTCTGAGTAATTTATGACATTTAATAGTAAATTACTGACTTTATGATCAAGCAATCAAATTTAAAACTCAAAAGAATATCAGTTGCAATTCCAAGAGATTTTATTTCTAATAGCAAATTCTACCAATTGCAGCTTAGGGCTATATTTTATGCTTTATTTTAAAAGTTCACCAGGGCTTAAACCTATAGGAGATTTTGTTTAGCATGTTTTATATGTTTAAACTTATCCTGATGCAAAGCTTATAGATTCTTACTAAACACATTCCTTGTTTAGAAACTATCAATCCTAAACAAGCTTATTTCTAAGAGCTGATGACTTTGCTTACCCTGCTGGTTTCAAGAAAACTGTCAAGATTACAAATTAAGAGGAATTGACAGAAACCCCATAGAAGGGGCTGAGCTTGTTGTTGCCCGCCCCAACTATTCTTAGTGTTTTCATGGGCTGTGCTGTTTGATACCTCCCTCCACTTTGTGAAGAGGGAGAGTTGCACATCTCATACTTGGAGGTAAACCAAAAAGGCCTTCAAGTCATCCCTCTTATTCCACACACAGTGATTACCAATTTTAGATTTAACATGATGAATATAACTCCAAATGAATTAATTAACAATTTTAGTTTTGAAAGTAATAGCCCAATAGTCTTAGCTATAAGTTCTATTCCCTTAAATAAATTTCCCTTTTGTTTTAGGGACAAAACAAGACAATTCTTAAAACTGAGATACAACATGTTTTAAAAACTGACTTAACTTTAATTAATGAGATTCCCTAGATTCTGATTAAATGTCCTAGACAAACTGAATTGCAATTTTGTTATTTTCCAATGTACACAAATCATTTCTCTTTTGTGAGCCAGGAAAAGGGTGCTGGATGCCAGCTTTACTGACAGGATCCTCGAATCTGACTCTAGATAATTTTCTGTTTTTCTAAAGTTAAGTGCAAATAGATTACAATTTATATATCTTTAGTAGACTTTAATTAGAACTCTTTTACAATTGCTTTTCTTTAAAAAACATCTTTAAAAACCCTGTAAGTTATCAAATATGAAGCAATTATAGCCAATAAAGCAGTTAATATTCATATAGCTTGTTTTATGCTAAGCACTTTTGTAATCATGTTGTCTTCACAACAGCAACTATTATTTCTCTTTACAAATCAGAAAACTGGGCAGAGATAAAATAATTTGCCATAAACTGAATAGCTATTTACATACCCATAATTGAACCAAAAAATGGTTTTACCAAATGCAGAAGCTGATTTCCTTTCTCACCTCACACTGCCATGCTGGATGGTGCCAGGGGTATCCAAATTCTTTCTAGGAAGTTCCTGGACAGAATCTGATGAAAGCTGGGGTGACTGATGCCAGGATATCCCTTTGGTGGTAGTTTCAAATATCAGGTCTCAGGGAATGATGACCATGGAAGTTGACCTCCCCCACTCTATCCCCATTCCCCCAAACTGGGTTGGAGAGGTGTTTGGACAAGTTTGTGTGGGGTCTCCATGGCTGCTTCCTCTATTTCTATAGGTGAGGCAGAATTTGAGTTTCCCTACCACTCTGAGATGAGAAGAGCTAGCAAACAGAGGGACTTGGGCTATATTGATCTTGTTAGTAATCTCCACAACTGGGATATAATCAAGACTACTCCAGGGAATGGAGTGGAGAGGGTCCCTTAATACCTTCTGAGATGTTTTCCTAACGGAGCAGAAGGGGAATTCTGGACAAGATAGGAATCAAGTAAAGGTTAACAAAAAGTTGCTATTTACCTGGTTTGCTTTTGCTTTTTCTTTTCTTCCATAATGAGGTAAATTCCTGGAATTACCCCCACAAAAAAAGTTTTTCTTGTAATCTTAAAGTGACTGATTTCCAAACTTCTTTTTCAAAATTTTGAGAATCTGCTAAGATGTTATTTTTGTTAATTAACATTTTTTTGTGTAGCCCCAGTTTGTCTAGAGCTGAAGTTCACAGAAAAAAGCTAAATTTTTGAAGAAATTTTCCTAGCATTCTAACTACATCATAGAGATGTTTGCTGGTTGTGTTTTAAATCTTTCCAGGTAACAAAATCTAGCTCACAGAATAAACATGACACAAATATTCTGCACAGAGATGCAGACACAGACAAAATGACATGAAAAAGGATTGTCCCATTTTTGCCAAAAGCTATAAAATTTTGCCAAAAGCTATCCTATAGCACTTATCTTCTCTGGCATCCCAGTGAAGGTGAAAGAGTGGCATGGTTAACTTTGCTGAAAATTGCAAGAATTTCCTAGTCTGGCCATCTCCAGTAAAGGAAAACTTTCTGAATGTGGAGCTCATGATGACCTAGACAAATCTTCTCCGGGTGGCTTGGGGTTTGCCAGCTGTAGGATTGTAGGAGAAAAAAATGGGGGCTTACCTTGACAAGGAGGGAATAAAGCCAGAGGAGGTCAGACTTTCCTCATACTGGACCACAAAATGTTGAGGTTGGCAAAAGGACCCCAAAAGTTTGAGGTCACAGATCAGTGTTGTGAATATCTCAAAAGAATTTGCAGACTTGAACCAATTTTCTGGTCAAGGGGCAAAGTTTTATTGTAATTGTAGTGCCAATTGAAGAGGACTAAGTTCCAAAAGATTTTAGCAAAGTGCTAAGAAAGAGAGGAGACACCTTCGTCTAGCTTTCTATCATTGACATGCTAATTCTATGGCCCAGTGGTCAGGGAGTCATCTCCAGAATTTGGTTCTCTCTGACCAACAGATTATCACTATTGTTTCAGGCGTTTGGTCTGTGGGACTATTCTGAGGCCAGAAGCTATTTGACTGAGGAAAGGTCTATTCTGAATCAGACAGCTTAGATTGAGTGTGGGAATTTCCTGAGGCAGACTCCAAAGTCAGAAGATTTAGATTTACTGAATTTATTGTTAGAACAGAAGCCACCCCCCTAAGGTCAGGGGACCTCAAAATCATTGCTGTCTTCCCTAGAAGCTATATTGAATCAAAAGGAATTTTGAGGGAAAGAATAATGAGAAAAGTAGTCAGGTATGAATTACTTTATTTGGTGTTTTGGAAATAAAAGAGAGGAAAAACAATAGAATCCCCCTCCTGCCCCCCAAAAAAAATCAGTAGAAAGAATTCAATGAAAATAATTTGGTAGAATCCAGAAAAAAGTTTTTTCCAAGGTAGAAGATATGGGGTGTGAAATCAAAGGTAGCTAAGTAAGATATTTGTTGTTTGTCTTTCAATATTGAAGAGGAAAATGACATCAGGGAGGTGATGTCATGACATACAAGTGAATTGGATTTAAGTGAAGGAGGGCCATGCAAGGTTACCTGCTTCACTTTCCCCTCCAGAATCATCTGGTCCAGTGGCAAGATATAGATCAAGATGAGTGGAGATGGCCCTGGATGAAATGGCAAGATAGTATACGAAGAAGAATAAGAGACAAAAAAAAGACTTCTATACAGGATATAATCTTCTCGTGATGAATGAAAAGTTTTAGAGACATAGTTTCTGGGTAATTAATTATCTCATTAATTATGGCTAACAGAAATTAAAATGGTTATTAGCTTTCTCTCATGAACCAAAGACAAATTATGGAAATCCCTCAACACTTACATGCCCTTGGAAGAGTGGGTGTTCTTGACAGATGTATATCAACTTGGACTGGTTAACAACTAATGAGAGAATGAATATTATAATGAGAGCTAGACAGATTCTAATGAGGAGCTGGGGAACTTGATGTTAGTTATGTCACTCTTACTCCTCTCTATTCAGATTACCTCTCTCACAGGCAATTTAGACAAAGAGATTTTCCTCTATCCAATCCTGCCTGAGTGGAACATAATGACCTGGAATTCTCCTAGTTTAGATTTTTTTTGTAAGGTTTTCTAGTTGTGTGGGATTCTACCCAAGGTATCATAAGCATGTATCCCCTAGAGCAAATTCAACTATCAGCAATGTCCTTTAGAAATGGGTTGGTAACCTACAAGGGTTTATTTCAGAATGAGGAAATAAAAAGGAAAAAACCTTAATCTCAATTAATAATTGGTTATTAGTAAAGGAAAATAATCATTTCATTCTTTTGAGACTGAGTTCTCTACTACTTCTCCACTTCTATTGGTATTGAATCATATGTATTGTTATATGTTAAAGAAAAATTAATTTTGACTTGCTATAAATATTGTTAAGGCATTATTTCAAAAATGTCCAATCCTTCAAAGCTATTAAAATTTTAAGTGTAGCAACCTCAATTTAGAACACTCAGGTTTCCAGGTGTGGTGAGTGGATGGTACAATGACGACTTTAAAGTTTTAATGCTTAATATATAGATTTGGGTTCCTACAACTGTAGTTTACAAGCCCCCATCAATGTATTAGCAATCAGAATGTATAACAATTAGCTCCAAGTAAAAGGATTTATTGAACTATGCAGTTGTACAAACAGATGACAGAAAGTTATAATTTATTTTATATTTACTATGTGTCAGATGAAAAAAGACATGGCAAAATCCAGTATCTTTATCAAGAAAACCCCAAATGGGGTCATGATGAGTTGGGCACAACTGAAACAACTGAACAACAACATCAAAAATATTCCAGATACTGTACGAAATACAAATAAAAGTATAAAAGATATTCCTTATCCTCATGGAGATTACATTCTAATGAAAAAAAACCTTAAAGAAGAGTTTGAAAAAGAATATGAATCTATGAGGGGCATGGCACCTAGCAAGGAGAAGAAGTAATTTGGAGAATTAATCAAGTTACTCAACAGAGCAAGAACGGTATTTAAAAACATTCACTCTTCTAAATTTAAGGTATAATCTCCCATTTGAAGAACTAATAAAAATTTAGACACATAGTGAGGCATATACGTGTGACTAAGGCATCTTGCAATACCAGAACTATAGGACATTATTGCAGAATCCTCTCAAAGTTCCCCTGTCTGGTGAAGAATTTCTGGTAGGTTGGTCACTTAGCAGGGTTCTGAGGGTCTGCTCTTCCCTAATGCTAGACTCGCAGTTTTCAGGGCTAGTAATCTCTTGAATCTACGGCCAGACCTCTTGTTTCCTACAAGAGATTAACCTTCAAAATATGTTGACTTTTAACATTCACGGACAAGTTCACACAGTGGAATTGCTGCCTTCAAACTCAAACAAAAAAGGTATTCATACGTCATATAGGAATAACAACTTATTGACATATTGTTCACAAATTAGTACTTCAGTGTGTTTACATGTTGTGATTCTCAATTGAACTGAATAATCAAAGGTTCTCTCCCTTACACATTTTCTCTGTTTAATTATTTGCCATCTCAAGTAAATTAACCAGAGGGCTTTTTGACAAAATCCAATTTACAAACAAACTAAAAATTAATATTTTTCTGTGAAGATCTAGATCCAGCAGTCAGTGGTCCTAAAGATCTTCTAAATGGATATTCCAACTTATCCCTCACTAGGACAAGTGGAGCTAACCTTAAAAGAAATCATAGAAACTCAGAGAGGTCTTGGAAAAGTATTATGCATTCTGAAAAAGATGAGATACTTGGGGAATTGACTATTCAGGGTTCTGGAAGATCAGTTATCCTAAAGTATGTTAGTAAAGCAGATAAGTTATTTGATATTAAGATAAATAGTGCTGCTTAAATGTGGAAAAATAAGCCTGGACTAACTCCTTTAATGTTCTGTGTGCTATTTGCTAGGCACGAGTATTCTAAGAATGCAATATCTTCACTGCTTATATCAGTTATGATACTGATAATGAACATGCTTACATAATAGACATCAATTATTTAAAACAAAGTATCACAACTCATAAGGATTCCGAAAAGCTGATTTTTTTTTTTTTTGTCATAATATGGGGGAAAAACATAGAAAAATGCTAATTTGGGTGCATATTGAATTATATGATTGTTGAAGTCCCTTTTAATGCTACAATTATTGTAGAACTGACTTTTAGGTATTCGAATCATTAAAAAAATATAATATTAGCTTTTGCTGTTGTTCAATTTCAATTGTATGTGACTCTTTGTCACATACAATTTGGGACTATTTGGGATTTTCTTGGTAAAGACACTGGAATAATTTGCCTTTTTTTTTTCCACCTCATTTTACAGAGAAGGAAAGTGAGGTAAAGGAGGTTGATTATTTTGCTCAGGGTAACATTGTTAGTATCTGAGGTAACATTTGGACTCAGAAAGATTAGGTACTCTGTGCACTTTGGCGCCACCTAGCTGCCCCAATACTAGCTCACATTTACATAATTTATACAATTGCATTTCTATTATACCTTACATACTTTAGCTCAAAGAATCCTCACAACAATCCAATGAATAGACACCACGGGAATTGATAATTTCTTTTCTTTTTTTTTTTTTTTTAACAAAAGAGAAAACTGAGGATTGGAGATATTAAATGATTTGCCCATTATCACCTTGCTGTTTAGTTTGTGGTTACATTTGAATTTGGATGACTTGTGATCTTAGAACTACTACTTTTCCACTATAACATACAATTACATAAATATTTGATAACATTAAATGGCACCTTTTAAATTTATAATGAATAAAGTAAGCTTTTGTTAATTTACTTTAATTCATCTCCTAAATTAATGAAATATGACTATATACATAATATTTTCTAGAATGAGCTATAGTGACTTTCCATTTTTTCTAACTTAAAGAGTTTAAGGAAAAAGAATTAGGATAAGAAAATGCCATGTTATGCACAAAGTGCAAGGGGATTTTTCTGATAGAAACTCAGCAACTTAGTTAAGAAAAATCTGATATGTTTTGACAATAAAATTCCATATTCCTTTTGTGCTTAGAATGGTAAAATATGTTTCTCTTTATCATTCAAATTTCTATTTCTAGTTATTAGACAAAAAATTCAAAGGCATTTTAATGTAGATGAAAGTCAGGCATTGTAGATTAAATGTTGAGTGTAAGGGGGTTACAGGAACATTGTTCACAAGGCTATTAATTTGCTTGAAAGACAGCTTTTAAATTGAAAACCATAATATCAAAGGATTTAAAAGCAATAGAAAACAATGTTTTACATAGAATTTTTGATGACAAGCAAGCTAGTAAAAAGGATTTTTTTTTTCCTAGCCACAATTGACTTCAGAATTTTGAGGGAAAGTGCTTTTACTAAAAGACAGTATTGAGAATTTTATAATTTTATAATTTCATATTTAAGACTAGCCCTGGGTTTCTCCCATCATCACTACTTCTACTACCAACAACAACAATAAAAGTAGCTTTTATTATTAGGTTGCCTCCACAAAGGGCTGTTGTTGCCTCCAGTTGCAGGAATAAACCTTTAGACACCTACTCCTAAAACTATGCTTTCCAAACCTCTAGCAGTGTATTTTCCATTAATAGTCAGCCGGATGGAGAAAGAAATGTATTTTGAGATATGGCCAATTTGAAAGTTTGCTTTATTTGACTATATATATTTGTCTCTTATAGATTCTTATAGAGTTTTCATTTTCTTTTTTCTTTTGTCCTCTCCAAAATAAGCTTTCTTAATTTAAAAAAAAATTGTTTCTACTGCAAAATACCTGATACTTAATTATTCAGCCTCTGTTTAATGATATACATTTCTGAGGCACCTACCACTTCCTGATATAACCCATTCTGGTTTTGGACTGTTATTAATTTTAAAGAAATTTTCCTTGATATGGAATTTAAATTTTTGTCTACTAGCAACTTATACCAATTGTCCCAATTTTCCAAGATGAATCTCTCTGGTTCTTCCTCACATGACTTAAATTCTCATCTTGGAAACTTGCTACTGTGTCATTGTTCTTAAACTCATTGTTCCAATTTCAAACCAGATAGCATAGAATTCTAATTATGTTTGGTTCCATTTCAGTGTCAAAATTTTCTCAGTAACTGATTTCTCTTTCAATTAGAATGTCTTTCTAGTTTTTCAGTTTGGATTTGTGTCAACTATGTTGATCATAGATGAATCCTTTTATTGCTGTCAAGTGGAAATATTAATTATATTAGAGATGTTGAGCAAAGCTTCAGGGAAAATATGAGATAATCATGGATATTTTGTTAACTTGTAATTTTCAAAGAATATAGATTTAGAGCTGGAAGTGTCCTTGGTTATTTTTCTAGCCTCTTTATAGATAAGAAACTTAGGAATTTTAAATAAGTCACTCTCAAATATTCAAATGTTCTATAATCTTATAGATTAGAGAGTTCCTTTTATTGATGTAGATTACAACCCAGATTACTGCCCATCTCATGTAGCTCCTTGTCCATGTTTTATCCAAAGTGACGAACTATATGGGTTTGTGCTGAAGGTCTTCCTTACTTTCTTCTAATATCATGAGAGTATCAGTGGAGCATAATGGTTGTCTACTTGTCATTCCTTGCTCTTGTCACATGTCTACCTTAGTTTTTCTTTCTGTCATCTGAAATAACAAAAAAAGAAAATGCTTTGTGTCATATGAATTCTTTGATAACCCAAGATTTATACCAGAGCTAAGATTCAGTCTCAGGTTCTCTGATCTCTGAATATACAGTTCTTTTTTTTTTTTAAACTTTTTTCATCTAATGCTATTTTCTCTCTCTCTCTCTCTCTCTCTCTCTCTCTCTCTCTCTCTCTCTCTCTCTCTCTCTCTCTTTCTCTCTCTCTCTCTCTCATTAAAGCTTTTTATTTTCAAAACATATGCATGGGTACTTTGACCCTTGCAAAACCTTCTGTTCCAAATTTTCCCCTCCTTCTCCCCACTCCCTCCTCCAGATGGCAGGTAGTCCAATACATGTTAAATATGTTAAAATATATGTTAAATTCAATATATGTATTCATATTTATATAGTTATCTTGTTGCATAAGAAAAATCAGATCAATAAGGGGAAAAAAGTGAGAAAAAAACAAAATGCAAACAAACAACAATAGTAAGAGTGAGAATGCTATGTTGTGATCCACAATGTCAGTTCCCACATTCCTCTCTCTGGGGGTAGATGGCTCTCTTCATCACTGAACAATTGGAACTTGTTTGTATCATCTCATTGTTGAAGAGAGCCATGTCCATCAAAATTGATCATCGGGATAGTCTTCTTGTTGCTATGTACAATAATCTCCTGGTCCTGCTCATTTCACTCAGCATCAGTTCATGTAAGTCTCTTCAGAACTTTCTGAAATCATCCTGTTGGTTGTTTCTTACAGAACAATAATCGAATATACAGTTCTTAGAACTATATGATATATCCTCATTTCATTTCTCAGGATTTAAGATTTTTAAAATGAGAAGTCCAGTAATTTTTATGCACATCTTATGGCTTAAAGTATCTAAGAACCTTATCAATTTTTAATATATTGAATTTTTTTGGTAGTCACTGTGTATCAAAAAAGCTTTTTTTTTATTTTTATGAGCTTTAGTACAATCATACACAAGATGTCTCTCTTTTCATATACGTTGGCTTAATGTATGTTCTGATGACCTACAATAACAGTGTCAGTATTTTGTAGAATCATCATTCACACATACATATACATATATGGACATACATGGACGAAAGATAGTATTTTGTTAACATTTAATATGAGAATATTCTGCTGATTGAATATTTTCTTATACTTTTAATTTAAATTAGTATTTTTCACTAAGCAGTTTTTATTTCTTCATGTTGAAGGATGGCAGAACACAAAGGAAAATGTTATGTTCCTGAGAGCTGTCCATGCCTCTGGAAGGATTGGGAATACCTTTCGGGAGAAGTGATTTCTACCCCTTGTTATACCTGGTAATGAAGTTTCAATGATTTCACTATGGTTTGGTTAAATATTTGTGCTGGCAGCAATCTCTGGCTGAGAGTTATTGAATCTGCCTCCTTCTAATTTACCAAAGGCGACACCACCATGTCTGGAGTCACTTCTCAAAACCTACTGATTGAATAGAAATGGAAAATTTTAGGGAGTGTTAAGGAAATGACTTTATTATTTATCTGCTCATTTGTTTAGCCTATGATAAAAGAGTAGACAATTATAAATCCATATATGATCGAGAGAAAAGTATTAAACTTGCCAATAACTATGATAATTGATAGAAATAGGACAATATAGAATTTCTTGTCAAGTTTTCCATTTTTTTTCTTGAGGCAATTGGGGTTAAGTGACTTGCCCAGGGTCACACAGCTAGGAAGTGTTAAGTGTTAAGTATCTGAGTTCATATTTGAACTCAGGTCCTCCTGCCTTCAGGACTGGTGTCACTTAGCTGCCCCTTTTCCCATTTAAAAAAAAAGGGAACTTCAACATAATTTTAAAGAGGAGCTTTTTTTTTTCTATGCTAGGAATATAATGTGGACAAATATTTGGAGATTGTAAATAAGAACATCTACCTCATATGAATAAATTTAATAAAAATGAAAATAGCACCAAGGAAACATAAAAAAACACTTCACAAGAGGACTTTCAGGAGGGAAGACAGACAAGCAGAGTCATTTTGGGAATATTATTTCTAGATCCTAAGGAATTGAAATTGGAACTTTGGCTCATTTGACATGGAGAACTTTCAGGTGAAAGTCAGTATCTTTTTTTTTTTTTTTTTGCAACTTATGATGTTAGAAAGCTATTTGGGGCACTGAGAGATTTGATAACTTCCTCCAGGCTGCCTACTATGCAGGGCCATCTCCAGTCATCCTGTTTTGTATCTACCCACGGGACCCAGATGGCTCCAGAGGAGAAAGGGAGGCAGTGGCTTTGTACATCACCCTCACCTAAATCCAACTCATTTGCCTGTTATGGCATCACCTCTCTCGTGTCATAGTCCTCTTTGAGAATGAGGGACAAACAAGAACTCACAAGTAGTATATGTTGATTGTGGGATTTAAACTCAGGTTATTCTGGCTTCTAAGCTAGCTCTCTACCCATCATAATACTTTATTTCCCCTTGTATTAAATTCATTATTAATTAAAACAGCCTTGCATATTCCAGAAATTATATTTTCATTTATAATTCTCCTTTGTGTGCTTCTTTATATATTGAAAAATTCATGTTTCATGAATTTCAAGTTCAGAATAAAAAGCAAATAAAAAAAATAGCAAGTTTATTACTGGGGATCCCTCCTTGTAGCATCACAGTGATTTTGGGATTGTGAAAACTATTCTAGCAAATGCATCCTCTTAGAAGTTCTAGCAATCTGGAAAGACTGAGTTTGGATACAAACAGTATGTGTCATCTGATGACCAGTCCAGTATGGTTCTGATTCACATTAAATGTCTCTTCATTGGAACATTAGCTCAATTCAGTTTACAGTGTCTCATTCCCAGGAGAAGCATTCAGTAAAGGGAGGTAAGAATTTCTCTGAAACTCAGTTATAATTTGTACAAGTGGAGGGAAATCCCACATTGATTAAAACACAATTTTTCATTTGAAAACACTTAACCATTGAAGAGAAAGTATTTCCTATGAGGCTTGATTTGGTTCTTGGTTCCCTGACTTACTTTCTGTGTGAATAGGTTATCCATCCTAAATTCAGTTCTGATTCTTATTAATTCATTTATGCACAGTGACTAATGTAAAAGTTGGGTGATTTAGAAAATAAGCACTAATGCACTAATGTTTATACTGATTGGAAGAAACTAACAATGAGAAAGCTTCTTTGAAAGGCCAGTAACATTGTCATTCTCATAGTGTTTGTCGGCGAGGAATATTCAATTGTACTTACTACCCATGTCCTGCGGTGTGCACAGTTTATGGGGACCGTCACTACCATTCATTTGATGGATTGGAATTTGACTATGTCAGTGATTGCCAAGCTTTCCTAGTCAAGGTAGGTGAATAATCGTTCTTCTGTATTTACATTTGTGCAAGATTCCTGTTCT
Organism: Sminthopsis crassicaudata; assembly: GCF_048593235.1. Lineage (NCBI taxonomy): Eukaryota > Metazoa > Chordata > Mammalia > Dasyuromorphia > Dasyuridae > Sminthopsis > Sminthopsis crassicaudata. Next base: position 255,594,814 of record NC_133621.1, read on the forward strand.
AAGGAATGAGAACTTCTAGCCCATAGCAGGTTTAAATGTTGTGAGTAGAGCCTAAAGAAAGAGGTAGCTGTCCTGAGTCAACTTCCCAAAGACATCTTTGTATCCTATTATGTTTAAAATATAAGAATAAAATAGGGTTTGAACAAGGGATGTATTCTTTCTTGATTTGATATGGTTTAAGACATAAAATAAAATAAATTAAAAAAAAAGATTTCAATGTATGTATATAAGATACATATGACATGGGAGTCAGAGAGCTGACTTTGTAACTGGGAAAACCTGAGCTTATTTCCCATCTGTGCTACCTCTCAGTGTTCTAATCTAGACAATTTTTTAATATTATAAATTGCAGGGAAAGTGCCAAGCTACATTAGTAGATAGTAATTATAGCAGTGAAATCACAGATCCAATATAATTTTGTACTTTTATATCCCAAATAATAGATTTGAGATAAAATCATGAACACATATATCCAAATGTGCTGCAATACATATCTATGCATATATGTGCATTGATATATACTACGCATATATATATATGTACAATGCAACATAGAAACATAATGCATGTATCTGTGTCTATATACATATGTATACATACATAAATTAATCTATTTAAATACATATATCTATATTTGTATATGTATCCGTATATAATCTACCATATCTACATGTGTTTGTATATAGACATAAGGTATGTCTATATATATCATATATATTTCTATAAATACATAAATATAGATACATATATATAAACATACACATATAGATACATGCATATTTACATATATACATACAAATACATATGTGTATCTGTATTTTATTTAACTCATATAAGGAACTTACTTTATCCTGAATGATTCTGGATTCATATTATAATATCTCTTCATGGGAACATTAGCTAAATTCAGTTTACAGTGTCTCATTCCCAAAAGAAGCATTCAGTGGAGGGTGGTGAGAATTTGTAAACTACAACCATTCTCTGAAACTCAGTTATGATTTGTACAAGTGGAGGGAAATCCCTCTACTAATTCAGATCAGGATCTTGGGTTCTTAGAGAATTACTTGGGATACTGAGATATTAAAGAGCTTTTTCAGAGGTCTCAAAATCAATATATATTAGAAGAGGTACAGAGACCATGTCTTTTTGACTCTAAGCATGGCTCTCTGTTTGCTATGCATGACTGTCTCTCAAAACAAAATAAATCAATACTTTTTGTTTTGGATCCTGAATTTGGCTGTGTAAATAATGATCCAGATATGAAAATATAGTGGATTTAATACAAAACTTCGAGTATTGCTTCTGATACTTAATAGCTATGTGACATTAGGTAAGTTATTTAGCTTTTCTGAATTTGTCTCTTCATTTGTAAAATTCAGATAATAATATCCATAATGTCTACTTCAAAAAATTATTGTAAAATTCAATATAATATAAAAACAGAAGATTCATCTTCTTTTTTTTATTATTATTATTAGTACTAGTAATAATACTTATGTATAAGAAGATCCTTATTAAGTGGCCTTATTTTAAGGATATAAAATGGGGAACATAATCTTTATGAGCTATGGAAATCATTTTTTGGGAAAGGATCTAATGCTGTGATTTCATCAATATGAGGAAGTCCAATTGGGAGCTCCCTCTTCTGATGCAGACTGGCAAATGGTCTGTAATTTATTCTTCATGTTAAATTTATTTTTAGAAATGCTTGAATCTTTTAAGTAGCTGGGTAGCACAGTATAGAGCCCTAGCTCTGAAGTCAAAAAGACTTGAATTCAATTCCAGCCTCAGATGCCTAAGTCACTTAATCTCTGACTCAATTTTCTCAACTGTAAAATGGGAATGATAACAGCATCTACCTCCCAGGGTTGATGTGAGCATAAAAAGGAGATAATATTTGTAGTGTTTGCAAACCTTAAAGTATTATATAAATGCTAGTTATTGTTATATTATGGAAATGCCATTATAGACAATTAGTAAACAGTGAAAGTTATTTGAATTGTAATACCATAAATTTGAAAAAATGCTATTTTTTTTTTTTTTTTTTTTTTTTGCTGAGGCAATTGGGGTTAAGTGACTTGCCCAGAGTCACACAGGTAGGAAGTGTTAAGTGTCTGAGACCAGATCTGAACTCAGGTCCTCCTGACTTCAGGGCTGGTGCTCTATCCACTGCACTACCTAGCTGCCCTATATAATTCTTGAAATACAAATCTTGTTGAATTATTAAAAGAAAATTTTTTGACATCTTTGGCTTCAATAATTCAATTTATAAATGAGAATTTTATGCTTGAGAATGTGACAGAAGAGTCAATACAATAAACTTCTAACCTGTAATGTTATCATGTAATTAACTTCTTAATAAATGGAAAATTTTTTGATTATGATCCTTTGTATCATTAAAGGATTTTTTGAACTATATTTTAAGTATATCATCATATAAGTATGCCAATTATTCTCATTTTTAAATGATTGCAATTAACTGAAAAGTGATCATTAAAGCTGACAACCTCTTACACTTTAATAAAGCTCATGTGTTAAGACTCCCCTTCAACCAATCTGATTTACTTTTATTTTTTTGATGCTTCATTATGAGTGATTTTTGAGTTTCTTGTAAAATGAGCTGCTGAGAATGGTGGAATTCTAAAGTTCAAGAAGTTCTTTGGCAGTCACATAATGAAGGAATATGGCAGGTTGCCTCTAGCTTTTCATCAGTGAATAATAAGACACAAGTGATGAAAATGTACCCTGTGAGTATTTGTATAATCAGAACAAGTCTTGTTTTAGCAAAGAGAGGTGCAATATTAGAGTAATGAATCTTTTTTAAAGATATGGACATTAAATCAAGAACATGCATAAGAGCCTAAGATAAAATCCTGAAATTTCATGAATCCACTCCTCCCTTAGAGATAACTAGAGACTTCCTTCTTGCTAAGCCAGGCCTGTCCTCTGTTTTAATATTCCTTGACTTCTCTGTATAAGTCCCTAGTCCTCTCATACTTACTCTACTGACAATTTGCGCTAAGATTCTATCTTCTCTTCCTTGATGATGTCTGGTGAGGTGATTGGCAATAAAGCAGAAGGAAGAAGGATAGAAAAGATGTTTAGGAACAAATATTATGGGGAATGATATGACAGATTAGAAGAATTGGCAATAAATACTCAAGGTCTGTCCTTTGTGGGTGAAAATCTGTGTGATTTTGTGATTTCCACAAGTAGAGAAATTAGATGTTAATCTAAGGATGTGATTTTATAGGTTGGAATTGGAAAAAGGTCCAGAGGGCAGGATCTTAGCAGCTAGGCCATAGTGTCAAGGCTGATTATGGAGAGGTAAATGATGTCACAGAATAAGATATGTTTGTGTTTTTTTATTATTATATCTTTTTATTTACAAAATGTATGCATGGGTAATTTTTTTTCAACATGGACCCTTGCTAAAACCTTTTGTTCCAAATTTTACCCTCCTTCCTCCCACCCCCACCCCTAGATGGCAGGTAGTCCAATATATGTTAAATATGTTCAATCCAATATATGTATACATATTTATACAATTATCTTGCTGCACAAGAAAAATATGATCTAGAAAGAAAAAAAAACTGTGAAGGGAAACAAAAATGCAAGCAAACAATAACAGAAAGAGTGAAAATGCTATGTTGTGATCCACACTCGATTCCCATTGTCCTCTCTCTGGGTGTAGATGGCTCTTTTCATTACTAAACAATTGGAACTGGGTTGAATCAACTTATTGTTGAAGAGAACAACATCCATCGGAATTGATCATCATATAGGCTTCTTGTTGCCATGTATCATGGTCTCCTGGTTCTACTCATTTCTCTTAGCATCAGTTCATGTAAGTCTCTCCAGGTGTCTCTGAAGTCATCCTGTTGGTCATTTCTTAAAGAACAATAATATTCCATAATATTCATATACCATAATTTATTCAGCCATTCTCCAAGTGATGGGCATCCATTCAGTTTCTAGCTCCTTGCCACTACAAAGAGGACTGCCACAAACATTTTTGCATATGTGGGTCCCTTTCCCTCCTTTAAGATCTCTGGCATATAAGACCACTAGTAGCACTGCTGGGTCAAAGAGTATGCACAGTTTGATAACTTTTTGATCATATTTCCAAATCGCTCTCCAGAATGATTGGATTCATTTATAGTTCTACCAACAATATATCAGTGTCCCAGTTTTTCCTATGTTTGTCTTTAAGACAAGCTTTAAGACAATGTTAGATAAATGATCAAGTGCCTCAATAAGGGAGATGGATTTGAAAAATGATTAGGGATCACTATAAGATTTAAAGAACAGGTTTGGTTTAAGCAAGATAATGGGAGATTTAGGAAGATAAGAGGTTGTAATAGAATGTAAAATTCTAATTTGGGGGGGTACAATTGTGATAGATGTTTAAGATATGATGATGTCATAAAGTGTGGATTGAGAAGATTTTTTTTTTTACATTTCTAACAATTACTAAAATACTTATTTATAGTTTCTTTTTTATTATTATAGCTTTTTATTTACAAGATATATGCACGATTAATTTTACAACACTAACAATTGCTAAGCCTTTTGTTCCAATTTTTTCCCTCTAAGAAGGAGATTATTATAGGAGATGAGGAAGCTGAGGAATTTTATAATCAGATTGTCAAAGGGATAGTTAAGATAAGTATTGCTATCTCTGAGGATAAAAGGAATATAAAGGAAGGCTTGGTACTAAAATAATTGTAAAAATTGGGAGAATAACCTAAATGTTGGTCTATGAAAGCAAAAAAGATGGGTATTAGCTAGCATTACCTCAAAGAAGAAGGACATGAAGAATGGTGGTAGAGGAATGGTTTGGAAGAGATGGTGGAGGAAAAAAGGAACATATTTGCTGCTCTTCTTAACCTTGTTAGTCAGGAGGAGAAGAGATCATTGGAAATGAGATATCCTTAAGGGAGAACCAGATTTCTTTTAAATTGAAGATGTGGAGGTAATGGATATTTCTAAACAACTTTAAAGTTCACAAAGCACTTTTCTCATTTAAACCCTCAAACAATCGGGAGGTAGACGCTACCATTTCTTCCATTTTTATAAATAGGTAGAGGCTAAATGACTTTTCCGGTATCCTATAACTAGTATATGAAGCAGGATTCAAACTCAGGGACTCTGTCCATTGTGTTTTTAGCTGCCTCTTGAAGATGCCAGATGTTTTGTCAGCAATAGAATTGCAGATGTCAATGTCCACAGAAGAACAGGTTGGGGTTTGGAGGAATCAAGTCTTATTTTCTATCCCTATGCTTCCTAGAACTATGTTTGGATATCTGATGGGTACTTTATAACTATTTATTGATTAACAGAAAATGCTTGGAGCAGAAAGGAAGGAAGAAGAAAAATTAGGTCGAAGCTGAGACAAAAGTCAGTAAATACAAAACTGTATTAAGATGAAGTCAAAGCCTAGAGTTCAAAGACAAACTAAGAAGGGCATCTCTTCATAGGAAGAAATCAGTGAGCTAAATCTGAAAGAAGTATCAAAAGTGAGAAAATCTGTGTAGAGCAAGTTCCTGGAAGCAACATGTGAGGCTTGTGAAGCATAAAGCAAATATGGCAAAGGTTAGGGCAAAGGGGGAGTGTTGCACTGAGTACTGTCCTACCAATTCCCTCCTATACCTTCCCTCCAAGTGGACAGACAGGCTAAAAATTGGATGAATTTATATGACTAGTGATGTCCAGGGTTATGCTACTGGCAGATGCACAGAGAGAGTCTAGGAAAGATTGTAATAGCTTTAAGTATAGCTGTAGATGGAGGTGAGGCTCTTTATGGATATATTGATAAGTACAAATAGCTTACTGTTTCCTGGACTAATGTACTAATCTTAGGAATAAGCATTTTAAAAGTTGATTAGCCAGGACAATTTCATCCTAAAACAAATCTTGGTTTAGGGGAGAATTAGAGAGGGTCAGGAAGATCTGAAATCAAATTCACCTTACCAATTGTAGTTTAAGGCAGTTTAAGCTAGGAACTCATCTTGAGTTCAAATCTGGCAATAGATACTTACTAGGTATATGGTTCTGGTCAATTCATTTAATCCTTTCTTTCAGTTTCTTCATGCAAAGTGAGCTTAGAGAAAAAAATGGCAAGCTATTCCAGTATCTTTGCCAAGAAAACCCCAAATAGGGTCATGAGGAGTTGGACACAACTGAAATGACTGAACAACAAAAACTTATTATTTGTATAACCCTAAACAAGTCATTTAATCTTTATCTGCCTCACTTTCCTGAATTGTAAAATAGGATAACAATTGCATCTAACTCCCAGAGATATTGGCTGCAAGGATCAAATGATAACAATTTTTGTAAATCTCTTAACAGAGTGCTTGGCACATAGTAGGTATTTAATAAATGCTTGTTTTCTTTTTCCTGAAGGAGTTAATATATTCTATTATGTTTATCTTATTTAGTCAATGAATCTAGTAGCTGGCAATTTAGGACCACAAAACTCTATTAGAAAGCTCCTTGAGCTCTTCTAAGTCTTTAATGAATTGTGTAGAAAAAGTCTTATAAGAGCTGAAGACAAGATAACTAAGGATCAGAGGTTGTAATTTCTCCAAGGTCACACAGCTGCAAATGCCAGAGGTGAGATTCCAACTCAAGTCTTGAGATAATCTTATAGAATAATTCTTTTTATATATAGATTAACCTAGATAGCTGCTGAATACCATTACAACATTTGAGTTCTGAGTTAGGTTGCCAGTTTGATTGGTTCCTAATTTCTTCCTTTGACTGTATAAAACACACACACACACACACACACACACACACACACACACACACACACATCATACCACACATTACATTCTTCAGTGTGTTTACAAATAGAGCTCTTATCTTACTGTAAAAACTATTTCAAGAAGATATTTGCTTGAATTTCCATTTTTGGCAGGATAGAAATTGTCTGATGCTGATTCTAATGCAACTGTGTTTTTTTTATTGGTGATTTTATTCAACAGTGCTGATTTGCTCTACTGGCAGAAATTGTTAGTCTCTCTTAAATTCCTTGCTTACACTTGAATTTTCCAACATCTATCTTTCTGTTCTAATTCTTGTTTCCTGCTTGGTTTCCATACTTAATAAGTTGCATATGCTTGGATTTGAGGAAGCTTGGAGAAGGAAATATTCCTTCTTTCTTTCAGTAAGTTAGGAAATTTGGTTTCCTAATTCAATCTAAATAATTAAGTTCTGTCAGCATGTTCCTTTTAATGAGAAAAGAGCATAAGGAATGTTAGAGGTGCTAGAAATTTGTGCTCTATTTTCAGTTCAACAAACATTCATTAACTGCCTGCAATATGCAACAATATGTAATCTTTCTTCAATATTCAGCTCAAGAAATGCCTTCTACTTGAAGTCACTCTTAAATCCCTGGATTGCTAGTATCTATTCTCCCAAACTATGTTGTATTTATTTGTGTCATATTTATTCTATCTATACTTCCATATATACTTGTCTCCTTCTTTAGGATGCAAGCTAGTAAGGATTTTTCAAACACTGTTCTTATGTTCCCTATGCCTGGTACATAGTAAGTACTTAATAAATATTTTTTGATTGAAAGCTAGGATAGCTTAAGGAACCCTAATAACTAGTACACTGCATAATTGATTCCATGATGAAGGGAAAGTCATTTCTACAGGCAAATTCCTAAAAACTTAAGTTGTAAATTAAGCAACCAATAAATAAATGAATGAATAAGGGCTTGTGCCAAGTTCTGTGCTAAGTATGCATGATACAAATACAAAATCAAAGAAAATTCTTGCTCTCAAAAAGTAAGATAAGAAAGGAAAAAGACAATTAAGGGACTGATAGTCAAAGAGAAGGACTTTGGTCTAGAAAATTGCAAGGATGTCTAGTGGAGATTAGAACCACAGCACCCCATCCAGTAATGATTATACAGTTACATTGAAGAAATAGATTTGGATATGTGTGTGTGAGTGTGTGTGTGTGTGTGTGTGTGTGTGTGTGTGTGTGTTTGTGCGCTCACAACAGAAACACAAAAAATGATTCAGTCCCTGGGACACTTACCTAATATCCTATCCCTCCTTTCCTTCTCATTTCCTACTGGGAAAGAAAGAAAGAAGGAGGGAAGGAAAGAAAAAAAAGAAAAAAGGAGAGAAGGAAGAAGGGAAGGAAGGAAAAAGGGAAAGAAGGAGGGAAGGAAGAAAAAAAGGTGGAAGGAAGGGAGGGAGGGAAGAAAGAAGAAAAAGAAAGAAAGTAGGAAGGAAGGAAGGAGGGAAGGAAGGAAAGACAGAAAGATTGGAAGAAGGAAGAATAGAAGGAAGGAGGGAAGAAGGGAAAAAGGAAGAAAAGAAAACAAGAAAAGAAAAGAGCTCTTATAAGAAATAAGCATAATAAGTAAAACAAATCCCCCCAAGTTCTTTTTTCTGCATATTGAGCCCACCACTTCTCTTTTAGGAAATAGGTAGCATGTTTCATCACTGGCCCTGGAATCATGGTTGGTCAATGCATTGGTCTGTCTTTGAAAGTTGAATTTCTTTACAATGCTGTTGTTATTACATGAATTGTTCTCTTGCTTCTGTCTGTTGTACTTTGTATCAATTCTTAGCTTTCTCCAAAACTGTTTTTTAAAATAATTTTAATAATATTTTTATATTTATATATATATATAAAATAATTTATCCAACCATTCTCTAGTAAATGAATGGCCACTTTATTTCCATTTCTTTGGCTTTGTGAAAAGAGGTGCTATGGATATTTTGTATGTATGAAGCTTTTTGTCCTTTTTTCTTTGATCAAGGGTATAGGCCACTAGGCGGGTCTAGTGGTAGAGAATTGTGGTGTGAGAATCCCCTCTGGTCAGCACACAGGTCCAGTGTGAAAGAATTTGAGAACCCGAAAAGTCTGAATGGCAAAAGGGATTTTTATTGGCATTGAGAAGCCAGTTTTGCTAGGAAGACAGACTTCTTAGTGGCAAGAGGTCCTGTTATGGAAACAAAGGTTAACACTGTGAAGAGAATATCTTCACAACCCGCAAAAGTCCTGGTAGGCAGCTGTGCCAAGAAGAGAGGCAAAACATAATCCTACTTTGGACTTCTGCAGAGATTTGGAGTTCAAAATTTTCTTTTTATACGAAATCTGAGGCTGGGGCTTCTAATGAATGAGATTCAATGCCTCCAGGCCTAGATTTCCAGTTGAAAAGAGAGTATTAAGCCACTCAATAGGAATACAGGGAGGAGACCTCCAACTGAATTGAGACCATTTAACTGGGACTGAGAGTGGTCCTGGACTAATCTTCAACTCAATAGAGGGTGAAGCTAGTCTCTATCAAGATTTCCAAATGAATGAAACCACTTAACTGCCCTGAAGGGTGGGTCTCTGTCAGAGGAGAGTGTCGGAGTTCACTCCCAAAAGTCAAGGGGAACACAATTTGCATCACTACTAATGATATTACTAGATCAAAGGGCATATATAGTTTAGTGACTCTTAGAACCAAGAATAATTCATAACTCTGATATATAATGTGTCTGGTTTCCCACAGTTCTTTCAAAATTTATCATTTTTTCTTTATTATTATTTTTGCCAATCTGATGAGTATAAGATGGAACATCATAGTTGCCTTTGTATTCCTCTATTATTGATATGAATATTTTTTCAAATGGCTTGTAATTGCTTGCATTCCTTTTTTTTTTTTTTTTTTTTGAAAACTACCTGTTAATTTGATCTTTTTATCTTTTTAATGAAATGACTGTTATTCTTATAAATTTGAATGAGCTGCATTTGGATAAGACACCTTTACCAAAAAAATTTGCTATAAGATTCTTTTCTTCAGTATTTTTTTATTCTACTTTTAAAAGCATTGGTTTTGTTTGTGCAAAAATGTTTTTAATTTTATGTAATCAAAATTGTCTATTTTATTTTAAGTGATTTTCTTCTATCCTTTGGTCATGAAATATTCTTCTTTTTATAGTTCTAAGTGGTAGTTTCTTGGATTATTGTTTTGCAAAAGTCTTACTTTTACTAAGAAGATTAGAAAACAGTGTGTGGCATTTCTTCTCAGTATAATTCTGTTAAACAACATATGGCAAATCGAAAATATTGTCTTTGGCTTTGCAGAATGATAATGATTTCATACCAGAGATAAATTCTTCTTAACAAATGCAATATGTTTTTCTGGGTTTTGAAATTTAATCAGGCTGCATAGTCAATTTCTCCCTGCTTGGATCTTTTCTGTTTTGATTTTTCTCCAATTGTACTTTGTTGTCTTCTTTCTCCAAGAGTCTGGTTTTTTCCCATGGCAAAGAGCCTTCACTTTTTTCTCATCATGCTGTGGGATGATCAGTATTTCTTTTGAAAAAAAGAAAAGAAGTGTTGCCAACTTTTTTCTATTTACTTAGTACTTTTCAGGGACTATAATACATTTTATGAATAGCAGACGTTTTATTATTTCTCTTCTTGTCAACTATCTCCCTTATCTCCTTCAGATTGCACATTCTAACCATTCTTCTTAGTATCAACTAACATAATCTTAAATTCATGACATTTATCTCTTCCTGTTGAAGATATAGTAATGAAATTTATAGTTATGAATTTTTCTTTTATTGTAATTGGTATAGGGAACTTCTCCTTAGGAGATATATTTATGCTTATATTAAACAGAAAAAAAGACTTCTTTTTCCTCTCATTTCTATATCCAAAACTTTAGACTGGTTTATTAATATCATTTTAAAATTTGTTTTTGGGAATTGGTATTTATATATTTTCTATTTATATAACTTCAATTCTCAAATTGATCCTTCCCATTCTTTCCTATAGAGAACAAGTCTTTGTAAAAAAGGAAAAAAAAGGAGTCATTAAGTGACATTAATTCTAGGTGACATTTCATGTTATTGGGATAGTTCTATACTCATAATCTCCCACTTTTGCAAAATAAGGAAGGAAAAGCTTGTTTTCTCATCTCTTCTTTTGTGGCTATGTATTATCATGTATATCATCTATAATTATACAACATTCATGTTCTTTTTGTTCTGGTGATTCTTTCCATATGTATTGTTGTAGTCATTAAGTTTATTGCTTTGTGGATTTTGCTTACTTTGTCTTTCATCAGTTCATATAAAAATTCCAATGACTCTGAATTCTGTATCTTATATCCTTTTAAAAACAAATGGCACTGTGGAAATTATTTTTGATTGTAATTTAGCTCCTTTGCCTTTGTTTGGGATATATTCAAGCCTTCGGCTCCTTTAAAATGAAAGCTACTAAATCTTGTGTGATCCTGAGTGTGGCTCCATGCTATTTAATTTTTTTCCCCTTCTGGTTGTAATATTTTCTTCTTGACCCAGAAACTTTGGAATTTGGCTATAAATATTCTTGGTATTTTTTCAATTGGGAATCTCAGGAAGTGATTGGTATATTCTTTTAATTTTTATTTTGTCCCCTAGATCTATGCATTAGGATAATTTTCCTTTATAATTTCTTGAAATAAGATATTTGGGATCTTTTTAGTTTGGAGTTTTCAAGAAGTCCAATAACCCTTCTTACCATCTAAATTGTCTTAGATTAGAAAAATAGTTCACTTCAAACTTTTGTTAACTCTACTACTCCAAAATTTGATTTGAAGTGTTGTTTGGAGGGAAATGTTAGGAGGCTTACTACTTATGTTCCACCATTTTTGAAAGGTGTTTTTTATTTTGTTGATCTTATCTCACTCTGCTACTGGAATTCATCTAAAGAATCATAGAAAAATAATCCTTTCAAAGACTACACATATGTAGCTCCTCCCACCAGTTGCTACAGTTACCAGTCACATCTAATTCCCAGGCCTTCAGCAAAATCTCTGGCCACTGTCTCGCACAGTGGTTCTTACCAATCTTATCTCAATCAGAGATCTTCAGAGAGCTCTGGCTACCACTTCATCGAGTGGTGGTTCTATGTTCAGCAGAGTACTGGAGGACAGCCACATGCAAGCTTAAGATCTTTATTTCACTTGTTCACATCCTGCCTTCGCTCTACTTCCTCCTCCTCCTCACTCCTTATATCGGGTTTATGAGGTCACACGCATAGCCAATTAGAGAAGGAGATGCTTCCCATTGATGACCCGATCTCAGTGTGACCAGAGCTTCCACTCACGAAGTGGTCCCTGCTGGTCACAGAAAACCACATCTGGGGATCTCAGGCTTCAAGGCCTTTGTACTTCCTGATTGCACTGTGCGTGGCTCTTCCCCTGACCCTTACATACGTATATACATATGCATATATATATATGTATATATACATCTATAGACCCACATATGGATCTACATTTATTTATGTAGATATAGATCTATCTATCTATCCTCCTTCCTATGGCAATTCTTTGGATTCTCAGGTCAATAAGTTATAAGTCATGGTGTTGAGTGCTGGGAATGCAAAGAAAGGCAAAAATATATCAAGAAGTTCACATTCTAAGGGAAGGGAGATTAAATGAAAATAATTATATATATATATACATATATGTATATATAGTATGCGTATATATATGTGTGTGTATGTGTATATATAATTTATATGTGTGTATATACAAACAAAAGATACATACATATAATATACATTTTTGTTTGTATGCACTCATATGCATAAATTATATGTGTGTGTGTGTGTGTGTGTGTGTGTGTGTGTGTGTGTGTGAAAAAGCTTTCATTAAGCATTTACTATGTGCCAGGCACTAGGGATCTTGCCCTTCAGAACCCTTAAAACAAGAGACATACAGAAGAAATTGGAAATAATGTCAAAGAGAAATTACTAACATTAACATCAAGGAAGACTGAGAAAGGTTTCTTAGAGAAAGTGGTATTTTAACTGAGACTTGAAGGAAGACAGGGATGATGAGGTGGATGGGTGTTCAGGTTTTGGGAATAACCAGAGAAAATCCTTGAATGGGAGTCAGAAGGTAAGAGTGCTTTATTTGAACAAAGGCAAGAAGGCTAGAATCATGGAATCATAGAGCAGATAGAGGATAATAAAGTATATGAAGACTGAAAATGTAGGAAGAGGCCAGGTTATTATGAGCTTTGAACACCAGAGGATTTTTTATTCGATTCTGGAAGCAAATGAGAGATGCTGGAATTTATTGAATAATGAAGTAACTTCATCAGATCTGTGCTTTTGGAAGCTCATTTCGAGCAAGGAAAGACTTAAGACAGAAGGACCAGAAAGAAAATTAGAATAAAAGTCCAGAAATGGGTAGATTAGAAGCCTGTACCAGAAAGTAGCAGTATTAGAGGACATAAAGGGACCTCTATGTGGTTATTGTTCAGTTTCAGTTGTGTCCAACCCTTTGTGACCTCATTGAGATTTTCCTAGCAAAGATACTGGAATGGCCTGCCATGTCCTGTCCCAGGTCATTTCACAGATGAGGAAACTGAGGCAAATAGAGTTACATAATTTGGCCAGAATGACCCAGCTAGTAACTGAGGGTGGATTTGAACTCAAGAAGATATTCTTCCTAACTCCAGACCTGGTGCTCTATCCACTCTGCCACCTAGGTGCCATGAGAGATAATATAAAAGTATAATCAAAACAAGTGGCAATTGATTGTATATGGGGGTGAGAGAGTAGTTGAGAACAACACTTAGGTTATGAGCCTGATGGCACTTTCAACAGTAATAGGGAAAAGGAGTTAGGAGAAAGATAATGAATTCAATTTAAGATAGCTGTATTTATTTCTCTTAACTGTTTCTTTATCTTCTCAGCCCCTCTTCTTTCTTCAAAACACAAGCAGGCATACTCCAAGCTTCTGTCTTAATATCTATCTATCTATCTATCTATCTATCTATCTATCTATCTATCTATCTATCTATCTATCTATCTTACTTATTTATTTATTTTTTTGCTGAGACAATTGGGGTTAAGTGATTTGCCCAGGGTCACACAGCTAGGATGTGTTAAGTGCCTAAGGCTGGATTTGAACTCTGGTCCTCCTGACTTCAGGGCTGGTACACTATCCACTGTGCCACCTAGCTGCCCTTGTCTTCATATATTTTTTTAAGTATCTCTCTAAATATACAGTTCTTGCAAATCTCATCCCTTCACAAGGACTTAAGTATGTATGTACAGGTATAATTCCACATTTCCAGACACCTCTTGGATTTTTTTTTTTTCTTTTTCTCTTCTGCATCTCAAGCTCAGGACAGGGGCAGAGACTGTGACTGTGACTTATACAAAAGAGAACTTTTGTATAAGGAAATGCCCTATATCAATTCAGATTAGCACCTCTCCTAAAAATTATAGTCATAGTATACGAGAATAATGAGAAATTGAGTGATTTGCCCAAGAACATAAAGCCAGTAGTTGCCAATTGTGGGATTGGAAGGTCTTCCTGCCATCAGGCCAACTATTTTTTTATTAAGCCATTCTTCATATCTCTTTCTATAAGAAACATTTCCTATGGGAAACAATTTGTCCCATGTTCATGTGCATATGTGTGTGTGTGTGTGTGTGTGTGTGTGTGTGTGTGTGTGTGATTCAGAAAATCATTGTCACAACTATTTTCATTTCTAGGAAAAAAAGAATTGTGATTAACAATGATTATTCATAGGTTCTTACTAATTTTTTTTAACTTTGCAGATATGTGTTGCTTAACAATGTCTTAATCATCACTTGCAAAGTCTGAGATTAAATTGAAACATATTAGAAGTGAAACTGAAGGGAAGTTATATTTAAGGAATATAAGAGATTGTACCACACTTAATAATAATTATAATAGATAAAATTTATCTTGTATGTATGCTATTTATAATATTAATTTATATATACATATATATGTATATATATATATATATATATATAATCTAAGTTGCATAATACTTTAGATACATTATCTAATTTGAACCTCCCAACAACTCTATGATGTGAGGATGCTATTATCCTTACTTTATAGATGTGAAAATTGAGGCCCAGAATGGCCAAGTCACTGCTTCAGGTTTTCACTAGTAAATGTTTAAGAAAGGATGCAAGCTTGTCTTTCTGTCTCTAGCAACCTCTAAACAATATAGCCTTCCATAACTCTGCTTTAATATAAATATTTATATGGACAAAGTCCAGACTTTTCAGAGAGGGGCAGTTAGGTGGTATAGTAGATAGAGCACCGGACTAGGAATCAGGAAAACTCATCTTTTTGAGTTCAAATCCTTCCTCAGATGTACTTCCTAGCTGTGTGATCCTGGCAAATTACTAAACCTTGTTTAACCTCAGTTTCCTCACCTGTAAAATGAACTGGAGAAGGAATTGAAAAACCATTTTATTATCTTTGCTAAGAAAATCTCAATTGTGGTCATAAAGAATTGGACATGACTCAGTAACAAAGGAGAAAGTTTTTTCGCCCAACTTTTCATCTCTCTTCCTCTAAATAACTCTTTCTAAGAAGAATAGCAAAATTAAACCTAATATGTTTTTCCTTTAAATTTAAAGGCCGATTTTTTTTTTTTTTTGATATTTTTCTTGAAAATAGCTACTGGAGTGGCATAAACTAGGCATGGACCCACATTTAACACCACATACTAAGATAAGATCAAAATGGGTCCAAGATTTAGGCATAAAGAATGAGATAATAAATAAATTAGAGGAACATAGAATAGTTTACCTCTCAGACTTGTGGAGGAGGAAGGAATTTGTGTCCAAAGGAGAACTAGAGATCATTATAGATCACAAAATAGAAAAGTTTGATTACATCAAATTAAAAAGTTTCTGCACAAACAAAACTAATGCAAACAAGATTAGAAGGGAAGTAACAAATTGGGAAAACATTTTTACAGTTAAAGGTTCTGATAAAGTCCTCATCTCCAAAATATACAGAGAATTGACTTTAATTTATAAGAAATCAAGCCATTCTCCAACTGAAAAATGGTCAAAGGATATGAATAGCCAATTTTCAGATGATGAAATTAAAACTATTTCCACTCATATGAAAAAGTGTTCCAAATAACTATTGATCAGAGAAATGCAAATTAAGACAACTCTGAGATACCACTACACACCTGTCAGATTAGCTAAGATGACAGGAACAAATAATGATGAATATTGAAGAGGATGTGGGAAAACTGGGACACTGATGCATTGTTGGTGGAGTTGTGAAAGAATCCAATCATTCTGGAGAGCAATCTGGAACTACGCCCAAAAAGTTATCAAACTGTGCATACCCTTTGACCCAGCCGTGCTACTACTGGGCTTATATTCCAAGGAAATACTAAAGAAGGGAAAGGGACCTGTATGTGCCAAAATGTTTGTGGCAGCCCTTTTTGTAGTGGCTAGAAACTGGAAAATGAATGGATGTCCATCAATTGGAGAATGGTTGGATAAATCATGAATGTTATGGAATATTATTGTTCTATAAGAAATGACTAACAGGAGGAATACAAGAGAGGCTTGGAGAGACTTACATCAACTAATGCTGTGAAACGAGTAGAACTAGGAGAACATTATACACTTCAACAATGATACTGTATGAGGATGTATTCTGATGGAAGTGGATATCTTTAACATAGAGAAGAGCTAATCCAATTCCAATTGATCAAAGATGGACAGAATCAGCTACATCCAGAAAAGGAACACTGGGAAATGAGTGTAAACTGTGAGCTTTTTTTGTTTTTGTTTTTGTTTTTCTTCCCAGATTATTTTTACCTTGTGAATATAATTCTTCCTTTGCAACAACAACAACAAAATTCCCTTCTGCACATATATATTGTACCTAGGATATACTATAAGATATTTAATATGTATGGGAATGCCTGCCATCTAGGGGAGGGGGTGGAGGGAAGGAGGGGAAAAATTTGGAACAAAAGGGAGTACAAGGGATAATGTAAAAAAAAAATCTATGCATATGTACTGTCAAAAAAAAAGTGTTAAAATTATAAAACTAATAAGAAAAAAAATAGTTACTGAAGTACACCACTAGACAAATACAAAATATAAAAGCATGATGGTTTCAAGTGACTCATTGGATAATCACCTTAAGAATCCTTATTGTTCTCTTTTTCACTATCAGGTTAATGCTTGACAAAGGAATTGCTTCATAAGAAACAAAAGTCTGAAGAAATCATTTGGTAATCAAAGAGAGTAGAAGAAATGTGCATAGCATAACAGTGATCAGTAAATAGAAGAGAATGATTTTGATCAGCAGTCATTAATATATAGCATTTATATAGTTGTTTAAATTTTGCAAAGAATTTGAAATACATTATGTGATTTGATCTGAATAATAGCCTTGTGGATTAGGTTGCATTATTAACCCTATTTTACAAAAAAAGAAATTGAGACCAAGAGAGATTAACTGACTTGTCAGAGTCAGTTAGTTTGTCTGTGTTAAAGGTAGAATTTGAATTCAGGTCTTCCTAGCCTCACTGAGTCCATTATTAGTGCTCATTATTAGTGACAGGGAAAGGATAAATGGAGACAATATATTTACTAAGCTTTGATATAACTATGATGCTCAGTCCTAGGTGCAGATGTGTTTATTCCTTAGTGTTGTGGGGATTAAAATCATCCAACCTTCAATGAAGAGACTGAGGCAGAACTCTTGAGTCTCTGCTTTTCTAGGATTGATTTACTAACTTGTAGATGTGATCTGCTAGGTGCAGTCATAAATTCTTATTCACCTTGAGATATACAAATGTATTTATTTTCTTCTCTGTTCATTTATCTATAGTGCTTCCTATATTCCTTTTTTTAGCCCTCACTTTTGATTCTTGTGTAGTCAACCTTAAAAGAGTTTGGTAAAATATTTATTTGTATAAAGTCTAACTTATCTCTATAAATTTTCTAATTTTTAAAAAGATTTATTGTATCTTTTCTTTGTTTCTTTTTTTAGGGATTTGTTCTCTGTGTACATCATATTTTTATCCTTCCTTTTATAAATTATAAATCAATATTTCCATATTCTAAATATTCACTGTTTGTGATTTCACAAAGTAAAATCATATTTATTAGTGCAATCTTATCGTTAATCTTTCGAGTACAGATGATTCAAATGTTTTTATTGCTGCAAATTGCAGACCATTATTTCAGGATGTTTTAAGGTTCTTTAAGCGAAGCATTTTGTTACAAAGTCATAGTTTTTTTTTTAATTTTCAATTTACAAACATTAATTTTGTCTCCCTCCCATCACCTCTAATTTAAAAAATAGATAAATAAAAACCATTGTAACTATATGTATAGTAAAGTAAAGTAAAATAAATTCCCACATTGACCATGTTGAAAAATGTTTTATTCTTGAATCTACTGACTCTCTATAAAGAGATGAGTTTCACAGTCGTGTATTGGTAAATATTTTAAAACTGCATTTCTAGAAAACAAGTTTACATGGCATACTTTTGAGTTTAATTTGCTTTACTAACATTTTCTTCATTACTTCTTTAAGTCTACATCCAATCAACAAAATAATAAGCCCAACCCTGACTTTATTCATTGCCAGATTTCTGGAGTATAAATGTTCACGATGAAAATTTAGTGAGATCTTGACTCTAGCCTATGCTGTTAATATCCTCTGAAATAGTTGGCGATAGTATTGATCATAATTCTTAAGTAAATCTTTAGTTATAGAGAAGACAAAACAAAACAAAGTAACTTGTTATTTTAAATCTATGTTCACATTTCTGCAGAAAAAAAATAAGATTGGTGCTTAGAAGGGCTCAAATAATGGGCCTGGACCTGGGTTCAAATTTGTCTTTAAATACTTATTAGCTATGTGAACTTGGACAAGTCACCTATCTCTGTTTACCTTAATCTACTGGAAAAGGAAATAGCAATAGGTTCTTTGTAAAAAAAAAATCCTATATGGGTCACAAAGAGTTGAACATGACTGAGCAACAACAACAAACATGTATGAAGATTATTGTACCTTAAGTGGGTTGTTTGTATTTTTGCCATTATTTTGTATGTGTATTTTTAAAGTCCTCATTGAA
Organism: Sminthopsis crassicaudata; assembly: GCF_048593235.1. Taxonomy (NCBI): domain Eukaryota; kingdom Metazoa; phylum Chordata; class Mammalia; order Dasyuromorphia; family Dasyuridae; genus Sminthopsis; species Sminthopsis crassicaudata. The sequence goes on from NC_133621.1 coordinate 255,613,740, forward strand.
TGAATTAAAAATGTTATTTTTTCAACACTTTTTTGGAAAAACCAAAGTCATGGTGGTCTTCATTAGGAATGTGATTGGGATTTTGTTCCAAGTGAAATCATAGTTACTAACACAATGTTCTCCTTAATCTTTCAGAGTGCAGATGATGCTGCTATATCTGTTATTGCTCAGAACAAAAAGTGCTTTGATAATGATATTGTTTGTTCAAAAAGTTTGCTGATTTCTGTTGGGGACACTGAGATTTATTTGAATGACTCCCCTTACAAACAGGTTAGTGAATTCATGCATTTACTTATTTGGTTTTCTCTTTAACTTGTCTTAAGCAGAGTAAGCAGAGTAAACTTGGAGAACAGGTATGGTTTTCTAAAGGCTTTTTATGTGCCAGGAATTTTCTTTTTAGAATAAGTTTTATTGATAACTTTTGTTTTTATACATCAGTTCTTCACTGAATGCTTTCTTATAACAAAATAAAACAGTTACAACAAAGTCAAATTATAGATGTCATTTGTATATTCCACACCTGGAATGTCCCACTTCTCTACTAATGTGGCTTGAAAAGGTTTCATCATTTGATGCAGGAGCTAGATGGGTCACTGAAATTATTCACAGTTCAACTACCTTTTAGTATTGTTTTTGCTTATATAATTGGAGTCATCGTAGACTGTAATCCTGGTTCTTCTTACTTTACCTAAACAGAAAAGTTTACTTAAGTATTTCTATACATTTTTTTTTGCATTTCACAAACTTATAGTCTCTAATATTATGATATTCAATTACATCCATATACAATTTGTCCAAATGTTTTTCAGTTGGATGAATCATAAAGCATTTATTAAATGCTTAATATGAAGTAGGCATGTGTTAAATTCTAGGGGTTAAAAATTAATATTCCTTACCCTTTAGGAGAGGGAGAAAACAGATCACACAGGATTATGTTTACTGAAGAAAGGGGCATGTAAAGAATTGGGAAAGGGGATGGCAGGAATGAGAAGACAAACAGCAATGGTAAAATGGGACTCACTCTTCAGTTTACTAGTGAATTCTAAATTACTTTGAGAAATAATTTTCTCCCACTGTTCCCACATTTTCAAAATGGGGAGAATTCCAAATATTTAAAACATAGTTATTTATTTGTTTTGAATAATTGCCATTCCTATATAATTGTTGTCAAATAGCCTGGAAAGGTAATCAACCTTAATTACGAAGGGCTTTAAATGCCTAATGGTATGTCAACGGGAGTTATTAGCATTGGTGTGGGTTATAGTGTCAGTTCTAAGGATGGTGTCCAGAATTAAATCTTATTCATCCATCCACAAACAATAAAAATAATGGAATTCATGAAAAAAATTAATTTATTTTTTGTAAGAATAGCAATTTATCAATTTATATTGAGAAACAATGCTATTAGGTGATGGGATTGGTTGTTTTAGGTGATGAGTATATTTTGGGTTGTGCTAGATGATTTCTAAAGTTTGTCCCAACTCTAAAATACCATGTTTATTTTCTTAATTGTGTTACACAGAAAGGAAGATAGTGTAGCTGAATTGTGGGGATGGGGAGGCAGAAGCTGCAGTCAATAACTTTGAGAAGTATACCAACCTCTCATCTTTTTTGGAGATGTCCTTAAGAAGTCATAAAAGCAGACAGTAGTGGGTCTTTCAGTGCCAGGGTTCAGCCTTTAACTATTCCCTTTCTAAGCCTCCTCCAAATCCCTAATATTTATATAGCACTTACTACATGTGTTCTAAGTACTTTAAAATTAATATCTCATTTGAAATGAAATGGAAGATAGGTGCTATGATTTTCTACAGATGAGGAAACTGAGGCAAACAGGTTAAGTGATTGGCCTAGAGTCACACTACTAGTAAATGTCTGAGGTCTTTCTGATTCCAGACCCAGCTCTGTACCATCTAGTTGCCCATTAATGAATAAATAAATAATAACTAACCATTAGTGAACCAATAAACCATTAATAAGTACAAAGGAAGAGATGAAGGAACAAGGAAGGACCATTGGTCCAATGAGGCAACACAATGCCGTGACCTGGGACCTACGGTAACTATCCTCTCTCTTTTTTTTAATTATTATTATAGCTTTTTATTTACAAGATATATGCATGGGTAATTTTCAGCATTGACAATTGCAAAACCTTTTATTCCAACTTTTCCCCTCTTTCCCCCCACCCCTCTCCCAGATGGCAGATTGACCAATATATGTTAAATATGTTAAAGTATAAGTTAAATACACTATATGTATACATGTCCATACAGTTATTTTGCTGTACAAAAAGAATTGGACTTTGAAATAGTGTACAATTAACCTGTGAAGGAAATCAAAAATGCAGGCAGACAAAAATATAGGGATTGGGAATTCTATGTAGTGGTTCATAGTCATCTCCCAGAGTTCTTTTGCTGGGTGTAGCTGGGTAACCATCTATTTTCCATGGGGAGAGTAATCAGCAGGGTATTATATATGTTTGTTAGAGTATATTTTGTATATTCACAAGCGCTATTTGTGACTTTATTGAAGGTCCTAACAGAGTGGCAATGAAGTTGGTAGTTCTGATAAAGAATGAAGAAATGTAATAGATGGGTACATTAGATAGATAGGTAGGTACATGGGGGGAAAACATTTATTTAGTACTTTGTGATAGTCAATACTAAGCATTGGGGATACAATGAAAACATTCTAGATAGTCTGCAAGTGTTGTTTCTAACAAATGAAGACAATATATAAAGGGAACCTGGAAAGTAGTTTAGGGGGAAAGTAGTTTAGAAGGAAAAGATAACATTCCTAGTAGCATGATAAGAGATGTCTCAGCTGAAGAATCCAGAGGTAGCGTCCAATTTTTTTCAGGAAGAGGGAGTAGAGATGATTATCTAAGTGGAAAAAATCTGGAGATGTTCTGTGATAATCTAATACCCTAAACCTGGATTTGTCATCTGGCATTTTAAGACCTACAACCTTACTATCAGTGCACATTTGTAATAGAGGTCAGATCACCTGTCAGGTTGGAAAGTCACTTAGACCACAGCTTCTTAAACCTTTTCCACTTGCAATTCCTTTTTGCCTGAGAAATTTTTACATGACCCCAGGTATATAGGCATATAAAAAAGATATACGAATCAAACATTTATTATGCTAAATAATAATTCTGTGACTCCCACATTCAATTAAGACCCAATATGGAGTCATGAACCACAGTTTAAGGAGCTGGAACTTAGATAACTCTTTATAAACTATCCCCTTTCTATCTTTGCAGTCTTTATATATATATATATATCTATATATCTATCTATCTATATATATATATATATATATATCTTATTCTCCTCCATGTTTTGTGATCTAATGACATTGGCTTCCTTGCTACTCCTTGAACCTAATAATCTATGTTTGCACTGAACATTTTTGCTGGTTATCTCCCAGGAATTCTTTCTCATCCTTGATTTCATTCAAGTCTCACTAAAGTTCTACCTTCTGCAAAAAGTCTTTTCAGTCTTCCTAAATTTAAGTGCTTTCCCTCAAAGATGACCCCTAGTTTATCCTGTGTGTATGTTTTTTGTTCATAATTGTTTTCATGTTATCTCTCCCATTACACTTTAAGATCCTTAAGAGCAGGGAATGTTTTTTTTTTTTTTTGCCTTTCTGTCTGTCACATAATAGGTATTTAATAAATTCTACTTAACTAACAACCAGATTGTTAATTAGTAGATATAATAGAGTATCATCTGTTCATTCACCTAATGGCAGGCACAAAAGAACTAAAAGATGGATGCCATTGTTGGTTATCACTTCACATATGGCTACCTTACCTCTCTTAGTTTCTTCAGTGGTCTTAATTTATTCTGAGTCTGAATTGTACTTGCAGTGTAATTGTGCAGCTAGATCACATTATCCTAAGGACGCTGCCCGCCTCATGTGCCCTGCCAGGTCCAGTTGTGCATCAGTTACATGTTCTGCATTAGAGTTTTCTTGTCTATTTTTTCTTTAAAAAAAAAGTCTTGTGGGTTGGCAACTTTTCACATATCCTTGCAGCTGAGCTGTGTTGGGAAATCAATCTATATCAGTGAGGAGAGAGGGTAAGGATCTAATGTTAGTGATCTTATCTTCCATCCCCAGCTTTTCTAGTGTTCTGGAAAAGATAATTACACTGAGAACAAGATAGTTTTGCAGGTCAACCACTCATTTGGAACCTTGTTCCCTGAGGCTACAGTCTCTGGAATTCCTTCTTCAGCTAGTTCTATGTAAGAGTCCATGGGCTTCCTCAAGGTCAGAATCTCTGACATCTGAGAGAGAGATTTCATTTTTGTGTTCCTGGTAGAATGGAGATCCTCGAAGTAGAACTGTGCTTACTTGTGAACAGCATCAAGAAATTTGGGGATGAACCTGAGCTGCTTACATTGGACAGGTCACACTGCTAATTAGAATTAATTAGATTCTTGTCTCTGATTTTGGAACTAGGGCTCTCCTTATTTCTCTTACCCAGAAAGGACATAGGAGGAGAATCTCCTATTAGCAGGGTGATATTCAATGACGAGAATTGGTTAGAATCTCTTGTCTGAAGCAATGTAATGTAATTATTCCACTTTTATTTGATAATAGTCAAGAGTAGAAAAGGGGAACTGACAGACCATGACACCATGATACAGTGATCAAAAGACATGAAACTATATTATATCAATAGTCATTGAAAGAAATAAAGATGTTAGATTGGAAAAAAAAAACACCACTTCAAACATTTTAAAAGCTACTATCTGGAAGAGCTAAATCTTATTCTGAGTGCCTAGGATCAATGAATAGACAGTGAGAAGTCAAACAGTCAACAATCAAATGCCATTCTAGCATTTTTAAGTGCCTATTGTATTCCAAGCACTCTGATAGATTGTGGAGACACAAAGAAATATCAAAGATAGTCCCTGTTCTCCTGAAGCTTAAAGTGGATTTAAAGTAGACCTTTTAAAACTTGGATGTATCCATGAGCTCAATTGTTCTCCACAATGCTGCAGATTACATCTCATCCATGCCTTTTCATTCTGTGCTGCTCTTAGCCACATTCTCCTGCATATCCCTTCCAAGGAGAGGGAGTCCACTTAACAAGCTGGGCTCTTTTTCTAGGTCTCCACAGATTGTTTCAGTATCAGTGATGCATAAAAGCTTCCTGTTGGTTATCCCTCTTATTCAGTACTTGATCAATTCACTTCTTCTGGTTATACATTTCTCTTCCTTTCAAGCCACTTTTCCATATGCTCTATTTAAATATTCATAGTCTACTCTTGTCCAATTAATACAAAAAATCCCCAGAAAATGAGTTAGCTTTATAATTGAATGGTTGTTCTTATGAGGGACTGAGTCAATAGGGGTTTTTAAAATGAAGCTGCATGAGGATTTGTCAGTGATAATTTTGAAATTGTTTTTATATTAAGTATGTGGTTAAACTAGCTTTTCCCAAAGTCTCTTCTAATTCTATCATTCCCTAAATGTGATTTCCTTACTCTTGCCTCCTTTTCTTGATTTCTGCATAATTTCTCTATTTGAAAAGCCCCTCTTTAGTTATTTAAATATTAAATAGCATTCAATTTGGTATAATCTCCTCTAAAATTAGAAGATCAATAGATAGATCTATCCAAAATGTATTCATTTTGAAGCGGGTTGTGGTCCCTTTAAGAAACTGTATTTCCTATTGATCTGTGATTCCTTTCAGATTCTCAGCCCCTCCTGGCTGAGGCATATCTTCCCCAGACAAGTTGTCTTTCCAGAATGTCAGGGCCTTTGATTTAATTACAAATCCTGGTCAAAAATCATCCCTTTGAATTCCAAGAGGAGATCTGGGCTTGTCCCAGTCCCCATTGGGTCTGAACCAACTTGGGCTGTTCCAGCCCCCACTTAGTCTGACCTGCTTGCTGTTCCAGCCCCCACTAAGACACTCAATATAAAAGAGCCAAACTAAAACCCTCTCTTTGCAGAGGTTCTAAACATGCCAGTTATGCCATGCTAGGGATGCCAAGGAGCCTCTGTCCACTGGAATATTTTTTCCTCTCTTTACCCTCACTTATTTCCCTAACCAGTCTTTATGCCTCTCTGTCAGGATTTCTAATCTTACTTCCAATCCCCATAATAAACCTCTTTTATTAATCTAGGTTTTTGGGGCTGTAAATTTCTTTACAGAGCACCTCTGCATCACCAGAAGAGAGTCCCAAAACTCCCACCCTTGTGCTGAATCCCAAGGGGTTGCAGGGGAGCCAAACCTCTCCATTTGGTTCCCTGAATCTCTAACCTGCCACTAGGCCTTATCATTTAACTTCCTGACCATCAGAAACCATAATCTCATTTTGGTTCCCTAAATCTAGACCTTATCAACTTTACCTTCACAAAGAGCTTGGAAGGCTTATATAAGTGTGTGTGTGTGTGTGTGTGTGTGTGTGTGTGTGTGTGTGTGTGTGTGTGTAATGACGGAGAAACTGAGGCAGGATAGAGATTAGAGAGTTATAACATTTTATTTGAAAGGGAGAGATTTATTGGGACCAAATGGATCCATGATTTGGTCCCAGCACTGAATGACACTATGGTCTCCAAGAATCCAGCATCGAATGTGGATAACATTCTTTTTCTTTTATGGGTATCATGGAATGTATATTTTTATACAATTTTTTTTGCCTCAGAAACGATCAGGTTTCCTGGAAAATAAACCAACACACCAGCTTTGGAAGGCTGGGTACTACACTGTTGTACATTTTCCAGAGAAAGACATTACGATTCTTTGGGATAAGAAGACGACTGTACATATCAAAGTTGGATCTAAGTGGAAGGTAGGTCAAAAGTTGACATCTAATTAAAAATTTTTAGAGGATTGGAGACATTGTAAAAAAGTTCTGGTGTGAAAACTTCTAATACTGATGCATATCAATAAGTAATTGTATGTTTTATAGTCTAAGAGTGTTGACTAAGATGCTGAAGGATTTGATGATTTGCCCAAAATTATACAGTTCAAATGTGTCAGAGGAAGGAACTGAATTTTCTAATTCTGCAGCTGACCTTCTATTCATTCTTTCATGCTGTCCTCTATTTGAGATAAAAAAGTAAAATGAAATTTTTGATGCTTTGATTAAAATTTTTGATGTTCCATGACTTCTACTGAAAACTTCCAATGTTTCAGCCTGCCTGTCCTGTGGCTAACCCTAGTCTCTCAAAAGCTATGCCAACAGAGCTCAAGCTCTAAATTCCTCTGGCAGATCATACCAAGCTGGAAAGACTTCAAGAATCAGCATAGAGAGAGACTGTACATCTATCATCCAGAGAACCAGCATAACTACATTTGCAGAAGCTTGTCACTAGTTTGGCTCAGGGAAAAAGGAATTTTTGGCCACAACAATTGTTGAAGATTATCTACCAGGTCATGGTGGGTTGAGACCTACATCACTGGAGGGTGTACCCAACAGCAAAGAAACCACAGATGTTTTAAATATTGAAGAAAGAGCTGTTGTTTGGCGTCAAAATAATTCATGTTTTTCTTAATAGATATTTTCTGAAAGTCTATGGTTATATGTAAGAAGGAAGTTTGGAAGTGGGAAAAGTTTTAGTGGGGGAAAGATAATGAGTTTAAGTTTTTATATGTTGAGTTTAATATATATATATATATATATATATATATATATATATATACATATATATGTATATATATATATATATATAAATGGACATCCAGTTTGAGATGTTTCAGGCAGTTGGAGATAAGATTGGAGGTTGGAGGTCAGCAAACAGGTCTGAGCTGGCTAAGTAGCTTTTTGAATTATCAGTATAGTGATGATATTTGACCTTAGGAGCTGATGAGTTTACCAAATGACATAATTTGGGGGGTAAAGAAGAGGACCAGAACAGAATCCTATGGAACACTCATAGTTAGTAGCATGACTTGAATTAAGATTCCACAAAGGACATTGAAGAATAGTTAAGTAAAAGGGAAATGGGAAACCTAGACAGAAGAGAGTGTGAAGAAAAATGGGTGATTAACAGTGTTAAAATCTCTAGAGAAGTCACAGGGAAAATGACTAAAAATAGGCCATTGCATTCATTTGGCAATTAAGAAATCATTGGCAACTTTAGAGAGAGCAGTTTTGGTTGAATGATGATGTTGGAAGATAGATTATTGAGAATAAAGAAGAGATTGGGAGGAAAAAAAAGTGAAGACATCTATTATTGATGACCTTCTTAAAGAGTCTAGCCACAAAAAACATAAAAAATGGGGGCAATACTGGGAATAGAAAGATTGATTAAGGTTTCTTTAAGGATAGAGGAGATAAGAGCATGTTTGTTAGTAGTAGACTAGCATTCAGTAGCAGCCAAGGGGAGGCTAAAGGTGAGTGAGAGGGTGAGGATGACAAATGGATCAATCTGCTAAAGGAAATGGGATGGAATGAGATCACTTGTGTAGGTAGAGGGGATTGCCTTGACAAGAAGAAAGGCCATCCCTTTATGTGAGACAAGAGTGAGAGAGAAAATAGTCACAGGATGCATCTAAGGAGGTAAATGAAAAAGAGGAAAGCAGAGAGAGTTTTTAGTTATTGTTCTTAATTTTTTTCAGTAAAATATGAAGAAAGATTCTTAATTGAGATGGTGATGGTAGGCAAATCCATGGAAGGATTAAAAGGGATGAAAAAGGTTTGGATGAAGCACTGTGGAGAATGGGAGAGTGAATTGTTTAAGGAGGTATAGAAGTATTGCCTAGCAGCAGTAAGAGCCCAATTGATGCTTTGTAACTTAAATCTGAAATATACCATTTTCATATGTTTTAACAGAAACAAGAAATCTAAAATTGGAAAAATAGATTTAAAAATCTAGCATCTTTGAGCTTAATTATGTTTCATGGCTAATCAAATCATTAGTTTTTCTTTGTATTTCAACTATACCCACAAAGGTTATTAGTTATTATATATTAGTAAATGGTTAGGTTATTGACTAAGTAAACAACTAGTATCATGTTTTAGACATAGAAGACACTATAAGTATATGATTGATATTAGATAGATTATATAGTAAGGCATACCTTCTGTATTATTTCCAGCTTGCTTTTATTTTTAAAATACATAATCACTTCAGTCTCTCGCTTTAAAAACTATTCCGTTTGTATCTCTTTCTGGCCTTCTTTTTGTAATCTTCTCTGAATTTTTATAAAAGATGTCTCAAGGACCTTTTATCCTCTGCATTAAAAAGTGATGTTTCTATGATCCTCACTTTGGTCCTATGTTGCTGTCCTCTCTCATCTTCCCACTATCTCCATAAACACTTGAAAAGATTTTCTTTCTCTTTTCCTCTTGAGCAAAATTTGTCATTTTCACTTTGTATTGATCTGTAATAAAATTTAGTGGGAAAATTGTAGCAATATTAGATTTCTAGCAGAGCATTTTTATTACTAAATGACTGCTGTGGAAATATTTAGCTCAAATACTTTTAAAATGTATGAACAATTCTAATGAAACATTTTACAAACACTAGTTTGACAATAAAATATGAGAAATTTCTGCTTATTTTTTAGGGAAGACTTGGAGGTTTGTGTGGAAACTTTGACAAATGTACTTCAAATGATATGACTACATCTAATAATATGGAAGTGAGAAGTGCTCAGGTGTTTGGAGAAAGCTGGACAATAGGACAGGTAAAGTAAATATTCAAACTTAAAAAAATTATATAAAATATATTTTAAGCTATTAAGAATTGCCACTTGGGGCAGCTAAATGGCACAAGTGGATAGAGTCAGGAGGACCAGAATTCAAATCTGGCCTCAGGATACTTGACACTTACTAGATAAGTCACTTAATCCTAATTACCTCACCAAAAAAGAAAAGAAAAAAATTTGCTATTCTAGTAAAATGATTTTAGCATGACATGTCTGCATCTGTATTCTGTGTGATAGTATTATTGGCATCTAAAAACACCTTTCTGGACTTAAGTAACTCGCACCATCTCAGTTTCCTCATTTATAAAATTAAATAGCTTCTGAGGTCCATTCCAACTCTATACTTAAAATACCATGAAAAATAAACTAATTCATAGAATTGATCTTTAATATAGGGATTAGAGCACAGATTGACAGAATACTTTAGAGACTATAATTACATGGAAACCCCTGTCATTTTTATTGAAGGAGAACCTCAGGCTGAGAAGTGAGTTGTCCATAGCTACATTTGTACAAGGATCAGAGAGAGGATTTGAATCAAGATTTTCTAACTCCAGGGCCATTATTTTTCTAACATACTACACTGCCAATTATTCTCCAGAGGCAGAAATGTTTCTTCAATCTTTGAATCCTTTAAAAAAGCAATAGAAAATGTTTGCTATTCTTGCAAGGGATTCTTAATTATATCTACCAGATGTATCATTTCTTCCTTTAGGTGGTATAAAGTATCTCTATTATTTACTTAATTTATTTTTGTAATACTTACAGAAATGATTTTAATATCTAAAAACTTTTTGAACATATTTTGTTTTTATATAGCTTAATTTTTCTATTGCCTCTTACCAAAAATCTATCCCATATAACAAAACATATTTTTAAAAGGAAAAAAATCATCAGAATTCATAGATACTTCAGAAATATAAAAAAATATAAATAAAGTTCCATACCTGTGGAGCTTCAATCACTGCAAAGACTGAGGGAGATTTTTTCTCATATCTCTAAATATTTTATTGTAATTATGACTTAAAAATTAAAAGAAATAGAGAAATTTTGATGAGGGATGCTGTTAGGAGGAAATATAATAAGTCCTATTTCAGATATGTTGATTTTGAGATGCCTCTTTTACATAAAAGTGGTATTGTTCAGCCAGTAATTGACAATAATGGAATAAAGTTTAGAAGAAAGATTATGAGGAATCATCTTTAAGATGACATTTTAACTTGTAAGAATTTATAAGATTACCAAAGGAAAGTGTTATAGTACAGTTTGAATGTATGATGAGCTAGCAAAGGATAGTCAAATAGATAGAACGACAACAAAGAGAAGAGAATTGAAGAGAAGAGAAAGAAGAAAAGAAGAGAAGAGAAGAGAAGAGAAGAGAAGAGAAGAGAAGAGAAGAGAAGAGAAGAGAAGAGAAGAGAAGAGAAGAGAAGAGGAGTCCATGGAAGGAGAGAGTATCCTGAAAATGATGTGATCAAAAGTGTCAAAAAGGCTGAAGGGTTTAATTCAAACAAAAATGAAAAAAAGGAAGTTAGATATAAAAATATAAATAGATCTCCAATGTTCTTTCCACTTTGAGATTTTGTGATGTCACAAATACCTGCAAAGCACTTCAAGTTTTAGCTGAAACTTATTTAATATCAAGAGACTATGCCAGATATTTTGTTTGAATATAAATAGGGAAATAGTTTGGGGCCCCAAAATTAGCATACTATATTTTTAGTAGACTTTTGCCTCTAAGACTGCTTATGAATTTCCTTATTTTCCAAATAAAATAATACTTAAAACATTCCACTTCTTTTTTTCTCCTCAAAATTTCAGAAATTCAGTTGGTACTTATAATTTTATGATTTTTAGTGCATGACACATAGTAAGTTCATTGATTGATTTCCTAATTATAAATTATTGAAAAAATATTATATATTGCATATATATATATATACATATATATAAAGCATTTTTATTCTTGATTATAATTGTGTCTTGTTATACAAATACCTTATCATTCTTATTTACAGATAATTGGCTTCTTTTTCTCTTTTCCAACAGTGTGAAAACCCAAATGAAACTGTCAGACCCTGTGAAGCATATCAAAATAAGTTCCCTTATGCCAAGAAAGAATGCTCAATTTTGTACAGTGATATTTTTGCCCCCTGCCGAAATGTGGTAAAGGAATAATTTATTAGATTATAGAATAGCTGAATCTCTAACACTAATATGATTAGGACAAATATTTTATCTATGGAATGGTGTCCTTTGAATTTCTAGTCTCCCCATCTCTCTTCCTGCCCCTTTCTCCATTATTGTTTTCTGTGTTGTTTTTTAAAGTTTTTCATTTTATTTTAGGTTCTAGAATGCTGAGATCAACAAAATCCTCTAGGTGGCAATGTTAAGCTTATGATAGATCTTTTAAAAGCATGGACTGATTTTTTTTTTTTTTAACATGGACTAAAATTTACTTTAAAAGTGTAGCATATTACTCAGTGTTCAAAATTATTAAGTATATCAATGGCAGTATTTGATATCTAATAAAATTTTAAAAAAATTATTGTCATTTTCTTCTATGTATAGATTGATGTGACTTCCTTTGTCAAAAACTGCCATACAGATACCTGTAACTGCAACCTTGGTGGGGATTGCGAGTGCCTTTGTTCAAGTATAGCTGCCTATGCTTACAAATGTTGTCAGGAGGGGGTCTCAGTTCACTGGAGAGGCCCTATTTGTGGTGAGTCCTCAGTGTAGAATATCAAAGAGGAACTTGTTTGATGTGAAATATTGAAATAACTTCATTAATTTATAATTAGTATTCTAATTACTCACATAATTATGATAATATAATTAGATATAAGATAATGGTTTGTAATTATAAAATTAATATAAGATAACATAATGTCCTTTAATCAAGATAACCCAATCTATTCATCCTGTTTATAAGAAAGAATATTTAAAGGATGTTAAGAAAATTTACCAATTTAACTTTTAGAATTTTATTTTTGTTTTTGGTTGTCACTATGTTTAACATGACATCAATTACTTACATATTAAAAAAACTTCTAAAGATGTGATTTATGATTCCAATTTTCCTATCCATTTATGAAGCTTTGTTTTTCTGACTGGAAGTTTGTTTGTTTTTTTTTTTTTTTTCCCCCAAGCCACAGTCTGAGTTCATTTCCAGTGTAGAGTCTTTTTACTTATTATTCTACTTGTGTAGGAGGCAAGTCAGTTGAAGCACACTTAATGATTCTGAGTTTTAGGCTGACATTTTTAAATTGGGAACACACGGTTTCCTACCTGTTAATGAACTCTCAGGGAAAACTTGCAATTAATTAAGATGTACTATCAGAGAATCTTCATGGATCAAAGTAAATTGCCAGTTTATAGCAGCTGACATATATAGAACCTTTAAGTTTTACTAAAGGCTTTACCTAAATTATTTCATTTGATCCTCACTACAACCACTAAAGTAGGTATTGTAGCTTTTGTTAACTTCATTCTACAGATCAGGCAATTGAGGAGCAGAGCTAAAAGGACTTGCTTATGTCATAAGTAACACTTTACTGTTACTCAGTCAAGCCTACAAAATCTGCTATCTCAAGTTATCTCTCAGTTGTGATGTGACTTCATGCTATTTCTACATTGTTACTGACAAACCCAGGTCTTATTTTGCTTGGAATCGAATTAACCAACTGGTTGTGTTTCTATAATTCAAGGTTCATACTTTTTTCTTTTCTTTCTTTTTTTCTTTCTCTTCTTTTTTTTTTTTTTTTTTTTTTAGCACTTGATTGTGAATCCTACAACCAAGGTATGTGACTTTTCCCCCATAAAGTACAATACTATATTTCAGCAAATATATTCTTATATGACACTCCTTTGAATAATTTGGATTAGAAACAAAGAAATATTGATCTTGTGTGATTTAACCTCAATAAAGCTTTTAATTATTAAAAATCTATCCATTTATTTAATTCTGGGATCAACGGATTTAGTGAATCTTAGAGTAGTAGAAGAGTAGGACTCTTAGAGATTATCTCCATTTTTCTCATTTTACAAATGAGGAAATTGAGAGTTAGAAAAGAGAAATGACTTGCCTAAGATTACAAGCATTTGTTTCTCTGTGATTTTTATTCTTCATGGGTATTTGTGCTCTGAATGATGGAGATGATAAAAATATTTGTTCTTTGAATAGAGCAATGTGTTAAAAGAATAACTTTTATCAGTGTAGTAGGGACTAGAAACTCTGTATTAAAAGTCTGTGTTTTGCCATTAGCACCTTATGTTTGACAATAATAGAAAGATAAAAAAATTAAAAGAAAGATTTTAAAAAACAGGAACTTTTATTGCATGTATGTTATGTACAAGAGAATATTAACACATTGTGGTTAGTTGGCTGGAGGTTTGTTTTCCAAAAGGGCCAAAGTGACACCACAATGTTGGAGACAAGGTATAGTGTGTCCAACTATTAGACCAATACAAACTCAGAAAAATCTACCACAGGTCGGCCACAGATAGTGTATGTAAACATTTGGAGTGGAGATGGCTTTAAATTTGTGCATTTAACAATTCTCTCAAACTACAGCAATTCTGCTTCATTCATAGAGTACAGCACCTTTGAAATGGGCATGCCAGTGCCTCCCATATCACACATTTGATTTCAAAGAGAGATTATGAGTAATCTGTAGTCTTATGAGCAGAAACACTCATATATAGGGAGACAATTGGAATCATGAGTTTTCATTGTTGAGTTCTTTATTTTCATATTTATTTCTAAATTATTTTATGTACACATATATTATGTATATATGTGTATATATATCTCATCACATGTTTGATTTGTTCATTTAATATTTTTTGTTTTGTTATTACACTGATGTATAGAGATACTGATAACAAAATTCTCAACCAATGCAGATCACCAACTTAAAAACCTTTAAAAAGTTTTTTGGTGTCATTGAGAGATTAAGTCACTTGCCCAAGGTCACACATCTGATATGTGTCAAAGTAAAACCAGAACCTAAATTTTTCTGACTCCAAGTTTTCTAGGTACTTTGTTAGACCAATTTTTTTAACCTTAATTATACTTTAAAATTCCATCTGAGCTCTGTTCATTCTAATCCTTTTCGTTCCTCAACACTCTTTTATTTGTTCTTATATATAAATTCTTTTAATTCTTTTAAATGTATCTTTTGAATCTTCCTTCTAGAACTCCCCCTTCTGTCACACTGGTCTTCTTAGATCAATTTCTAAAATTTTCACTTGTGCCTTTTGCACAAATTATTTTATATGCAACTTCCAAGTATTTTAAATATAGCAAGAATTACTCTTTGAATTAAATATATAGATACATGTCCCTTTATATGCTTATTCACTTAAAAAAGACACACTTTATCTTACTGAAATTATCAATGTCTTTTGTTTTTGTGTAATATTTATTTTTTCTTTATTTTTTACATAATAATTTTTTATTCTCAAAATATATGCAAAGATAGTTTTCAACATTCACTCTTTTTTTTTTTTGTTGTTGTTGCTATCATGCTTTTTATTGTTTCATTTTCTAGGGTATTTGTCCATTGGTTTTAATATTACTGATTTTTTTTTTCATTATAGATTTTTACTGACACTACATATGCACGGGTAATTTTTACAACACTGTCCTGTCCCTTGCACTCACTTCTCTTCCAACTTTTCTCTTCTCTCCCTGCACCCCCTCCCCTAAAAGGCAAGCAGTCTTATACATTCAACATTCACTCTTGCAAAACCTTATGTTCCACATTTTTCTCCTTCTCCTCTTCCCACTCCTCTCCTAGATAGCAAGCAATCCAATATATGTTAAACATATATAATTCTTCTATACATATTTCCACATTTATCATACTGCACAAGAAAAATCAGATGAGAAAGAAAACAAAAAGAAAGCAAACAACAACAAAAAGATGAAAATACTGTATTATGGTCCACATTCAAACCCCACAGTCTTCTTTCTTTATGCATATGGCTCTCTCCATCACAAGTCTACTGGAATTGACCTAATTCATCTCGCAATACTAATTTCTGAATATTTCTATCTGAGCCTTATATTGTCCAATAATTGTAACTACTCCAGAGCTCAGGGAGATGAAATGTTGTGTTCTCATCTTCTTTATTAAGGATACCCCAACTTCTAATCCAGTGGTAAGTATTCTAGAGATGTCTGGTTTCTAATTAAATGGGCTAGACAACTTTACTTTCAGAGGAAATTACCTAAATCTTAGGTTTGGCTCGCATATAGGGTGTCTCCAAAAGTAGCAAATAGAAAAGTACTCAATGTATAATATGAATCAAGTATGGGACAGTTATTTATTTATACTGTAAAAAGTAGTATATGCATTAAAGGCTCTTATAAATAAATGTACTTTGAGAGAAACTTTAGCAAGTAGCAGCAATAACTGTTACAGTCTTTCTGGTGGTTAATATTTAAAGTATCAAGACAAAATGCAGTATAGGGAACTGATGAACAAGTACTTTATTTATAACTTTGATTATGAACTTTCCAAATAAGTCCTTTTGAGTTTTGTCTTATGGTAAGCCAGAATAAAGTTGAGCTTTTTCTCCATTTGGTAGTCATCAATTTCCTTTTCTGAAAATCAACTGAAACTAGGGAGTCCAAGATCCAACCTCTTAAATTTACAAAGTTGTTCCTAGACAGGTTATGACCATTCCAAGATCATGGTATAGTTCTTATCTGTCTAGATCCTAAGACCTATGCTTAGACTACCTTATTAAATCCTGCTAACCTCCCCTATTTTAGATGCCTTATAGGAATGCTTACCATTTCCTCTATTTACATAAGCCCTCTCCCTATATCCTTCTAAGAATAAGTTCAAACAATCCTGAAATTATATGTAGATAAGAAAAGAGAGACCAATGGAAAATCACTTTAAAAAAATCAATTGAGTCAATGACTTTCTGCTGGAGCCAATAAGGGACTACCTTCCCATTTTAAGGTACCCAAATCCTTCAGCCCTGAATTATTTCTCTGGAAGCTGTTAGAGTTCAGACTCTATTCCAAATTCAACCCCAATACATCTGTAATGAAAATTTTAAAAAAAGTTTAGGGAACTTAGCAAAACTAAACAGATATATCAACTATATCTGGTATTATATGCAGTTTTACACTGAAAACCCTACCTTTTCAATGAAGAGTAAAATTTATTTTCTCAACCCTTTTATAGAGCAACCTTAATCATTAGGATAACACATCATTTAGTTTTATTTTGCTGCTTTTTTCAATGAACATTGTTATATTTATAGGGGCAGCTAGTTTGTATAGTGGATAGAGCACCAGTCCTGAAGTCAAGACCTGAGTTCAAATCTGGTCTCAGACATGGAACACTTCCTAGCTGTGTGACTCTGGGCAAGGCATTTAATCCCAATTGCCTCAAGGGAAAAAAACAAAACAAAACATTGTTATGCTTATGTATATGTATATGTATATATGCCTATGTGTAAATGTATATATGTAAATGTATAAAATATTTTCCTGGTTTTGCTTAGTTCACTCTGTGTCAGCTCATATTTTTCATATTAATCATTCCTATACCTCAACAATTTTCCATTACATATGTACACTGCAATTTGTTTGGCTATTCTCCAATCAATGGGTACCTACTTTATTTCTGCTTTTTTGATTAGTCCTTGAATACTGAAACTCTTCTTCCCTCTATAGAACCATTCCTTAGTATCTCTTGCATTCTACCTCTCTATCTTGAGTTTATTGCAGTGTTTTCTGTTTTGAGTGCATTTTACTTCAGGCATTTCAGAGAGACCGATTCCTATTTCATTTCTTATACTGCGTAGCTATCACAAAATACAATAGAATTGATATGACAGGGAACCAGCCTTGACTACATAGAAGCCTGTATAGAGACTGAAGTTGGTTTATTCTCTGAAATTTTTTTTAAAAGTGAATAATAGAAGGCCAAGGAAATGGGAAAACATGCTGTAGAAGTGGAAAGAAAAGAAGAAAATAATGGTAATATTAATGGATGATAGGAATAAAAGTGAGAAATTTAAAAGTAGCTAGAATGTTAATGTCTGTTAAGAATAATCAGGTAATGAAGTGGTTATAGTGGCCTGGTTGGGGCAAATTTCTATTCATTGATCTAGCCATGATGACTAATCCTGAAGATGGGGTCATTTTAGGGGGCATGATAATGGAATGAATTCTATTCTTGTAGGGAGTTAAAGTGGAATCAGAATGAATCTTAAATATAACAAGGGGGAACGAGAAAAATCTAGTGGGAATTAGGGATGTCTTCATGGTGAACCTCAGGGGAAGGTTAGTCAACAGGAAAAGAGATGCTTGCTTGACACACCAAAAACTGTATGATGACATCTGACCTAAGGACACAGATTCTACTATTCTTATTTTTCAGTGTGTATAGTGGAAAGATCTTTGGTTTGGAAGTCTTTGTATGAAATCTGGTTCTGCTGATTACTTTTCATGTCTCCTTAGGTTAGATATTTAATTCTCTGGTCTTCAGTTTCTTGATCTGCCAAATGTGAGTATTGAGCAGCATCACAACTCTCAAATTCCTAATGGAACCAAACCAATTAAAAGTAACTAGGAAATATTTAGCAAAATAAATAAAAATACATAGATATGCACTATATAATATAATCTTAATTTGTAGATTTCTAAATTGATATGCAGCCTCCAGGGATTCCTTTCTATTTGAATTTAACATTACTGTAATTCATGTTTTCTAAAGTCCTTTCTAATTCTAAATCCACACAATGGCTTAAATGATTTCCTGTTTTTATTGTATTACATATTATCAAACTGATTAAGGAGAATAATGGATATTTTGAAGAAAAGACCTTAGAAAGCTTGCTATATCACAACATCCTTCTATGTGTTTCTTTGTGGTGTTTGCTAAAATTGAAAGTGGAATTTTTTGATTGAATGTACTTCCTGTACTTTCAGACTCCTTTTATTTGATTAGACATTCTTATTACTGTTTTTAAATTTTTCGCTGCAATGACTGGTTGCCTAAATAGACAACTAAATTACAATCCTCCCTGAAGAAAATTAATGATAGGGTCAGTGCTCTTATTCTCTGTCACCAGTGAAATTGCATGAAAATAAACAGAGAAACAGGCCATTAATTCATTGTGGATTGTATTTAATTCAGAAACCTTCGCTTTTTTTATAAATGGATTTCTCAGTCACTAATTGTCTTTTCAGGTTGCTGTAGTAAGAAGTTTATCCAGTAGAGTTTGGGAGGAATATTGTTTTATTATGTGTTTTTGCTTTATCTTGATATTGTTTTGCATGTCATTATTGGGTTTGGGAGGGATATTATATATATATATATATATATATATATATATATATATATATATATATATATATATATATATATATATATATATATATGTGTGTGTGTGTGTGTGTGTGTGTGTGTGTGCTTTCTTCGTGTTAATATATGTATATTAACACCAAGAAAACATAGATACTTCAGTAATCAGCACCACATTATCCATGTGGAACCATCAGTTACAGTAAATGGAGAAGTTTTGGAATGTTGTGGATAAATTTACTTACTTTGACAGTATGCTTTCAAATGTATACATTAATAATGAAGTTGATATACACATTGTCAGAACTAGCTCAGTGTTTGGGAGGCTCCAAAGAAAAGTATAGTAGAGAAGAGGTATTGGACTGACTGACTACCAAACTAAAGATCTATAAAGTTGTTGTGCTGACTTCATTATATGCTGTAAAATCTGGATAGTATACTAGCACCATGCCAGGAAACTAAATCACTCCCACTTGAATTATCTTCAGAAGAGTCTGGAGATCACCTGGCAGGATAAGATGATAGACATTGAGCTCCTTTCTGGAACTAAACTGCCAAGTATTCAAACTCTTCTGCAGAGAACATAATTCCATTGGGCTGATCCCATAGTTTGAATACCAAATGTTCTCTTCCAAAAAATACTATTTTATGAAGAACTCACACAAAAAATCAAACACTCACAATGTGATCACAGGACTGCCCAGCATGGTGTGTCCTCATTAGAGAAAGTGTTGTGTTCTATGTGCAAAGCAGAATTGAATTAGCTCAGAAGAAATGTGAGATGCACAAAGTTAGAGAATCAGTCTCAAATGTTCACAGGGACTATTTGTATACAACTTGTGGACAAGCATTTGGAGCTTGTATTGATCTGATTGTCCACAGTTGCATATGCTATAACTTGACTCTAACATAGTGATGTCATTTTAGTCTTCTTCAAGAACGAAGGACAACAACCAATCAACTGGCTATGGGACAAACCTAATTCTGAAGCATTCAACTTTAGACACACACATACATATAAATATAAATATACATTTATGAACATGCATTATACACGTACATGTACATAAATCTTGGCATATAGAAAGACACATACACATGATACATGCTATGAGCATACATATATATGTGCATGTACATCTCTCTACAGGCATATATATGTGTGTGTGTATATATACATACACACATACAGAAATATACACACACACATACACATGCAGATATATATGTACTGGACCTTTGATGTCATTGTTACAGGGAATTCTCAGATGAGAAAATCCCTTCTGCCAATGAAGATCAATACCATCTCATCTTAGATACTTAGGGAAGAGAAAAGTTAATTGGCTTGTCCTTGGTCACTCAGCTTCAATATAGCAGAATTGGTACTTGAACCCTGTCCTCCTGACTTTGAGACCAACTTCCTTTCTGGCACATTGTGCCACACAGCATATAAATATATAGGTAGGTAATTTACAGAGTTAGTATGATATAGTTGGTCAAGAGCCTGCCCTTGGAGTGAGGAAGTCATGGATTCAAATCTTATCTGTCATATATTAGTTCTGTGACTCTGGAAAACTTCTTGGTGGTCTAGGCAACTATCTAAGACTTTAACTTATAGATAAATTATTGCTCGGCAACAGTGACAGGTATTCCTCACTGGGATGTCTCTACATAGATGAAATTTATTCACTTAATTAATTGAATTTAGTTACTTAATTTGTCTTGCCTTATTTTAAATGCATAGACTATATTGAAATGTTCTATTTGTTTCACCCCCTACCTGGCTAGCTCATTTTCCCCCTAGTTCAAAAGGAGATTCTTGTCCTTTCTTGGTCTCCAACTGTATTCCCTCTATTATTAACTACTGTATTGCCTTCTTATTAAGTATTGTATTCTTCCTTCTGTATTGGATCAGTTAGGCCTTGCTGTGGGATGGGACTGAAGGCTTCTATAAAATAGTCTGAAGCTCATAATATGAAAAGCCTGACTAATATGAAAAGGTTTTGAAAATAGTTTTTTTCAAGGAATAGCTAGAAGCATCATGTTAGTTATATAGAGTTACTATTGGTTGACAGGGATATAATGTCCTGAGCTAAGTGACAAGAGGCAAAAAGTGACATTGGGATCAAAAGTGGGAGCTAGTAACAGGATCAAATAGAATTTGAAGAATAAGGTAAGAGATGTGTTATTTTGGGGAGGATTACAATGTGTAACTCAATCACTAAGCATCAGTGAAGCAGTTACTATGTACCTATAATGTGTAATTCACAAAACTCCCCGAAATAATCTCTGCTATAAAGTAGGTTTACATTCTTTTGTGGGAATCAAACTTACAAATATCAGTAGATATGTATTGATTTCTCACATAGAGAGACTTTCTGGATTGTCTCACTCCCTCTAACCTGTTTTCAAACTAGCAATTGTAGTTTACCACAAAAGAATTATCATCACATTATTGAACTCAAAAGAGCTCAGAGACCTATGGGTCATACAGTATAGGGTGGGAATATAATCACACTACTTATTACTTTAGCTCTTAAGCACCACCCCCCCCAATATACTTGCATTTTTACAAACAAGCATTTACAATGATCTTAAACATAACAATTCACATAGCAAAAATGCATAAGAAATAATAACATCAAAGGATTCATATATTAAAGTAAGTTCAGTCATAATACATGCATCACAATCTTTATATACATTTTGAATATATTTGCCCATCAGTGAAGTCAATATCTATGGGATAGAACAGGAGCCTGTGTGCTTGTGATGACATATAATGTTGTATAAATAAAATCAGTAATCTATATTCCTAATGAAGCTACATGAAAACAAACACATAGATAATTGTCTGATTTACCCTGGAAATGAACAAAAAGGACTAAAAAGAAACTAAAAAGTAAAGAAATAGTAAAAGAGTATCAAGTTGCTCTTAGTAAATTCTGACCTGACATAGATGGAATGGGTACTATACTGTAAGATAATCTTGAGTACTGTAAAAACAAAAACAACACCTAGTAACTCCTGAACTCTATTGTTAGCAATATTTGGAAGATCATGCAGAACAGTAGAAATGTCACAGGACTAGACTATATAAATAGTACTTAAAAAAAAGAATGACAACAACAATACTATATGATGATCAATTCTGATGGACGTGGCCATCTTCAACAATGAGATGAACCAAATCAGTTCCAATAGAGCAGTAATAAACTGAACCAGCCATACCCAGTGAAAGAACTCTGGGGGATGACTATGAACAACTGCATAGAATTCCCAATCCCTATATTTTTGTCCACCTGAATTTTTGATTTCCTTCACAGGCTACTTGTACACTATTTCAAAGTCCAATTTGTACAGCAAAACACCTGTTTGGACATGTATACATATATTGTATTTAATTAATACTTTAACATATTTAACATGTATTGGTCAACCTGCCATCTTGGCGGGGGGAAGGAGAGGAAAAATTAGAACAAAAGGTTTGGCAATTGTCAATGTTGTAAAATTACCCATGCATACATCTGGTAAATAAAAACTATTATTAATAAAGAAAGAATGAAAAATATGCATTAAATACTTCCTTTATTAGAATATAAGGTCTTTAAAGGCAAGAATTTTTTTCTTGCTTGTATTTTCATCCTCAACACTGAGCACAGTACATAGCACATGGTAGATGCTTAATATGACTGTTTAAAATTTAATTTTTATTTATTTTCTTAAATATTCCTCAATTACAAGTAAAATTTTAAATCATTTTCTTTAAACTTTTGAGTGGCAAATTCTCTCCCTCTTTTTTTCCCCTTCTCCTTTCTTGAGAAAGCAAGCATTTCGATCTAATTATTTATATGCAGGAATACAAAATGTATTTCCATGATTGGAATGTTGCAAAATAAAACACAAAAATAAATAAATAAAATGTTTAAAGTATGGTCAGTCTATTCAGAGTTCATCATTTATCTCTCTGGACGTGGATAGAATTTTTCCTTTTTTTTAATTTTAGTTTTTTTTTTTACAAAACATATGCATGGGTAATTTTTTCAACATTGACCCTTGCAAAACCCTCTGTTCCAAATTTTCCCCTCCTTCCTCCCACCCCCTACCCTGCCATCCCCTTGATGGAAGGTAGTCCAACACATGATAAATATGTTCAAATATATGTTAAATCTAATATGTGTGTACACATTTATACAGTTATCTTGCTGAACAAGAAAAATTGGATTTAGAAAGAAAAAAAAACTCGGAAGGAAAACAATAGAAAGAATAAAAATGCTAGTAGTCCACAATCAGTTCCACAATCTTCTCTCTAGGTATGGGTGGCTCTCTTCATTACTGAACAACTGGAACTGGTTTGAATAATCTCATTGTTGAAGAGATCCACATCCATCAGAACTCATCATCATATAGTATTGTTTTTGAAGTGTATCATGATCTCCTGGTTCTGCTCATTTCACTTAGCATCAGTTCATGTAAGTCTCTCCAGGTCTCTCTGAAATCATCCTGCTAATCATTTCTTACAGAACAATGATTTATGTGAATTTATTTTATATCCTGCAACTTTGCTAAATTTGTGAATTATTTCTAATAGCTTTTTAGTAGATTCTAATAGCTTTTTAGTAGATTCTCTGGGGTTCATCATATCATCTGGAAAGAGTAATAATTTGGTTTCCTCGTTATTTACTCTAATTCCTTTAATCTCTTTTTCACCTCTTGTTGCCAAAGCTAGCATTTCTAATACAATATTGAATAGTAATGGTGATAGTGGGCAACCTTGTTTCCCTCCTGATCTTATTGGAAATGTTTCCAGTTTATCCCCATTACATATGATGCTTACTTATTATTCAAACAGAGAATGGACTTGGGTGTACTCCAAGGACTTGTGGGAAATTTACTTCAACCAATGAAATTGCTTGTTTGAACTAAAGGTGTGAACTCTGAACTAGAGAATTGTTAAGTACCGACTTAGCACTTAGTAAGAACCTAACACTTACTGAGGGTTTTAAATAGAAGCTACTGGGGTGGAGCCAACATGGCAGAGAAGACACATGCTTCTTTCTGAACTGCCCTATTACCTTGAAACTATTTACAAAAATTCAGCATCTGAATTAATGCTGGACTGTCAGAACCCACAAATATTGGGAGTACAACACCTTACCAACAGAAGTTAATCTTGAAGATCACCAGAAAAGTTCTTTTTTGATTGTGAGCAGGCATGGGAGGAGGCCAGGCTAGGAACAGGCACAGGTAAGTAGGCTGGCAGAGCACAGAGGTCAGCACACACTGAGCAGACTGTGATTGGGGTGTGGTCTCTGCAGATAGAAAATCTTCAGGGAGGACTCTATCACAGTTTTGGCTACTTTGCTCTGGTTACAAGCCAGTAGATCAGCAGAGAAGTTATAAAACTTCCAACATAAACACAAAGGGTAAAGAGTGTACTCCAAAGGCCAGAGTCTCATGGGACCTAGCCATACCCACCCCTGTTGGAATACATGAGAGAGCTGTTGGAATAAATGGGAGCCACCTGACAGGGGCTGCTGAAGATCCAATCCAGAATGGATCTCCTCTTGTGAGAGGATGATACAAGGAGACTTAGAGGCACTTGCTGTTCTCTGACCTCTCTAACTGAGAGGCTATTGCATTGTCTGATCTCTCTCCTCTTCCCTCTGTCTCCAATTTATCTCATTCTCAGTCTGCAAAACCTGTGTCAGCAAAGGCTGCCTTGCAACTCCTTCAAATGCTGTAATCCACCGCTGTGGAGGCTCTCGGAGAATTGATCTATCCCTTAACACACCCAGCACTGGGAGTGACTCAGTCTGATGCCAGCACAGCTGCTGATCCTAGTGCAGCCACTGCCATTCCACTGCTGCTTTGCTGACACTTCCTGTTGCCTGTTGAAGAAGCTTGGAAAGCCCTCTTTGCTCCCAAAGCAGATGCCAGCTTTTTTTCTTTTTTTAAATAAGTAAAAAGGCAAAGTGAGCTCTAACTATAGATAGCTTTTATAATGAAAGAGTGCAGATTTCAAACCTTGAGGAGACCAAAACCAAATTGTGTCCAGATGAAGCTCAAAAGGGTATATGATCTTGTCCCTACCATGCAAGGCTCTCATAGAAGAAATTTAAAAGGATCTTAAAAGAGAGCTAGAAGAAGAATGGGGAAAGGAAAGGAAAACCTTGCAAGAGGGTCTGGATAAGTCATATAATTCATTAAAAGATAGAGTGGAAAAAGAAAACAACTCCTGAAAAACAGAATTTGTAAAATGGAAAAAGAAAATAACTCCTTAAAAATTGGTGAAATGGGAAAAATTCCATAGAACAAAACAACTCATTTAAAAACTCAATTGGGCAAATACAAAAAGAAATTTAAAAAGTAATTGAAGAAAATAATTCATTAAAAATCAGAACTGAACAAATGGAAATTAATGACTGGAGGAGACATCAAGAATCAGTCAAGTAAAACCAAAAAAAAAGAAAAAAAGAAAAAAATAGAAAACATTCTTAAAGACCTACTTGGGAAAACAAACACCTGGAAAATAGATCTAGGAGAGATAATATAAGGATTATTGGACTCCCTGAAAACTATGATGAAAAAAAAGAATCTAGTTGCTATTTTTCAGGAAACCACCAAAGAGAACTGCCCAGATGTCATAGAATCAGAAGGTAAAATAGCCATTGAAAGAATTCATCAAACACTTGTTGAAAGAGATCCCAAAATTAAAATTCCAAGGAATATTGTGACTAAATTCCAGAACTATCAGATCAAGGAATAAAATACTACAAGCAGCCATAATAAAACATTTCAAATACTGAGGAGCCACAATAAAGATTACTTAGGATCTAGCAGCGTCAACATTAAAGTATCAAAGAGCCTGGAATCTGATATTCTGAAAGGCAAAAAAAATTGGAATACAGCCAAGAATAAATTACCCAGCTAAACTGAGCATTTTCTTCCAGGGAAGAAGATGGATCGTCAATGAAATTGGTGAATTCCATTTATTTCTGATGAAAAAACTAGAGCTAAACAAAAAATTTGACCTCAAAATATAGGACTCAAGAAAAACATAAAAAGGTGAAAAGAACTCTTGAGAACTGTATTTGTTATGGCTATAAATATATATATTTATATATATATGTAATGAGTACATGTATAATTTGACTTTTCTGTTATAATATAAAAAAGGAACTAGAGGTAGAAAGGAGATTGCACCAGAAAAAGAGAAAAGTAAAGGTAAAAAGGGGGTAACTACAACTCACATCTTTTCCCTTGGCTTTTTATTGAATGTAATTTTTATTGCATCATGATCTGAAAAAAATGCATTTACTATTTCTGCCTTTCTGCATTTGATTTTGAGGTTTTTCTGTCTTAATATGTGGTCAACTTTTGTATTGGTTTCATGAACTGCCAACAAGAAAGTGTACTGCTTTCTGTCTCCATTCAATTTTCTCCAAAGATCTATTATATTTAACTTTTTTAGTATTTTATTTACCTCTTTAACTTTTTTCTTATTTATTTTGTGGTTTGATTTATCAAGTTCTGAGAGCTCAAGGTTGTGATCTCCTACTATTATAGTTTTGCTGTCTATTTCTTTTTGCAACTCTCTTAACTTCTCCTTTAGGAATTTCCATGCTATATCACCTGGTGCATATATATCTAGTACTGATGGTACCCTTTAGTAAGATATAGTTTCCTTTCTTATCTCTTTTAATTAGATCAATGTTTGCTTTTGCTTGATCTGAGATCAGGATGGTCACCCCGTTTTTCTTTTTTTTTCTTTTTCTTTCTTTTTTTTTTTTTTTTTTACTTCACCTGAAGCATAATAGATTCTGCTCTAGCCTTTTACCTTTACTCTGTATGTATTATTGTGCTTTAAATGTTTTCTTGTAAACAACATATTGTGTTTTCTGACCTTTAATCCAGTCTGTTATCGACTTCTGCTCTATGGGAGAGTTCACCCCATTCACAATTACGGTTTTATTATCCCCAGATTATACTTTCTTCTTTCCTTTTCCCCTTTCCTTCCTCCCCCTTAACTTATGAGCACCACTTGCCAGAAGCAGCCCTTTCCTTTTAGAGTCTGTTCCCCTTTTTTATACCTTTCCCCTACTATTTCTGTTCCCCCTTCTATTTAGCCTACTCCTTTCCTTTTCACTTTTCCCCTCCTCTTTTTCAATAAGGTGAGAGAAGTTTCTCTGTAAACTAAATATGTCTAATTTGTCTCTTAGAGCCAAATTTGATGAGAGTAAGATTCACACAATGTTCATCCCTTTCCCTTCTTTCTCTCAAATATAATAGGTTTACCACTTTATGAGATGTAATTTCTCTCATTTTACCTCCACTTTTTCCTTTTTCTAGTACAATCCCCTTTCCACCTCTAGTTCCCTTTTTTTTTTATATTATAACATAAAATCAAATTATACATGCACTCTATGTATACCCATAACAGAAATATTGTTCTCAAGAGTTCTTTTTACCTTTTTATGCTTCTCTTGAGTCCCATATTTGAAGGTCAATTTTTTTGTTTAGCTTGAGTCTGTTAATCTTTTCATAAATGGAATTCATTTGTTTCATTGAATACCCATTTTCTTCCCTAGAAGAAAATGCTCAGTTTAGTGGGGTAGTTTATTCTTGGCTGCATTCCTAGTTCCTTTGTCTTTGGGAATATCAGATTTCAGGACCTTTGATTTTTTTAAGTTGGAAGCTGCTAGATCCTGGGTAATCCTTATCGTAGCTCCTTGGTATTTGAAAATTTTTGGCTGCTTGTAATATTTTTTTCCTTGATCCAATAGTTCTGAAATTTAGCCACTATATTCCTTGGAGTTTCAATTTTGGGATCTCTTTCAGGAAATCTTCGGGGAATTCTTTCAATTTTACCTTCTGATTCTATGACATCTGGGTAGTTCTCTTTGATGATTTCCTAAAAAATAGCATGTATGGTTTTTTTTTTTCCATCATGGTTTTCAGGGAGTCCAATAATCCTTACCTTGTCTCTCTTAAATCTATTTTCCAGGTCAATTGTTTTCCCAAATAAGTATTTTATGTTTTTTTTTTTCTGTTTTGTTTTTGTTTTTGTTTTTGTTTTGCTTCTTGATGTCTCATCAAATCCTTCATTCCATTTCTTCACTTCTGATGTTTAGTGAATTATTTTCTTCATTTACTTTTTAAACTTATTTTTGTAAACTCCAATTGAGTTTTTAAATGTTATTTTATCTAATGGAATTTTTTTCCATTTTACAAAGTTCAATTTTTAAGGAGTTATTTTTCTTTTCTATTTCAAAATTCTGTTTTTCAGGGTCTTGTTTTCTTTTTCTATTTTGTCAAATCTATCTTTTAATTAGTTATATACCTTTTCCAAACCCTCTTGCAAAGTTTTCCTTTCCTTGCTCCATTTTTCTTCTTGCTCTCTTTTAAGATCCTTTTTAATTTCTTCTAGGAGAGCCTTGTGTCATGGGGACCAGCTTATACCACCTTTTGTGGCTTCATCTGGAGACAATCTGCTTTTAGTCTCCTCAGAGGTGGAAATCTGTTCTTCTCTTTCACCATAAAAACTATCTATGGTTAGAGTTCTCTTTGCTTTTTTTTATTCATTAAAAAAATGTTGGGATTTACCTTAAGGGCAGGGAAGGTTTTTCAAACTTCTACAAGTACCTAAGGAGCCTTGGCTGCATGGGATTGTGCTGATTGACTCCTGTTGCTGGGTGGACATGTCCAGGTCCCTTGAGACTCTGGCGCTTTGGGATTCACTGTTTACATTTTGTGTTTGTGTTTGATGTTTTATAACTTCTCTGCTGATCTGCTGGGTTACAATCAAGGCAGAATAACCAACATTGGTGTAGATTCCCTCTCATAGATTCTCTGTAGTGCAGAGTCTGCACCTCCCCATGGAGACCTTACACCATTCTGTGGAGACCTCATCTGTCCCAGGTGTGCACAGTATGCACTGGCATCTGTGCTCTACCTGCCTGTGCCTGGCTATCTCCCTCTGTTCCCTCTCTGAAAACAGACCTTCTTTTCTGGTGATCTTTGAAATTATCTTCTGCTGGTAATTTGTTACACTCCCAATATTCATGGATTCTGCCAATCCAGAACAAATTCAGAGGCTGAATTTGCTAATTAGTTGAGGGTCCTAGGAGAAAATCAGAAAGAAGTGTGTGTCTTCTCTGCCATCTTGGCTCTGCCCCCAGTAGAATTTTTCAATATGTGTACTTTGGAATTGTCTTAGATATTATCTTGATCAGAATAGCTAAATCTTTCACAATTGATCTCTTTAAAAAATTGTTGTAAAATTTTTATAATTGTGCATAATGTTCTAATTCTTACATGAAGCTATATATTTTCTCAGGAATTTTTTTGAAATCATATTCCTTGTCATTTTTTATAGCATAATATCTTATAATCACAAACATAATAATCACAAACTATAACTTGTTCACCCAATCTCCAGTTGATGAGTATCTTCTCGATGTCCAATTCTTTGCCACCACAAAAAGAATTGTTATTAATATTCTTGTACATTTAGGTCCTTTTCATTTTTTCCTTGATGTCCTTGTGATGGAGACTTAGTAATGGTATTGCTAGGTCAAAAGGTATGCAGAGTTGTATATTCTTCTTGGTGTGGTCATGTTAGTGATTCTGATAATTGTTAGATAGACCTCAGAATTATTTTCATTCCGCCTCAGCAAAAAAAAAAAATACATATATTTCATTTGCATTTCTTTAATTAGTAATCATTTAGAGAATGTTTATATGACTTCTCAGCTTTGATTTTTTTTTCTTCTGAAAACTGATTATATCATTTGACCATTTATCAACTGGGGATTGGCTCCTGTTTTTTATAAATTTGGCTCAATTCCCTACATATTTGAGAAATTAAACCTTTATCAGCAAAACTTATTGCAAAAAAAAAAAATTCCCCAGTTTCCTGCTTGCCTTTTAATTTTGACTGCATTAGTTTTGTTTATGCAAAAGCTTTTTTATTTCATGTGACCAAAAATGTCAATTTTATTTTCCTGTAATCTCCCTATCTCTTTTTGAACATAAACTCTTTTATTCATAGATGTGACCAGAACAATTTTTCATATTTTTCAATATACTTATGATTGATATCAACCTTTATTTCTAAATCAATTATATCCATTCTGAACTTATCTTAGTATACAAAGTGGAATGTTAATCTACAACTAGCTTTTTCTTTCTTTCTTTTTTTAACCAAACTGCTTTCCAATTTTCCCAGTAATTTTTGTCAAATGTTGGGCTCTTATGCCCATAGCATGAATCTTTGGATTTATCAAACATTAGTTTACTATGGTCATTTACTACCATGTATTACATTTCTAATCTATTCCTCTGATCTGTCACTCTATTTGCTATCCAACACTAGATTGCTTTGATGCAGATCACTTTGTAATTTCGTTTGAAATATAGAACTACTAGACTACTTTCTTGACATTTTCCCATTGATTTCTTTGATATTGTTGACCTTTTGTTCTTCCAGATGAATTTTGTTATTGTTTTTCTAGCTCTATAAAATATTTTTGTCAGTTTAATTGGTATGGCATTGTAAATTAATTTAAGTAGCACTATCATTTTTATTATATTGACTTGGCCTACCCATGAGCCCTTTAATATTTCTCTGATTGTTTAGGTCTCTTTTTATTTGTGTTTTTACACAAATCTAATTATGTTCATATAATCTCTGGAATTGCCTTGGAAAGTAGACTCCTAAGATTTATATTGTCAGTAGTTGTTTTAAATGGAATTTCTATATCTCTTCCTGTTCTTTTGGTAATATATAGAAATTCTGATGATTTATGTGGATTTATTTTATATTCTGCAACTTTGATGAAGGTGTTAATTATTTCAACTAGTTTTTAGTTGATTTTCTAGGGCTATCTAAGTATATCATCATATCATTTACAAAACATGATACTTTTGTTTTCTTGTTGCCTATTTTTATTCCTTCAATTTCTTTTTCTTGCCTTATTGCTATAGTTAGCATTTCTAGTACAATATTGAATAATAGTGGTAATAATGATCATCCTTGTTTCACTCCTGATCTTATTAGAAAAAAGCTTTAATAGACTCATTAGAGATAATGCTTGCTCTGGTTTTTAGATAGGTACTATTTACCATCTTGAGAAAGTCTTCCTAGATTCTTATGTTTCTAGTGTTTTTAATAGGAATGGGTATTATACTTTGTATCTGTCAATATAATCACATATATATATATACATATTACTGATATGGTCATTGATGCTGATAGTTTCCCTAATATTAATTAAATCTTGCATTCCTGATTTTTGATTTCATGACTCAAACCCTCCATCCTGGCCATAGTATAAGATCTCCTTGCTAGCATTTTATTTATGATTTTTACATCAATATTCATTAAAAATATTGGTCTACAGTTTTCTTTCTCTGGGTGTAGCTGGTTCTGTTCATCATTGGAACTGAATTGGATCCTCTCATTGCTGAGATAGCCACTTCCATCAGAATTGATAGGCCATTGAGTTTTCAAATAATTTCTGGTCTTGCATTCATTTAAATAACAAGAGGATTCTGTAATCTCTTTCTGACCAATTGCCAGGTTTTTTTGTTTGTTTGTTTTTACCATCTCTGGCTTAGGAACTATGTAAGTTGCTATTGCTTTGTTTTCCATCACCACATGTGGACTGTTGACCAGCCTCCTCTATCACTCTCTTTCTAACCTCTGATGTTGCCTTGAGTTAGAAAAATGTCTCAATCTCAACTTTTTTGAAGCCCTGCCACTCCAGAATTTGCTCTATGTTGTGTTTTAAAGTTGTTCAAAGGAGAATGTTGGGAGAGCTTGACTGAGTGCTTCTCTACTCCATCATTTTGGCTCCACCCTTGGAAGGCTTTTTATTCATTTGCCCTTTAAACCTAGAAAAGGGTATTATCATCTCTAAGAGAAAAATGGCTTTATCAAGAATAATCATGAGAGATTAACCTTATTTAACATAGTGTCTGGCTTATAATAAACATTACATTGTACATTATGGTTGAATTAATGCATTATTATTGAATTAAATTGAATTTTGAAAGGGTCATGAAGTTGGTTGATTAGGGGAATTCAGTCAGTATAATTTATCTAGATTTTAATCACATTTGAAAAATATTTCTTTGGACTGTAACTCAAGAAGTGACAGTCTTCTTTGTGTCTGGAGACATGCAGTAGTGTTCAGTTCAGGGCACCACAGATTAGGAAGAATATTGATAAATTAGCAAGGATCCAGAGGAGGAGAAAAGTAGTCTAATGAAGCAGTCCACATCATATGATGATTTTTTAAAGGAACTTGAGAAATTTAGCTTAGAGAAGTTTCATGAGGGAAATGATATCAGGATATGTTCAAGTATTTGAAGGGCTATCATATAAAAGAGAGAATATAGTTATATAGTTTGACCTCTGAGAACAGAACCAAGAAAAAATTTCAAAAGTTACAAAAGTTATAAAAAGGTAAACTTAGGATTAGATGTCAGGAATAATGTATTAAGTGTATTAAAATTTAGCTATAGGAAAGCAAAATGATCTTCCCCAAGGTACTTTCAAGCCCATTTCTTAGGTATGTTGTAGGGGGGGATTTATTTTAAAATATTTTAGGATAGGGATTTATTATGGAAGATCCCTTCCAATTCTAAAATTCTGTAATTAAAAGAATATAGAGAGAATAGATATCAGGATAGACTTTGAGTGATTCCCATCTTACTGAGGGAGAGGATACAGTAAAGGAGATTGAGAAGGACTTGAAGAAAGAAAAAGAAGTACTGGAAGAAAGTGTCACAGAAGCCAAGGGATTATGTAGGAAGCCAGGGTAGTAAGCAATATCAAGAAGTACAAAATGGCCAAATAGAATGAAAAATGAGAGAAATACCTTTGAATATCCATTTAAGAGATTATTAGAAGCTCTACGGAGAACATTTTTAGCCAAGCAGCAGATTTGGAGTTAGCAAACAAGAGACTGAGAAGTAAGGGTTTAGCTGAGGAAAAACAGAGTTTAGCTATGAAGGATAAGAGAAAGTTTTATAATAATATTCAGAGGGATAGTGGGGTCAACACAATAATTTTTTTGTTGTTTGCTTTTTATGCATAAGAGAGGCCTGAGTAGATTTGTAATTGGCATGAAAAGATCTAGTGGCTAAGAATGAATTGAAGATGAAAAGAAGGAAGTTAGTGATCAAGGGGTCTGTTATTGTTTGTCTGTTGTTCTTGTAGTGGACAAATAACAATAATGATGCTGTGACATGCAAGTGAAATGGATTTAAATGAGGGAGGGGTATGCAAGGTCACATGATTCACTTTCCCCTTCAGAAATATGTGGGTCCAATGTCCAGATGTAGATCAGAACAAGATGGCCCTTGATGCAATGGGAGGACTTGGCAAAATCTTACAGAAGACAGAATGTAAGAAGGGATTAGATGGGAGGAAGGAGAGGATCTTGGAATTACTTTGTGTAATAAGTAAACTTAGAGTTATGTTTACTGGAAAACACAAAAACTTGAAGGAGAGATGAGTTTTTAGAAACTATGACTATGCCTGAACATACATGTCTCTGGTCATTACTGCATCTGTTTAAGAAGAAACTATGGGGATAGGGGATAGAGAGTCAATCTCCAAGCTACAAAGACTTGATTTCAAGAGTGCCATCTGACACATACTGGCTTTGTGTCCCTGGGCAAAATTTTCAAATTCTCAATATTCTAGACCATAGGTATCAAACGTGTAGTCTACAATTTCCTTTCAACGTCTAGAATTACAGAATCAAGGCATGTGATAGCTTAGATATCATCTTCTGCAATTCTCTGATTTTACAGATGAGAAAAAAATTTCAGAGAAGTCATATATAAAAGCTCCACTTTCTCCAATTTGGAGCATATCATCTTCCGAATAAAGGGTAAATGCTATTTTCTTTAAACAATGAATTTATTTTGTCACAGATAAAACACACTTTATTATACGAATCCAATTGTATCTTTTTTTTAAAAATTCATTTAGTAAAATGATAGAAATAAGTAAAACCATCTATGAAAATTCATCTTTGACTTATCTTTGTTTCACCAGGACTTGGAGAAGGACCATATATATTGGCTAGCTATGCAAGCATTGGCACAGTTCTTGGAGCAAATATTACCAGTAGAAAAATCTTCCCTTTAAAAAGAACTAGTCCACATGATTTTGTGTTTTTTAGCTTTATGATAACTCCTGGACTTTTCAGAGAAAAAAAATCATGTAAGTATGCTTTCTACTTAAAAAAAATAAAAAACAAAAAAAAAAAACTTTGTGGTACATGGATAATAATAAATTGGAAGGACAAATGCATTTATCAAATGTCTACTGTGTTAGACACTACTGTGCTACACATTTTCCAAATGTGTATTGTTTCATATTGACTCATTTGATCCTCATATCTAGGTGCTATTCCTATTCCTATTTTATAATTAAAGAAACTGAAGTAGAGAGTGACTTTTGCAGATTAACAATTAGTAAATATCTTAGGTTCTATCTGAACTCATATCTTCCTGATTTGAGACCCAGAGCTCTATGCACTGCTCCTAGATGCCTATATGTAAGGGCCCCGGCATTCGGTTCATCCCGCAGCGTCAGTTCTGCTTACCAAAAGTGGCCCACTAGGCACTCGCATTCCATGCCGGCTCCAAGCCAGTGAGCCAGGCTTCTTACCCATTGAAAGTTTGAGAATAGGTTGATCCCACCTCAGTGTTGCCATCCTATCTCATCGGCATCCAACCTCTTTGGCATATTATCTCGAGTATGACTTTGATGAATGGGTTGAACACTTGGGCCACTGTTGAGCCTGGTTCTCATTGTCATACTTCTGTTTACTGATCTATTGCTTTGTACCTTCTTGGGCATAACACTATCATCTCATGGATCAAGTGAACTATAGCTGGTGCTCAAAGTTTAGCTTGATGAGATGTGCGGTTCCCACAAAACAAGAGAAGGGAATTGTAAGGGCCCTTTAAATGGGCGGACACAGTGCATTGGGAGATTGAGGCCCAGAAGTAATTTCTGTGGATATTAGGACTGCCTTGTAGGTGGGATCTTGGCTACAATGAGATAGCTTCTTAATGGGTGACTCTCTCGCTGATTGGCTGTGTGTGTGACCTCACAGGCCCTTTATAAGCCCACTGCAGGCAGTAGTTGCTCTCTTTAACCTGGCTCTCTTTACCCTGGCTCCCTAGCCTGGGTGGTCAAGCCAAGATGGATAGCCAAAAGAGGTAAGGATTTTGGTAGTGAACACTTGGGTCTTCTGACCAGGTGTTCACTCGGGAACCAACAAGTCAGGGCATTATATGAGTAGGTATAACAAAGTCTTTTTAAGATTACATGTGGCTGTTCTTGAGTGTGCTACCGGTTATTAAGCTATAGATTCAAGAGATCGTGGTCAGAGACCTTTGAAGGCCTCAGAGGAGGCGAGCCGGGTAGAGTTCACACTGCAAAGGTCAGTGGTCAAAGGTACTCTGTTGGGCCTAGGACAGACTAGTAATAGTAACTGCCAGGAGAGCACACTACACCTATAGATAATAGGATTTCTTTTTTCAGTGGAATGTTAATTTCTTGAGGATAGAAATTATCTTATTCTATCTTTACATCCTTAACATTTACATTGTAAGAACTTAAATGTTTTTATTTAAATTCATATAGATATATTAGCTAATATGGATTTTTTTTCTAATAAACCATACTCATTAAATTTTTCTTATATTATACCAGACAAATTTTGCATTCTCAGGAAGAAAAATACTGTTTTCAAACTTTTTTTTAATGTGAAAGGGCAGAAAATAGATATTAATTTGCATATGATTGGAAGATAAAAATTTGAATATAAACAGATGGAATTTAGATATATCTTAGATTCAAAAGTTTTATTGAGACAATCTGTTCTCAGAATGTAGAGTTTTAATATTTGATTTGAGGGAGATATTCTTTTTTTTTTCTTCCAAATTTATTTTATTTGAAGAAATAGAATAAGCAAAAAGAAAAACAGAAAAGCAATACAAAACAAAATGAAATAAAACAAAAGAGTACATTATCATGTTACTCTTTTAATGGTTCATATCAATTCATTTTTTCAAGTGACTTCTTAAATGGTAACAATAATTTTGAAATAAAAATAAGAATTCATAAATTGAGTCACAAATTAAGGAAACAAAGAATGTAAATTCTGTATATACATTTGTGATTGAATGTATCAAAATAGAAAGGTAAATTGAGTTTTTTCTTTAATTCAGTAAAAATGACCATATTACTTCTCTTTTTTTTCTGCCTTTTAATTTAGTTTTTCTCCAGCTTTTATGCAGGGATGCATATCTTTTATTGAAAATTCATCTTAATTGATGTCTGGGTAGGCATTAACTATACTTGTATATTTTCTAATGATCAATCAGTCCATAAATATCAATTAAGTATCTATTGTGTGTCATGTTCTATGCTAAGAGCTGGGAATTCAAAAAAGAGGAAAAAGACAATTCTTGGTATGAAGGATCATACCAGCATAATGATATTTCTAGTTCTATTAAGGGTAGAAAAGTCCATCAGAAAATAAAAGAAAACCTATCCAAAGACCTTCTTGACATTTTAACAATAAAACTAATCCCTCTACTTTCCAGAGTGACAATAAAGATATTTCTATAGTCTTTGGGGTTACCATTTCTTATACGAGTGGTTAGAAACCTCAGTAATAACCTACCTATTTCTACATTTTATATATAAGTAAAATGAAGCTTAGAGAAATGAAGTGATTTGCCTAATTCAAGTATACCTTGGATTTGAACTCATGTCCTTTGATGCTTCATATATTACACTATACTGTACTATGAGGCACATTGAGGCAGCCACTGATGGACCTATGAATTCTGGAAAGTAATTTGTAATTATACACCAAACAGTACTGAATTCTACATATCTTTTGACCCAGCTATGCCATCTCTAGTTCTATACTCCAAGCAAATCCAAGAAAGAAAAAAATGTCCTTTATATACAAAAAAATATTTATCTATAATGACAGTGTGATTTGAGGGTAGGAGAGAGGTAAAATATAAGTTTAGCAGTCTGGTTGCCATTTCATCTTTTTTTTTTTTTTGGAGAGAGAGTTGATTGTCTTTGTTCTTTCTTTCTGTATTACAGCTTTATCACTGGTTTCCTTAGAATCTGCTGAAAGGCCAAATTACTTTCTCTTTGTCCATGAGGATGACAGCATCAGCTTGGAACAATGGGAGGCAAACTCTGGTTTTCGCCGAAATGCCACGTTTTTCCACCACCAGGGCCTCTGGATTCCCGGTTATAGTGCATTTGAATTACACAGCAAGAAAGGGTTTTTCATTATCTTCACTGATTCCACTGTCAAAGTCTCCAAATATGATGATTCTGAAGATTTTAAGCACGCCAGTAGCTTCATCATGGAAGGTATGCTAATATGTCCTAGGCTAGTTCTAACCTGAGTAATAATAATAATAAACATTTATTAAGGATGTACTACATGCCAAGTACTGTGCTAAGTACTTTGCAATGAGCATCTTATTTGTTTCTCACAAAAATCTTGGGAAATAAATGCTATTATCTCCATTTTATAGATCATAAACTTAAGGGAAATCAAGGTTAAGTGACTTGCCTAAGGTGCATAGTTGTTAAGTGTCTGAATATAGCTTTTAATTCAGATCTTCCTGACTCCTACTCCTATCAGAGATTTACTAGCAGTATGACCAAGGGCCCCATTTAACCCCTATTTGCCTCAGTTTCCTCATCTGTAAAATGGGATAATAATATCACCTTTCAAAGTGTGTTATGAGAATCAAATGAAATAGCAATTGAAAAGTGTTTAATACAGTACTTTGTACATAGTAAACATTATATAAATGTTAGTTGTTATTATTTCCAAATCACTTAGATTTGGAGATAGAGAGGAAACTTCAAGTTCATGAAGTCTAATACCCTCAATTCATGCATTAGGAAACTGAGGCTTATAGGTTTTTTACATAAAGTGCTTTATTAAAGTGTTAGCAGTATAAATATTATGATTCACAGCTAATATAATATGACACAGTTAATATAATCTTCAAAGCTCTATTATCATAAAGACAAAACAAAATAAAAAACCCAGAATCAACCTGATCAGTCACCCTGACAATCCTCTCCTAAGTCATAAGCCTTTAAGTGACTCAACTGAACATACTGGATCTGATCTTCCCCCACTAGATTTTCTGCCTTCTAAGTTGACATGACTCTGCAACAGATGGAGGAGGAACAAGCTCTTATGTGCCCCTTTACCTCTGCTCATGCTTATATGTTTCTGCTAGTATTATTTGATGATGATAACAATAACTTGTGCTTATAAAGTACTTCAAGTTTTGCAACATACTTTCCCTGGCTTACTTGATCCTCACAACCGCTCTGGAAGGTAAATGCCATTTGCAGATGAGGAAAATAGATTAAAATGTAAAGTGACTTGCGACATACTATTGCCAGTCTCTCCTAATTCCCAGGGCTTCAGAGAAATCTCTGGTAAGTATTTATATCAAGTTTACCTCTTTCTGAGGTTGTCAGAGACCCTCTGGCTGCTCTCTCATAGGGATGCCGTTAAAACACCATAGAGCACTAGAGAGTGGTTGCAGATAAGCTCAGGAACTTTATTACTCTTTGACCTCTCTCAGTTCCTTCTCTTAGTGGAGCTCCAGGTGAAAAAAGGGTCGAGCTCCTCCCCCACTGAGCTTATATTGGGTCCATGAAGTCACACACACAGCCAATCAGAGACACTTCCCATTCCTGATGCTACTTCAGAGTATTCAGGGTTCCCGCTGGAGTGGTCAAAGTTCCCGCCCAAGAAGGTGGTCTCTGTTTACTCATAGTCAATCATGTCCGGGGATCTCAAGGCTACTTAGGCCTGTGTTACATCCTGTTTGTGCTTGCCTGACCTTTCTTTGACCCTAATATGAACTGACTGGGATGTAGAGTGGTCTGCCCAGTCCTGAGTTATATGAGTCTGTTCAAAACATTATAGATGGTTGTGGATGTCTCTTGATGGCTATAGGTGAGTCAAAATGTCTGCTAGTATATCTGATCCACCACCTTGGTGTAAACCCTTATCACCTACAATAGGATTATGGAAATAGCCTGTTGGTTGCTTTCTCTGCCTCAAGCCTCTCCCACTTCAATTCACCTACCACTAAGCTGCCACAGTGATTTTCCCTAAAGCACAAGTATTACCAAATCACATCCTGGCTCATCCTTTATCCCTGCAATCCAGTGGCACATTCTTTCTGTTCTCATATCTTGTAGCTCAGAGTATTTTTATTGCTGTCCCTATGTCTGAAATAGTCTGTCCTATCTTTGCCTTCTGGCTTCCCTGAAGTCTCAGTTAAAATTCCTCTTTCTACAGGTAGTCTTTCCTTAATCTTCTTACTTCTAGTGCCTTCCCTTTGTTGATTATTTCCAGTTTATTTTGTATATACTTTGTCTATCCATAGTTGTTTGAAAATCATTTCCACCATTAGACTCTTGATAGCCAGGAATGTCTTTGCTTTTTTAAACTTTTCTTTGTATCTCCAGTGCTTTCACACAAGGCTTGGCACATAGTAGATGCCTAATGTTTATTGACTGACTGGTTGTATAAAGTATAGTCCTACAGCTTTGTAAAGACTCCTATAGGATTGTCCCCATTATGCTGATTCCTATATACAGCAATGCTGGACTTAGTCACAAGTCCATGTCCTTTACATGAGTTGGTATGATGCCATTCTGATGGTAGATAATCTAAGGTTCTGTTCACTTGCTCTTCACTACTTCCTTACATCAGATTGGAGATATCTTTTCCTGAAAAGGGGAGAAGGGAAGCAGCCATAATAATTTGGAAGCTGGAAAAAAAAACATATTTGTAGGGCGGAAATCCAGAAAATATTGGCAACTTGTGATCTATACATCTACTTTTTCATCTCTAGAAAACAGAATGATTTGCACATGTATTAAAAGCATCTTTAATGATAACATGAGAAGAGAATAGATGGAGTTTCACAATTGTTTTTCTGCAGGAGACCACATTTTCACAGCAATTAATTCAATCATTGCAAGGAAACAAAAGCCCAAGGAAATTAATGTTAATTGATTTTTTTAAAAAAAGCATTTGACTTGATAGAGCAAAATATTCTTCAACTAGTTTTCTGCACATGTTAAAAACTATCTCCAATTTCTTAGCAGATGCCACAGAAAATATTTCATGCTTTTCTGATTCTGAATCACAAATGAAACTTTTAGATGTAAGCTCCCCCCCAAAATTCTATATCATCCTGAAAGATGTCTACCCAAGAATTCAGAGGGAAGAAAACTTAGATATCATAATGCCCAAATCCCTCACTTTAAAGATGAGAACACTGACAGTGAGGTTAATTTAAGTCACAGTACTGGTTATTGACAGAGAAAGAATCTAATGTTATATCTTCTTTATAGCTAGGACTTTCCCGGTCTATCATGTTGTATAGTGAGGCCTTCTATATTCTTTTGTGAAGAAGACATTGGGCTCTTTATACCTAACATGAACCACAGCAATCTCCATAATAAAATTCATGACTACTCAAAGGAGTCCAACTTGACAGCCTAAACAGAAAAAAAGGATGAAGAATGTGTCTTGTGCATATATACTGATGAATTGATATCCTGTTGAGTTAATCTAACAGTACAGATACCTTGAATAGACATTGCAGCTGAATAATAAACCAAGTCCAGAACTGAAGAGGAGGGACAGGACTTTAAATGATTGATAACTATATCCCGAAACAAAAGGCACATTTTTTGGGGCAGAACAGTCTCTTGATTATAGACCTTCCTGACCCATTACAGTCTCTGAAGAATAAAAGTTAAAGATGACTCAAGGGTCAATTAATAAATGTACAATAGTTATAAATAGGATCTAGATGGTATAATATTAGCTGATGACCAATAATGACATGTATGAGAAGTGATGTTATTGTCACTCAAGAAATGAATTGGAAAATGAAGTGTATTTATTATGAATCAACTGGGAGCTGTAGCAGAGCGATATCTGTCCAAATGCTGAATAGGTAATCATGAAATGTTGAAAGACCTAGAAGAAGATAACCAAGTGGTTCATTATACTTTTGATGGAAGACTCATATAGACATTTTTAGCCTTTCATAATCTGGACCCTTCTTCCTCCATTCTAGACTTCCAAACTTTGTAAGTTCTTCACTTTTCCACTTACTCCAGCTGCAATCATTTATTGGCAGCTCCTCAACATGGCAAATCACTACCATGTCTTTGCACTGATTGTCACTTATGTCTAGAATAATCTGCTCTCTTCTCTTCAGCCTCCAATTTATCTCATTCCTAGTCCAAAACACTTGTGTCAGCAAAAGCTGCCCTGCAACTCCTTCAGATGTTATGATCCATAGCTCTGGAGGCTCTCAGAGAATTGATCTGTCCCTTAACACACCTTTTTATTGTACTATGTTATAAAAATGCTCATTTTATTTCATAAATTAAAAAGAAAATAAAAAGAAAGTTTAGGTATTCTACATATATGAGATCTGAAGTTGATCTTCTAACAAATATTTGCTATGTTACTCCAGACAAGTCACTTAATTCCTTAGTGCTCCAGGAAGTTTTTAGAATGAGAAAAAGAAAAGCTGATATAACCAACATTGGTGGGATCCTCCTAGAGTTAAGGAAGAAGAGCTCCGGTAAGACTTTTTTTAGTCAGGGTAATTAAATGGGCCAACACATCAAAGGGCTGAGCCAGGAGACCGATGAGAGATTTAAATACCTGTTCTGACTATAGTCCTCTTCTCCCTTTGAAAGTTTGCCTCGATCAACATCTGCTACAACCATCCAGAAGTGATAGTGCTGCTTGCATTCCTCAGTGTGTGGACCATGCTGTGGGGGGAAAATGAACAGCTAAAACCAAAAAAATGGGGAATTATTAAGGGACAGGGCAATTCTCTGAGAGTCTCCACAGCTGTGAATCATAACATCTGAAGGAGCTGCAAGTCGGCCTTTGCTGACACAGGTGTTACAGACTAGGAATCATTATATCACTAGGAGACCATTATTTGTTGTAAGATTAAATCAATCATACTGAACTTAGAGAACTATTAATCACCATGCTAAACTAGATAACCATTGTCTCATCAATTCTACTGACTTAACACCTTATAAGAATCCTTGTTTCAGATTTCTGATCCATAACAAAACACCAACAATTTATTAAGGGCATACTCTATGTCACATACTTTGTTAGATATTGGGGGTGTTGAAATAAATATGAAGTAGTTTTCCCCTCAAAAACTTCCCCTCAAAAAAGACCTGTTTTCTAAAAGGATAGGGAAGATGGGAGACAACATATACAAGACTTCACTTATAGTATTGTCAATAATCTACCTTCTTTCTGAGAACCAGCCTATCTAAGCAAGGAGAGGCTTATCACTAGTTGGCCTGGAGTTTGATGGCGAATTATTTGCTCAAGAGAGGCAGCATGACATATTAAACAGAGAGCTGGCTTAAAACCAGGAAAATTTGAATTTAAGCCCTATATATATGACATGTATTATTTATATAACTTTATACAAGTTATTTTACCCTAGTACCCTGGGTAATTTTTGAGGATTATATATTGAGGGAAGAGTACCTCAAATATTGGTAAAGAGAATTTCTTATTGCAAGCAAAGAATTTTTCTGTCATGTTGAGGTCCTCTAAACTAGCAAAAACATTTTTTTTTGTTTGAAAGAAGAAACTTACACAGCATATGAATTCCAAGAAGTTTTCTGTTTTAAAATTCTTGAATATGTCACAAAGCAGAAATCTTTAGCTTAGATATTACTAAGATTTTAAGAGAGGACAAATTCAATTGCTAACCAGTCTTACTTGAAAGTATAAAAGTATAATAATATTTACTTATGATTACCTGTTGAAGGTTTCCACTTTCATCAAGAGAAAATGTGATATCAGACAGTAAAAACTGATATCAAATGTAGTTTTTGGATAATAGGAAATGGACAAATAAGCATTCAACATGAAAATCTTTTATTACTACAAAATTACTCGGGACAACCTGTAATATAAATCCCAGCAATGTACTCAAAAGAAAGAAAAAATCTTCTAGAAGTTACAGTAACTCCTAGCAAACATAACCAAACTTAATACCCTTTATCTCTATGCTTTTAAATTCCAAAAAATTAATATCCAAGGACTCTCAAGACTCTAGAATTATCCTTCATACTTTCACTATCATTTTTTTTCAAGATATAAATTCTTTGAAAATACAGGTTAACATTTTTGTTTTTGTCTTTTACTTTTCCAGAAATTCCAGCAGCAGTACCTTATAGAAGGATGTGTGAGTGGCGATATGAACCATGTGCTACTCCGTGTTTTAAAACTTGTAGTGATCCTGATGCACTTGCATGTAAATTTCTTCCACCGTGAGTAGTATTTTATAGTTCAATGGGTAATTTACATGATATATACATTGCAACCTCAGTAAATATTATTTTTTGTGCTCAAAAATGCTCCTTTAAATATTGGGTATAAGAAAACTTAAGATCTTAAGCTCTTGAAGAAAAATTAGAGAGCATCTAGCCTGACCTAATAGAAGAATATCTTTTACAATATCCCTGAAAAGGGTTTTTTTGATTTTTTTCTTGGACACAGCATGACACAATGGATAAATAAATGGTATCTAACATTGTATAGTCACATTGTGTATCTGTACATTGTATTATGTTATACATTGTAAAAAATATAGTGTAAAGGCATTGCATCTATACATTGTCAACACCACATTCTGTGTAGATAGCACATATACTGCATAGATATATTGTTTCTGTCAAATATGACATAGTTACATTATATTCACATATTACAGATGTCACACACTGTATAGCTATAATGCATAACATGTATATTGTGTGGATAAATTTTATTTATCTATCACAAGATATATTGTATCTATCCATTATAGACACTATGCAATGTCTAGATACAATGTACAGCATGGACAGGTAGATTATATCTCATCTGCCACATGTCTGAGAAGCTATATTCATTTGATCTCTATTTGAAGATTCCTGGGGTCAGGAATCCCTCTTAAGTCTAGAATATTCATGTTTGTATAGGCCTAATTGTGTGCAGCTTTTTCATTGTGTGAAGATTAAAATATGTTTCTTCAATAAAAATCTAACTGTAGCTCCTGCTATGATCCTCTGTGACCCATTTAACCAATATCCCAAATGAAACTCTTTCAAATAATTGAAGGCAACTATGTTAAATATATAAAAGAATAACATTGAGACAGCTACTTGTACTTATCATTTCTATCCAAACTCCATTAAAATATAAGAATAACAAATTAACAATAGTGATAATGACTTGTATAGTTTTTTAAACTTGCATAACACTTAATATAAAAAAGAAATCATAAGAATCTCAAGTTTCATAGCACCAAGGAAATTCAGGTGGATTTTGGCTGACTATCTAGGATATTGTAGAGATGTGTGATTGTTCTAAGGATTAGGTTAGACTATTCCCTTCAACACTCAAATTTTATGATTCTTTTTTTTTAAAGCAAGAGGAGG
This sequence comes from Sminthopsis crassicaudata, assembly GCF_048593235.1. Taxonomy (NCBI): domain Eukaryota; kingdom Metazoa; phylum Chordata; class Mammalia; order Dasyuromorphia; family Dasyuridae; genus Sminthopsis; species Sminthopsis crassicaudata. The sequence continues at coordinate 255,658,357 of NC_133621.1, forward strand.
AGTAGAAAAATGGGGATGATAATAGTTGTAAAAAGAAATGATTAATAATGAGCTAACTTTAGAGTCAAGGTTCAGATCCTGGCCCTGACACATAATAACTATATGACCTTGAACAAATCACTTATCACCTCAGAACCCTGGGTAATACTGCATGACAACTCACTATGGACAGACTGCTGCTCTGAATTATGGATGTAAAAGTTCCCTATAGTAATGAAATTATAAATTCTCAGTCCTAATGTTCATCATTACCAAATTGCATTTGAGCTAGATATCCTCCACTGGCAAGAAATGTTCTTCTGTTCTCTTACTTGATAGGTGCCAGTTCTATCATGAAATAAATCATGATATCATGTAATATGAAATGCATAATATAATATTATGGATACAAAACATTTTATGTCATATAATAAAGACAAATCCAGACCATGCCAGTAAAGTATAAGTTCTGACTTAATGATTCACTCTTGTATAACCCCTTCTCACTTTTGTAATAAGGGTGGTGGAGCCATCAAAGGGTGTATAGACAATTTTTAGAATATTTTCTGTTAGTATTATAACTAGGACAGGTAGTTGGAACAGTGGGTAAAGTGCTAAATCTGGAGTCAGGAAGATGCCATTTCAAATATGGCTTTAGACACTAGGGAGCTGTGTGACTCTAGGCAAGCCACACTTATCTCCCAAGGTTGTTGTGAGGATAAAATGGGATAATATTTGTAAGGCTCTTTGCAAACATTAACATGCTTTAAAAGTGAGATCTGTAATGACCAGCAAGTTTCTTGAAGAATGAAACCACATCAATGTTAACCTTCTTATTATACACAGAATTACCATAAAGAAGATATATAATTTTATATGTGGCATATATATTTGTTTCTAGTTATATCTAAATATAACTTTTGGAAAGGTAATTAATGGAGTAATTAATAAAGAGCTGCCTTGTACATCATGGGTGTACTTTGTGACCCTGGGCACAGAGCACCCCAAACAAATCTCTAAGACAGATTATGACAAACTATTGTGCATTGGTGGAAGTTGTTTCCTCATGGAGAATTTCCCACCCAAATCAAAACATGCATGTATTTATAATACATCATTGAATACATATACATATATATTTATAAATATGTTGTTATACTTAAACTACTACTAAACCTAATATTTTATATAATTGGACTGAAAATTGGGTATAGATATGATTTGAAATGTTTATCTTAGAAAGGTCAAGTCAATTTTACTATGAAATAGTATAAATATAGATGGAATTTTGCTTTTATTTATTCCAACTCCTAGTATAGTAAGTTGTACATGGCCATTGTTTAGAAAATGTTAATTGAAGAGGGAAAAAGAATAAACATTTATTCCTATTAAACATTTAAACATAATATTTGCTAACCTCTGTGCTAATTAGTGCTTCTTACAGTTATCTGATTTGATACTCACAACTCTACAAGATAGGTGATGTTAAAAGAATTGAGGTAAAGAGATTTAAGTGGCTTACCTGAAGTCATATAACTAAGTAGTATCTGAAGTCTTGTTTAAACTCATATCTTCCATATGCCTAATTAGCACTATTCATTTTGCCACCTAGCTGCCTCATCCAATATTGAACTAATGAATTAATGTTTTAAAATTTGAAAAGATCTGGGATCCAGGTCTGCAGATTGTAATATATCTGTCTTTGTAGAAAGAAGCATGAATGGTAACTGAAAAATTCATCATCTAGTAGACAGACTGCTAGTGATAAGCCTTTCATTACCTAGACTGGTACTTTTAACATTTACTTTAACATAGGATATTTTAACACTAGGACTTAAACCCAAAGCTTAAAGCTTAATAGAACCTAGAAAAGCAAGAATTGGTCCTTTACTGGCTTAGTATTTGGATCATGAAATGAGTTCTTTGTACATTTATTAAAAAATAAATTGTCTGCTGAGATCCAATGATACTATGTGGGCTCCATTCTTTGTCAGGCATGTAGAAGGTTGTCTTTTTTTTTTTTTCCTCTCCTATTTTTGGGGTTGACAGGACCCCAGCAAAATATAATGGGAGATATGATACACAGTTTAAATGAACATCATGAAAGAAGCAGTTTAGATATTGATCATTCTGAAAGGCTTAAGTGACACAAATAACTTTAGAAAGAGCAAAAAGAACCCAGTAAAATCTGAAACCAATTAATTTTTTTAAGCCTCTAAGAATAGTTCCACCTGTAGGCTGAGTGCCCCCTAGTGGCAGTTTTAGCCTGAATCATAGGCTCATTGGTTTTAGGGAAGAAAGTAATCCTATGATCATAGATTTCAGTGTGGTCAGAGAGCACCTTGTCTGCCAGTATCATTTTACAAATGAAGGAACAGAAATTTAGTAGCTTTCCTAAAGTTGAATTTGATCTTAGATTTTGACTCCAGATAATTTAGTTTTCTTTTTTTTTTATTCTTGTTCTTTATTTCTTTTTTTAAAATTTTATTTAGAATTTTTCCCACAGTATATATGCATGAGTAATTTTTAAAAATAATATTATCCCCTGTATTCATTTTTCCAAATTACCCCCCCCTCCTTACACCCCTCCCCCCCATGACAGGCAATCCCATACATTTTACATATGTTACTATATAACCCAGATACAATATATGTGTGTAAATACCATTTTCTTGTTGCATATTAAGTCAGATAATTTAGTTTTCTATCTCATGCTGCTTAATTTCATCATAATCAAATAATAAGTTAATTATTGTATTATAAAATTTTTCACTTTTAAAAGGCCTTAGAGATCATATGGTAGAACTCCCTCATTTTATAGGAGAGGAAAATGAATAGAAATGAAAGCTGTATCTTTGGAGAGAGTATCAGTGTATTTATATCACAGATCTTATATATTAGACCCAGTCTCTCTTTTGAGCTCAAGGCTCACCTTAGATTCATGATTGATCTAAGGATTGTTAGAATATTCTTTTCAAAGAACAAATTATGTGATTCTTTATCGAAAAAAGCAGGAGGGAAAGTAGCACAAATGAATGTTATTAATTATATTTCCCATTATTTTGGTTGTTGTTGTTGGGTGATGAGAGGAGCAACTAGATCTATGATTCCACTGATATTGGGAACACCACATAAAGAAATTCTATTCCTCCCATTGTAAATTGTCATCTACATTACTATGTTTAGTCTTGGAGACATTTCTTGAGCATTGAGAGGTAAAGAGATTTGTACAAGGTTATATAGCTAGTATGAATAATTTTACATGAAATGTGTCCAACACAGAATTTATTCTTTTTCTCTAAGTCTATCTCTTTTCTGAACTTCACTATTTCTATTGAAGTTATTACAGTTTTTTCAGTCATTCTGTTTTGCAATCCATTGATTTCTCAATCTTATTCATCCCTCAATATTTCAAGTTTTTAAGAGTTTGGCCTCCACAACATTTCTCATATCTGTCTCCTCTCTCCACTCACATGGTCACCATCTTACTCCAGTCTCTAATCACTACTAGATAGCAAGAGTCTTCTAATTGGTATCTCTATCTTTAGTGTCTCCCTTCTTCATTTTTCATGTGACTGCCCAATTTCTATTCCTAAAACTAATGCTTGAGCAAGTCACTCTCCCGACTTCAGGAATTCCTCTTGTCTCTATGAAAAAATAGAAATTCTCTCTTTGTCATTTGAAGTACTTCACAATTCGGGCCAGATCAGCTTTTTAGCTATACTATACATCAATTTCTTCAATGACCTACTTGCTGTTCCTTTGCATAACACAACATCTTTTCTATCTTTGCCTTTGACTAGGCTGTATCACATTCCTGGAATGTCCTTTATCCTCAAATTTGAGATATTTTGTTTAACTCAAAGCTCAACTGACATCATTAATAATGTGTTAAAATATCCTTAAATAACATCAAGTGACAGAAATATGTTGAAAACATTATTGAAATCACACAGCATAATCTCTATCACATACTAGTGTGTGAAAAGGGAAAGAGATCATGAGAAGCAATTCTTATGGAAGGGTGTAAGGCTTATCAGAGGATCATGCAAAGAAATTATGGAAGATAATGCCTCGGTTAAATATATTATAGTATTTTTTTCATAGTAGGCATTTAATAATTTTTTTCATGCATTGTGATTCTATTTTTCTTACTTTAAGATTGATTCTTATACCTTTTTAAAATACATATTTAAAGGGTTGAAGGATGCTTGCCATACTGTCCTAAAAATATGATCCTTGATGAAGTCACACTTAAATGTGTTTATCCTGCAGACTGTAAGTATGTGTTTTATTTTATTGTGTCAAAATATTTATTTGTTTTTCTATGTAATGGCTAATAATTTTCATATTAGAAGTCATCTGTTATGATTTCCCTGGGTTTTATGGTCGATATTTGTTCATTTTCATTATATAATTTCTCATCATTACTCCTTCTTCCTAAAGCATAATTTGATCCTTAAGACTCCCACATCTAATGGCTCTCAATGTATAAGTAAAGGAGCTTTAAGAATCCATTGGGTTTACTGTAATGGGTTCAATAATCCTATGTAAAGCCTTGCCAATCTGATCTTTAGCTTCTAAAATAGAAGTAACAAAATTCAGTATAATAAAAAAAAGCAGACATACCTCAGGATATTGAGCAGCGGTTGTATTTATTTATTAGTTGGTTGTATTTATATATACAATACTTATACATATTATTTCCTCTGATAGACTGGAAGCCCCTTGAAGGCAGAGATGATTTCATTTTTATCTTTGTATACACAATACCTAGCACCATGTCTAGCATCCAGTATTCACTTAAGAAATGTTTTGGATTAGATTTAATTGTAGATTGCAGTCAGGAATACCTGGGTTCAAATCTTGCCTCAGAAATGTACTACTTGTGTAACCCTGGGCAAATCCCTTATCTTCTCTGGGTCTCTATAAATCAGTACAATTATAGCATCTACTTCATAAAGTTGCCATAAAGAAGAGCACTGGCATCAAATTCAGAGGACTTGGATTCAAATCCCACTTCTAACATTATTTATATAAGGACAGAGATAGGAACTGGATCTGTTATTTCATTAGTATTAGGAACTAATTAAGATCATTACCTTTTATGCAGTTTGTTTTAGCTGTGCGGAGACACTGAGAGATTAAGCAATTTAAAAGCATATGCCAGAATCAGGATTAGAACTCAGTTATTTCTTAATCCATGGACAGCTTTCTAACCACTATACCACTAATTATATGACCTGGGACACACCATTTAACCTATTAGTGCCTCAATTTCCTCATTTATAAAATGAGGAAATTAGACTACATGACATCTGAAATTCTTTCCAGATGTAGCTTTGATGATAATCTATGACATGAGGTATATATGTATACATATATGCATGCATAATACATCTATACTAACCTATATACATATATAATGCTTTGCAAACTTTAACCAACTATGCAGAATGTCCTTTTTATTGTATTTATTTTTTAATAATAGCCTTTTATTTTCAAAATGTATGCAAAGTTTTCAACATTCACCCTTGAAAGGCTTTTTTTTTCAAATTTATCTCCCTCCCTCTCCCCACCTTCTCCTCTAGATAGCAGGTAATCTAAGTTAAACATGTGGAATTCTATTATATATGTTTCCACATTTATCATACTGCACAAGAAAAATCATATCAAAAAGAAAAAAAGAGAAAAGAAAAAAAAACCAACAATAAAAAGATTGAAAATACTATGTGGTGATTCACATTCAGTCCCCACAGGAGTCTTCTTGGATATAGATGGATTTCTCCACCACAAGTCTATTGGAATTGGTCTAAATCACCTCGTTATTGAAAAGAACCGTGTCCATCAGAGTTGATCATCACGTAATCTTGTTGTTTCTGTGTACAATGGTCTCTTGGTTCTACTAACTTTAACATTAGTTCATGTAGGTTTCTTCAGGCCTTTCTGAAATCATCCTGCAGATTGTTTCTTATAGAACGATAATATTTCATAACAGTTACATATCATAACTTATTTAGCCATTCCCCAACTGATGGGTATCCACTCAGTTTCAAGTTCCTTGTCACTACAAAAAGGGCTGCTACAAACATTTTGCACATGTAGGTTTCTTTCCCTTTTTTATGATCTCTTTGGGATACAGACTCATCTGAGACACTGCTGGATCAAAAGGTATTCATAGTTTGATGGCCTTTTGGTATGCAGAATTTTTTAAAAGTCTTAGTATGATTTTAAGGTGTTAAAGTTTAAAAGTGAATTTTTGGGATAAACTTTTGGAATAATCTAAAGAAATTTAAACTATGGTTATAATATAGTTTCTTCACATTTTTCTTCCTGCTTTCAAATATGTGTAGCAGCTATGATATTTAAAATATAAATTCATTTAAAAGATTATTGTACTTATATACATATCCCTTAATTTTTTAAATTAGAGGATATTAATAGTCCTACCTTCCTTTAGGGTTCCTTAAAGTCTTTTAGAGTTATATGGGATCCCCATGCTTAGGTTGGGATCTTCTGTACTATTTGAATTTTCATGAGTCTACTCTCACAAAAATATGATTTAAAAAACCAATCTCTGTTTCTTTATAGGTATACCTGTGCCAGTTACAGAAGCTGTAATAGTCAAGCCTCCAAAGCCAGGGGAAACAGGTATTTACTGGCAGCAATAATATTAAAACTTACATTACCCTGAATCAGACTTGGAACAGTTCTATCATTAACTATTATTTGCATTCATCTATCCCATTTACCACATTCTGGGACTATTCTATTAATTTCAATAATGAGAAAATAGGATGTTGACAAACTTCTTATTAAGAAAAGCTATTCTACCCAAATTACAAGAGGTCACATGTGGAAAAATCTTTGATCATGTACTTTAGAAATGTGGGCAACTATAAAACAAGGTATGGGATTGGTGTGTTGTACATTGAAAAGGCCACTGAATCTCAAGTCAGAGGATGTGGCTTTAATCTCATTACTGATTTTGGGTAAATTCCTTAACATTTCTGGACTCCAGTAAGGATAATAATTTGATACATTGCTATTCTGATGTTCCCTACAGTGGGTCCTGCTGCATATGTTCCATCTGAATGCCCAGAAGAGGGGGCTCCTACTCCTGCTTCAGAATGTGTGGTAATATGTCTGAACAATTTGTTAAAAATTTTTTCTATATTATTGTATCAAAGGCACTCTCTCAGTTTTAGTTTTGTTAAAACTGTGGTAGTTTGCTTTTTTTAAAAAACAACAACAACAACAACAAATTTTATTAAAAGCTGGATATCAAATTTAGTAAAATAAACTTGCTTAGGAGACATTTATATTTAAATTAATTTCAGTGCATATAGTATTATAACAGTTTGGGAGGTGCTTTTTGTTTTGCTTGTATAAATATTTTCATCACTTCGCACCTGAAGGGCAGTAATTGCTTAACAAAGATTCTTTCTCCCTTTGTTCTCTTTATTTTTCCTCTTATATTGTATATTCTTCTGGTTCTACTTTTGTAGATCTGTATTATTAGATAAATATCTTCCCAGGTTTATTTTTTATTCTTTATATTAAGAGATTTTGATTTTTATCATATTATACATTAACATTCCAATATTTATTTAGCCTTTTCTTTTTAACAGATATATATGTTTTTTAAATCAAGTTTATATAATAATTTTATATAATTTTACATAATCAATTTATATAATTTTATATCTTTGAATAGATAGTTTTTTAAAAAAGTTTTGGGGCATATTCTCAATAATAAAATCATTGGATCAAAGAACATGACTATGCTTATAACTTAGCATGAGCTGCCAGATGGATCTCTAAAAATAATTTTTATGTTTGTAATTCTTTCCTTGAGTTTTGTTGCTTTTAATTATTTTTACCAATTCAGTAGGAATTAGATGGCACCTTTAAAATTTTAATTTAATTCTATTTGATGTCATAAGGTTAAATATATTTTTAAAAGAATGCTAACAATTTGAGTTTTTTCCTTTTATAATTGTTTATTTCCTTTGACAACTTACACATAGTATATTGGGAATTATCACTATGATTTCTTAGTAGTCTCATGTTTTTAGAGGGTATTATTATTTTGTAATTACCACAAATATTTTTCTCAATTGTGTGGAACACTGACCCCTACCCATATTAAAATCAGAAACTCTAAAGGCAAAAAAAAGCAAAAAAAAGAATTTATTATGATCTCATGAAAAAGAACAACTCCCAATAGACAAGGTGTTAGTAGGGTAGTGCAAATTGCAAAACACAAGATTGAACATACCCTAAATTGTAGAAGCTCCCACCCTAACCCCCAACCTTTTTTCCCATTGTCTGGAGGAGTCCAGACTTATACTCTAAACATGGAAATCTATCCTAGAAACAAACAAAAAAAATATCAAACTTTTAATTCAAAGTTCCCTGGAAGACTGCTATACAAATAGATATTTTTGCATGAAACAATTCTGGTACCTGGATTTCCAAAGCCAATATCACCTTTAAAAGAAGTATTTAAATGGTATTTAAGAAGTGGGGGAGAAAGAGAAAGGGAAATATTCATTCAAGACAATCTACCAGTAGTTTTATGGCTATAGCTCAACTTATTATTGCTTTCTCAAGGCCACATTCCAATGAGAGGTCTTCACTTAGTTTATGCCATTTATCAATTGATTATTTTCTTTTTAAAATTATATTGTTTTGTTAATTTTTTTAAATTTTCATATAGTCAATCACATCTATTGCATCCCTAATGAGTTTCTTCTATTTGTCAAATTTAAAAAAATCTCCTCTCCATAATTTAGATAAATACTTTATTCTACATTTAAAAATATTTTGTAGAAGGTTTTTTTTTTCATGTTTAAGTCATTCATTCAAAAGGAAAATTTTGGGAGCAAGTTGTAAGATAATAATCTAAATAACTTTCACAAAATATTATCAACTAATTTTCTGAATGAAATTTGTTTAGCCTTTTTTTTTTTGCTTTTATGGTCCATTATTTAAAAATACAAATGCCTAAGTCTATCATTTTGTTGATAATTGTATTATCATAAATCATTCGAATATTTCTTGTCAATTTCATTTCTCCACTGCTATAATGTATTAAAATAACTAATTGAAAAATGTTTCATTTAATCAGAATTTTTAACTATTAAAGAAATATTTCAAAATGGAAATTGCATTTTTATATAATATGGAAAACTAAAACATACAGCAAAGTTAGAATGATATATTTCAAAATACAAAAGATGTTCAAACAGTAAAAATATTTCTTGTTTATTTTAAATGAACTATTGAAATTCTTAAAAATTAGTTTTGGAGTTATGAAGATCTTCTTCAAAACTATTGAATCATTTAATAAAGAGGCTGTGTATGTTTTATATAGGCCAGTCCTTAGCTGAAAGAAGTATCTAACTTGTTATCAATGCCTATCCACAAAGTCTTTCCTAATTGTAGTGCCTGCCAAAGCCTGTGTTCTTCTTGCCTCTGAGAATTTGGAATATTATCATACAATGAAGGAAACCACAGAAGGACTTAAGTAGAAGAAAGAAATATCTTTTTAGTTTTCATATTATCTTATCACTATCTGAATGAAAGATGGAAATATAGATCATGTACATTTGTATATGTTCATTTTAGTTTTATTTTATTTTTGAATCCCCTGATCAAGCAGATATTTTGTGAATTTTCAATTGGTTGAAGGAAATTTGTGTGGTACATCCCAGGCAAACATGTATTCCCTCAAATAATCTCTAGGTCCTATGACTAGTGAAATTATTTTAAGTGAAATTTACTTGGAATCAATGAACAAGATCCTCTATGTGACTCCATGATGGCAAAAGAGACCCAGACATGATTCATATAATATTTTACATGCAGCTTTTTGATTACATTAAAATTGGATATACCATTTATATTTCCCAATTTGTATAATTAAACACATTAAATAGAATGAACTTTGTCTCGACTCTATTTAGCTCTCTTTGGGTAACAACCTAAAAATTGAAGAAGGATAACTTAGACCCCAAAAGATCTGATTTCAAGGTGTAGTGGGGAAAATTGCCAGTTTTTAGATAACCTGACAACCCCAGTTTTGTCACAACTCCTATGTGACAAATCTCTTAATTTCTTTATAAGGCAAATCTCTTAATTTCTTTATAAGGCAAATCTCTTAATTTCTTTATGTTTTAGCTAATTCATTTATAAAATAAAGGTCTTAGATGATCTTTAAGCTTTTATCTAACACTTCATCTTGTGATCTGTAAAGTGTACTATCCATCATATTTCTGCTTCTGGAAATACATATTATTGCAAAAGTAAGTTTTCCCAAGAGATATTTGGACACCATTAGTTTATAATTTTATTTCAAATCTATTCAAATTATTTAGGTGTCAAGATGTTGTGACAAAAACTGAATAGGTGATTCTGAAAACAAAAACAAGCATTTTCAAAAATTCAGGCTAAAGATGACTGACTAATTCTGGGCAATTAAAACTCTAAAGCTTATTATTAAATTAATTAAAATTAATTAAAACTCTTAAAACTTAGATTAAGTCAGTATTCATTATTCTACAATAAATGGGCTATTACTTTTAGTAAATCATTAATTGATAATATTATAAAAGTTCTTAAATTAGAGAAATGACCTCAGCTACATTTTTACATTTGATTTGTATTTTGCATATTTGCATTTTTATTTGTATAACATCTTTTCTACCTCCTTGTCCCTTAACTGTATGTGTCATTATATCCAATCAGTTTCCAAGTTTTATTCTACTTCCACAATATCTTTCTATCCCTTTTTCTCTACTCACATAACCCTAGGCTTTGATCACTTTTAAAATAATTGCCTCCTAAGTGTCTTTCCTGCCTCTAGTTTCTGCCCTCTTCAATTCATTATCTACTCACCTGGCAAACTGAAATCCATAAAAGATAAAAATACAAAAATCACATCACTTTCTCAGCACTACTCAAATCTTTTATATTGATCCTTATTGTTCCTAGGATAAAATATAAAATGCTCATTCTGCCATTCTGATCTAATTTCAAATTCTTCTTCTTCATATATTCTTTCTTATAGTCAAATTGACTGTTCTCGGTTCTGTGCATATGACATTTATTCTCCTTCCTCAGCCCTTCTATAATTTTCCAAGCTTGGAACATTCTCTTTTCTCATCTTCACCTCACAGAATCATTAGGTTCCTTCAAAGTGCAGCTCATGTTCTACTTCCTACAAGAGGCCTTAAAATCAGATATCTATAAAACTCTTTATAAACTTTACACCACCATATATAGGTTACCAGTTATTATCCTTTTACCTAGAGTATTCCTTCCTTTTTAAAATTACATTATCTTATATTCTACATAGTTTACATTTTTTCTTTTTGCATATCTTCTATCCTCTATCTAAATTCCTTGAGGACAAATATTATTTTTTTGTATCTCTAGAGTTTACCTCAATGCCTTGTACATTGCTTTGTTAAATAAATATAATATAATAAAATTTTTGCTTTGGAAATTGAAATAATTTGTATTTTTACTTTGCTTTTTTTATTAATAGCCAGAATATATGGAACCTACTTTTACTTGTTACCAATATGTATGTATTAATAAGGAATGGATATTGTTCAACCTATCAAGCAATTGCCCAAAGGACACAACCATACCTGACTGTGGTTTTCGAGGAATGCCTGTTCAAGTGAACAATGACACCTGCTGTCCTGAATGGGAATGTCCTTGTACGTTTGGATAGGGTATTCAGAAGTTGCCGTGTTTCCTTCTAAATATGGAAAGCATGATCCTAACCATTAATGACAATGGTATCAAGAAAAAAAAAATTAAAAGTTAAAGAACACAATTATAAGGATTAATTTTTATTTTTAAAAATGATTCATTGAAGAGATATGAGAAGATACCTTTTCCTACTGCTTTGCAGAAGTACAAGGTTTATAAGTGTAGAAAATTGCAAAGATATTTGGATTTTTTCAATGTATTGCTTTGCTTTGCTGATTTTTCTCTTCTCTTTTTAAAAACAAAACAAAACAAAACAAAACAAAATATAGTCTTTATTATGTGATGAAAAGGAGGAAGAATGAGACAGGATAACTTTAGGTGATGTAAAAAAAAAGATGTCAATAGCATTTATTAAAAAAAATAATAATAATTCAGAGGCAGCTAGGTGGTGCAGTGGATAGAGCACCAGCCCTTAGGTCAGGAGAATCTGAGTTCAAATCGGACCTCAGACACTTAATACTTCCTAGCTGTGTGACCCTGGGCAAGTCACAACCCCAATTGCCTCAGAAAAAAAATAAATAAAAATTCACTAACAGACATTTCAAAGTTGTGAGACCTTTAATAGTGTGTTCAAAATAGGAATTGAAATAGATAATGTTTTACCCCTTTTTAGAAAGAACCATTTCCCCCCTTCAGTATAACTAGAGAGATATTATTTCTTAGCCTTTTAGGCAAAATCAAATCTATATTTATAATTTTCATGTAAACTTTTCTATACTTAAGTAAACTATGGAATTTTATTAAGTTCTGGGAAATTTAACAATTTTTGATGATGGGTTTATACTATAATGTGAAGAATGGGTTTTGAACTTTGTACATATAAAAGCAAGTACAACTGGCACTGTTGTGACATTTTAAAATTATTTTTTCTAACCACATGTAAAGTCTTTCTAATATTCATTTAAATTTTTTTGAGCTCCAGATTTTTTCATTTCCTTCTACTTGAGAAGGCAAACAATTTTATATAAATTATATAGATATACATATATTTATACATATATGTATGTTATCATAGAAAACTTTTCCTTATTAGTTATGTTGTAAAAGAAAATAGCAAAAAACCCCAATTAAAAAATTAAAAAGATGTATGCTTCAATTTGCATTCAGACTCCACCATTCCTTCTCTGAAGGTGGTTAGCTTTTTTCATCAATAAGTTCTTCACAATTGTCTTAAATCATTGTATTTCTTAGAATAGTAAAGTCATTCAGAACTGATCATTATATAATAATTGCTGTTATCTGTACAATCTTCTGGTTCTGTTCACTTCACTTTGTATGAGATATTAGAAGTCTTCCTAGATTTTTCTGAAAGCATATTCCTTATCGTTTCTTTTAGTATAGTTCTATTCCATCATGGTTATATACCACAATTTGTTGAGCTATTCTCCAACTAATTGACTTCCATGATTTCCAGTTCTTTGCCACCAGAAAAAGGTTCTTTATAAATATTTTTACCCTTTCCTTAAAAAAAAACAAAAACAAAAACAAAAACAAAAACTTTTTGATGATATTTGTAGTAGTAGTATTCCTTATTTAAAAGATATGTACAGTTTTGTAGCTTTTGGACTTTGTTCCAAATAATTTTCTAGAAAAATTGAATCAGTTTACAATTCTGCCAATAGTGTATCAGTGTTATGTGACATGTTTTTAAAAAGTATTTTTTCAAAGACTTAAAATGTTTTTATAGCTTTTTAATTTTCTAAATACATTCAAGGATAGTTTTCAACATTTACCTTTGCAAAAACATGTCTTCCAAATTTTTTCCCATCCTACCCCTTTCTCTCACAGATAGAAAGCAATCCAATATGGATTAAATTTGTGCAGTTCTTCTAAATGTACTTCCACATGCACATAGAATTTTATTAATGTCTTTTGCTTTTACATCTACAAGATTTTCCCCTGCATCCCTGATCCAAAGAGTCATTCTTAATAGCATTTTTTCAAAGAAGAAAAAAACAATCAAACCTATGAAGCTATCAAAAAAATAATTTGACATATGAAATATTTCATACCAATGACTCCTTTAGTTCTGAAATGGAAGGAGAAGAACTGTCTTCTCATATTTTTCCTTTTGGATCACATTTGCTTTTTGTCATTGGATCAGGTTAATATCTTTAACTAAAATTTGAGACTTCTATTTTAAATATAACTTTGCATTTTTTTATTGGTTAACTCTATTAAAATTATCTTTTTAAGATTTTTTTCATTTGTACTTTTGGGGAAATAGCTAAAAGCATAAAGAGTTTATGCTAAGTTTAGTGACTAACTTATACTTTTTTATTTTTTAGGTCGATGCTCAATGTTGTCAGAACTAAGCATTATTACATTTGATGGAAATAGTGCGGCACTTTATAGTATGGCTTCTTATATTCTAGTCCAGATTCCTGGTGAAATCATAATTGCCCATATTGAGAAATGTCCCAATAATCATGTAAGTTACATTTATTTTGTGTATGTTTTCTTTGTTTTGTTGATGTTTTTATTGCAATCACAGTTATTTTCTAATATATTAATTTTAATTGAATTTTTTTGGATAAAAAAAACCAAAGCAAAACCAACTAAAATCAGCTATTTAGTGAAGTACATACAGCATTCTTCAGGCAATGTCCTTGAAATTTCTGCATAGAGAAAGGAAATATGCTTTATTATTCATTCATTAGGAATAATATAAATATAGTTATATTTTGAAAAATAATAGTTTTTATTTTTCATAATACAGTTTCAACATTCATCTTTGCAAAACCTTGTGTTCCAAACTTTTCTTCCTCCTACCCTACTTTCCCTCTTCCTTAGACAGAAAGTAGTCCAATAGAGGTTAAACATGCAATTACACTAAATATATTTCCATGTTTATCATGCTGCACAAGAAAAATCAGATCAAAAGGGATAAAAAGAGAAAGCAAAAGACAAGCTAGCAAACAATAACAACAAAAAGTGAAAATATTATATTGTGATCTACATTCAACCCCCATAGTTCTCCCTTTAGATTCAGATGGCTTTCTCCATCACAAGTCTATTGGAATCAGTCAGAATCACTTCATTGTTGAAAAGAACCAAGTATATCACAGTTGATCAGGATATAATATTGTTGTTGCTGTATACAATGTTTTCTTGGCCCTATATAGTATTTTTTTTTAAATAGAATTTCAATTAGAATATTCTCTAATTTCAAAGAAACTGAGAAAGAGAGGAATTTCAAGATATTATTGTAAGCAAACACTTTATTTTTTGGGGGTTATTTTACTCCTAAGCAGTTACATATAAGTGACCTTAGATGCATCTGATTTTAATGGAAAAACAGTGGTTTAGTATATATTATTTTTGACAATGTATTTTTGTATTTTTTCAGATTGGAAATTCAAAAAGAAAGCTAGTGAGTGTTATTTAAAATTTTTATGTATTCTACTTACAGACATTATTGTATATAAAATCATAAAGTTCCAATTTTTTGTCTCTGTCCAAAAAGGTTTCGCCTGCGAAGACATCAGATCTTTGCTTCAAGAAATTAAATATAACATCACTGACATATAATGTGCTTATCAACCGTTTAAAAAGAAAGGTAAGAACATAACAATTAATGAATGGCAATAGGAATATTGCTACAGGTAATGATATAATATAATTAAATCAAAGTAATAAGGAAGGTAACGAATAAAATTCACATTTTTTTTCCAGTTAAGGGACTTATATTATTGTAAACTTCTGATCTACTAAGGTGTCTAATTTGTTCATAACCAACTCAGCAATATCATTTACCATTTTCTTCCATGTATGACTTATTTTAAATAGATTATCTCAATAAAGCTATGAAGTAGATACAACAGTGTTCCATCCCAACCCCATTCTCTGCCTTTTTTTCCCCTTAAAGATGAGAAATCTGAAGCTCAGGAGAGCCTTGTTAAAATGTGTAACTAGTAAATGTTAGAAGCAGATCTGAACCCAGGTTCTCTTCTTTCCAAACTCAACATATTTTCCATTTCATCCCTTTTCACTTTTTAAACTTCAGCATTCCTTAAACATTATATATATATATATATATATGTACATACATATATATATATAAATCAAATAAAGTCAAAGTCAAATTTAGAATTTTAATCAAGACTTTAACATGCAAAAATATTGAATTTCAATTTATCAGTGTATACAGACATCCAGTGGAATATAAAGTACAGCAGGTGGCACAATAGATAGAGTGCCAGGCCTGTAATCAGGAAGATATCCTGGATTCAAATCTGACCTCAAACACTATTTTTCTGTGTGATTCTTAACAGGTCACTAATTCTGTTTGCCTCAGTTTCCTCATCTATAAAATGAGGCAGAGAAGGAAATAGCAAACTATTCTAGTATCCTTGCCAACAAAACTCCAAATGGCATTACAAAGAGTAGCATAAGATGGAAATGACTGAAAAAACATTTAGAATGTAATCTCCATGATGGTAAAATTTTATGGATGGATTTTATTTAATCTTTGTATTTTGTCTAGTTTCTCAAAAATTTCTATATGTATAAGAACTCCTTATTAAATATCTTTTGGATGGAATAAAATGGCAATAATTAAAATTTAGCAGGAAGTATATTTAAAAAGTGAAAACAAAACTTTTTATCATTGAACTTTCCTAGGGTAAAATGAAAGAGTGAGATGTTTAGAGTTGGAAAGAACTTCAGAGATCTTCTGATTCAGACTTTGCCCAAGTCAGAAATTTTGCATTTTATGTCTTTAGTACTCAGGTATTAGCTTCCTCTCTCAATTCTTTTATTCATGTAGCTGATTTTTATATTTATGAATATTACTTTAAATTTCATCTTATTAACTTCAATATACCATTCATTCCATTGTTTTATAGTTGAGGCCCTTTGAGATACTCTAAGTATTTATATTAGTTATTGTGCACACTTAACTTTCTAGGCTTCTTATACCTTACTCCCACCCCTCTCCTCCTCAGGTATTCTGAACTTATTGACACTGGCCTGCTTGCTATTGTTATTTGAACAAGAAACTCCATCTCTTTACTCTGAGCTCAAATTACTTTCTCAATCCCTATAATCCTTTCCCTCTATTGATTATTTACAATTTATTTTATTGATACATAGTTGTTTGTACAATGTCTATTCCCATTAAATTGTGAATTCCTTAAGAGAAAGGTCTTTTTTTTTCTTTTTCTTTTTTTTTTTCATGGAGAGGCTTGACTTTTTTTGTATCCCCAGTTTTTAGCACAATATCTGGTATATAGTAGGTGTTTGGTAAGTACTTGTCAAACAACATTTATTCCTTCATTGGCATAATTAAAATATGTTCTACAGAACCGATCCATGAACACATATCCAAATCATTCTCCTAAAGACCTATCTCTGGGACTGGTAATAGTTTATTAATATCTTAATACCTTTTATGGTCTGTTGGTTATTTCACACATGTGCACATCTAATCCCTATTTATTCATCTTCTAAACAAAGATGTAATAATAAACTTTGGCAAAAACCTTGATGAAATATGCCTTTTTATGCCCATGGTGTTTCCTTGATTTATTAAAACTAATATGACATTGTTAGTTAGTTAGAAGAGCATTGAATTTAGAAGCAGAAAGATGGTTCAAATCCCTTATGTTTCTTACTTTCTGAGTTTCCCTAGGCAAGGAATTTGGCTCTAATTTTTTTTATTCATAAAATAAGAAGGGCAGGACTAGATGGTATTTGAAGTCTATTCTAGCTCAAATCTAATGAATCTAGAAGCTACCCAAACATAATTTGCATATCATTATAGCATCATTTGTTCTTAATAAACCCTTGCTTGCTCTTGGTGATCTCTTCTCCCTCTGTAAGGGTTTATTTGGTGAGGATTAGATTCCTTCTTAGTATTTTGTATTTGTAAAGGTAACAAGCTCTTTCTCTCTCTATCTCTCTCTATATCTGTGTAGATATAGATATAGATATTATAGAAACTATTCCATAATTCAGACTAACTCTTTGTATCTTTCATTTTTAGTATGTTAGACTGAGGATTTTATATCTCTATTCACACATATTTATATGAATAAACCTTTGGAGCTAGCTCCCTAGAATTTTAGCATTAAAATAAATTTTAGAACTTTTGTGTTTCATGATTCTTGCTCAAGAGATAACACAACCAAGACAAAGTAAGCCCATCTGGCTATGATATAACAATTGATCATTGTTGACACTTAGAAACCAGGTTTTCAGACTTTTTTATTCAGTTTCTTTTCTATTATACCACACTGCCTTTTTAAGTATCTAACAGAGGCAGTGGTTATGTTTTCCATTTTAGGTCAATAGAAACTTCACAAAAAAAAGGAACTATAAAATTAAGAATGCAATAATTCTATCTTCCCTTTCATTTCATTGAAATTCATGTTCATATACACATAGAGTTACACCTCCAGAGGCAGCAGAATATAGTGGAAAGCATGCTAGATTTTGAGTCAGTATTATTATATAGGCTCAAGTCCTGTATTTGACACTTATTAGGTATTTGACCATTGGCAAATTGTTTACCTTTTTTGAACCTCATTTTCTCCCTGTAATAGGGTTGATAGCAATACTTATATACCCTACTGAACAGGATTATTGAGAGGATCAAGGTCATATATGTAAAGCAATAAATTAGAGCATCATATAAATGACACCTCTTATAACAATAGGAGATAATAAAGCCTTCAACAGAAGATTAAAAAAAATAAAAATATAACTTCATGTAACAGAAGAAGAGTTTTAAGAAGATAAAAGTAATTGATAAATAAAATCCTGAAAATAACTAGGGGAACAAATTCAAACAAATTATAAAGAATCTTTTAAAGTATGAGACATATTACAAAATAATGGAATTTGATCTAGCTATCCACTCAAAAAAATACGTGGATGAAGAATGCCTATTATCTAAACCAGCATGCATTTCTTTGACAAGCTCTGCAAATAAACTATGAGGTGCATCCAGCTTGAACAGGAAGACAGGAGGGTCTTAGATTGTTTTTGGAAAATTGCAAAACTTTTTTTTTTTTGATAATGCCAAGTTTCTGGGGATGGAGAGGCTCATCTTTTAATGTCAAATATCTTCTGATGTTGCAGTATGGCAAAGAATCATGGAACTACTAGAAACCAAAGATGAATTTCAAAGATGATTAATAATATGAAGAAAATAACATGGATTACTCTGATTTTAACTGATATGTGTATAACAAGTTTCATTTATTAATAAGTTATTTTGGAAATGTTTTAGGTAGAAGTGGATTCTGCCATTGAACCATTACCTTTCTCAGAGAATGGCCTTTCTATTGAGGATACTGGTGCTATGTATGTTGTTACCACTCCAGGAGGATTTAGAATTCGATGGGCTCATGTTACAGGAATTATAGATATTCACTATGATTTTTCATCAAATGCTAATCACAGCACAGAAGGACTTTGTGGTGAGATTTGCTTCTAAAATTGAAATATTTTCACAACATTCTTTTGTTTTACTGAAGTTACATTTGTTATTCTTTGTGCTCTCATTATTATTATTTTTTTCCCCCTGAGGCTGGGGTTAAGTGACTTGCCCAGGGTCACACAGCTAGGAAGTGTTAAGTGTCTGAGACAGATTTGAACTCTGGTCCTCCTGAATTCAAGGCTGGTGCTCTATCCACTGCGCCACCTAGCTGCCCCTGTTCTCATTATTTCTGATCATTTCCTTTCTCCATGTCTATGATAATGTAAACTCCTTGGGTCCAGGGATTATGTTTTATTTATTTTAGCATAGTCTCGATCATGTGGCATACAGTACTCCTTAGATGTTAGATCCTCAATTTCATAAATTGAGTTAAATACTGACCCTGTGTCCTGATTTTCTGATTTTAAAAGTGATAGTTTACCCTTCTGTTTGACCATGGGAAAGTCTTTTGAACTCCAAGTGTCCCCAAATAATTCAGTTCACCTGTAAGTTTAAAAAAAAAATGTTGCCTATTTGCATTAAAGGAAGAAATTTCCATATTAAGATTTCCTCATACCAATGAAATCATGAATCTAGATCAAATAAGGAGGCAGAGAAGTATAGTGAAAAAAGTGACTCTGGGGTCAGAGGACTTGGATTCAAATCCCAATTCTTCTTCTTCTCCTCCTCCTCCTCCTCCTCCTCCTCCTCCTCCTCCTCCTCCTCCTCCTCCTCCTCCTCCTCCTCCTCCCTCTCCCACTCCTTCCTCTCTACCCCCTCCTCCTCCTCTTCTTCTTCCTCTTCCTCTACTTTATGTTCTACTTTTTATTTTTCATCCTCTACTTTTCCTTCTCCTTTTTTTTTTTTTTTTTTTTGCTGAGGCAATTAGGGTTAAGTGACTTGCCCAGATTTGACTTCAGGATTGGAGCTCTATCCACTATACCACCTAGCTGCCCCTCCTTCTCCTCTTTCTCTTCCTCCTCCTCTTCCTTCCTCCCTTTTCTACTCTTCCTTTTCATCTTCTTCCTCCTCCTCCCTCTTCTCCTCCTTTTGCTCCTTTTTTTCACTCTACCTCCTTCCTCTGAATAGAACTAGAAGTAACTTGGAGGCCATTTAATCCAACCCTCTTCTTTATAGAGTAAGAAACACAAGACCCAAAGAAGTTAAATGTCCTGCCTTAGAGCACACAGGTAGTAAAAGTCAGAGATAATAATTGGTATATGTGCATTTTCTAGACAATTGAAACTTATCATTTGTAATGATAGATTTATTTTTTCCCCATAAGCCAGGATTTTCATTGCCACTATTTTAAGTGCTAAAATTATCTTTTTTCCCCTTTGTATCTTACCTTATATTTTTCAGGCTACTAGAGATTTTTTAAATTAATTTTTATAATTATAACATTTTTTTGACAGTACCTAAGCATAGGTAATTTTTTTTTTAACAACATTATCCCTTGTACTCCCTTCTATTCCATATTTTTCCCCTCCTTCCCTCCACCCCCTCCTCTAGATGGCAGGCATTCCCATTTCTTCCCAGATTATTTTTACCTTCCGAATACAATTCTTTCTTTGCAACAACAACAAAATTCAGTTCTGCACATATGTATTGTACTTAGGGTATACTATAAGATATTCAATATGTATGGGAATGCCTGCTACTGGAGATTTTAAGACCTTTTACATGTTCCTTCATCCTGAAGCCATGTTCATCTTATTAAACCAATCTTTTCCAAAATCACATATTAAAATGACCAAGTCCTTTATGACTCAACTATCTTCATGACCTTTTTTCTTGTGGATTTTTTCCAGTAAATGTGATGCTCTCTTTTTAGGTGTTTGCAATGATGACCCAAATGATGACCTAAGGATGCAAAATGGCACCATAATCACAAATATGGATGACATTGGATTGTTTATTGAAAGCTGGGAACTTGACAAATTATTTGATGTTACAACAAGAAGACCTATTAGAAATTGTACTGAAGATGACTGCAGCCACTGTGTAGAGTTGTTAAAGAAAACAGCTTTTATTCCATGCCATAAAAAAGTAAGTACATAAAAAAATTAATAACAAAAAATGCCACAGGTAAGAATATAAACTAATACATTCATTTTTAGGTGCTGTTTTTCTATGGTAGGTAAGATCTCATCTAAAATCCAGTCAATCAATGAGAGTTTATTAAGCACCAACTATATGCTAGGCACTGTGCTAAGCACTGGGGTTACCAAGAAAGGTGAAAAATAAAAAGCAAAAACAAGTAATCTCTGATCTCAAAGAGTTTACAGTGAATGGAGTGATGTAAGGGCTTTTTGGATAAAATAAGAAAGAGAAGAAAGAATCAAGGATAATAGGGTAATTAACAACAGTGTCAAAGACTCCTGAGAGGTCAAGAAGGATGAAGATTGAGAAAAGACCATTAAATTTGGCAATTAAGAGAACACTGGTAATTTTGGAGAAAACAGTTTTAATTACATTAAGAGGCTGGAAGTCAGATTTCAAAGAGTTTAGAAGAGAATGAGAGAAAAGGAAATGGAGGACTCAAATCAGCTACAAAAAGGAGGAGAGATGTGGAAAAATAGAAGAATGGATGTATCCAATGAGAATTTTGAAGATGGGGAATACATGAATATGTTTTTGTGGTCTAAGGAAACACAGTAGAAAGAGATATTGAATAGGAGAGAAGGAAGAGTGATAGAGAATGAAATCTATTACAGAAAACAGAAAGAAATGAAATTACTTGTGCACATAGAAGAGTTTGCCTTGGCAAGGAAAAAGGCCACTCTTACCATAAAACAGAGGTGAGGGAAAAGATAGTGGCAGAAGATAGTTGGGGGTTGGGTACAAGCCCAGACTGGCTTAGATACTGATCTCTCCCCTTGGGGTTTTGACCAGATCTTGTAAATCAAAGATCAGTCCCACAGGAAGTTGTAGATCTTAAAGGGGCTATGCCCGTATCAGTTGCTGTTCAGTTGTTTTTCATTCATGTCTGACTATGATTTCATTTGGGATTTTTGGACAAAGATATGTTCTTTTCCCTCTCATTTTAAAGATGAGGAAACTGAGTGACTTGCCTAGAGCTACATAGCTTGTGTCTGAGATCAAATTTGAATTCAAGAAGGTGAGTTGTCCTGACTCCACACTTGAGACTCACTCTATCCATTGTTCTACCTAGCTGCTCAGTCCCCTTTGATAGCCCAACCTAAAACTTAAGGTAATTAAGAATTTAATAATTTTCTTAAGAAATTTAAAACATGATGCATTATGGTATCATAGATAAGAGGATGGTCTCAGGATTGGAAGATGTGGCTTCTAGTCCTGCTTTTGACACATAATAGGTATGTAATTGTGATCACATTTCTTAAGCTCTCAGGACTTCAAGCAACTTTTTTTCATACAATTCTGTAATAAATTAAATTGAAGAGTTACTGATCTATTTTGGTAGATGGGATTGCCTTTCTGGGAGTTATATACATCAATAAAATAACAAATTGGGTCTAAACTCAAAATCAAAATCCAGAAAAAAAATCCAAAATAAGTGTGGGCAGTCTATGTCCTTACAGTCTGTAGAATATTAACAGTTCTAGAAGAACTCCATTTGTATGGTAAGCTAATGCATAAACTCAAAGGAAATAAGAGTAACCCAGCATGAAAAGACGTGAATAGATTGCATTTTGCATCATTGAAATAAATCTCTTCAGTAAGATGATGGATCCATTGCATTTAGGAATTTTGAACAGGGCTAATATTTAATTTCTCCACCACTACTCTTATCACAACCCTGTCTCATGCTTAATATATTAAATTTTCTGTTTTTTGAATTTACATGAATCATATATGCATCAACAGCAAATTCCATCTTAAAAGTAGCAGGGTTAAAGAGAAATTACAAATGAATTTGACATCTAGAAATCAAATGAAAGAATATGGGAAGTGAAACCAAAAAGACCATCAAATCTAGACTAAGGAAAAAATGGATCTTGAAGGAGGAATAACTGTATATGGAAAAATAAAGAGTGATGGATATACCATGCTAGGAAATAGAAGAAAAGTAGAAAAGCTAAATTGTCAGATTTTAGTTTTTATCTAGATTAAATGAGGTGCTCTGTAGGTGCTAAAATGGATAAAAACATAATTATGCTCAGACATGACAAAATGACACAATTTATTCACAAACCTTAACATTAACAGTCATTTTTGAAGAACATTTCATAACAAAATTTAATTAGTGATACCATATTTTGTAAAGTATGTTTTAAGAGATACATAGCTGATCATAATCTAAATTAGTGTCTAGAGAAGAAAGAACTAGAAAAATGGCAATATCATCCAAGGTACTTTCTTTTAACCATCTTTTTTTTCCTGACATGTTCATGAAGTTATGTGAAATGACCCAGGCAATAGGTATCTTACCCAAATGTGTTTTCTGTGATCATAAATCAAAGACATGAATAAAAGACTGATAACTTAATGTTTAAAAGTATCTGATCATCTATTTGAGTCTGTGATGCTTCAGTGGGGGAAAGGGTACTAAATCTTTTTTTTTTTTTTTTTAATTTTCTTGGCATGAACCCTTTAGGCAGTCTGGTAAAATAATATGACCTATTTCTCAGAATAATGTTTTTAAATGTACACCTTACAGAAGAAACCAGTTATAGTGAAATACAGTTATTAAAACATTAAGAAAAAATAAGTTCATGGACTCCTGTTTTAGAACCTTTGAACTAAGCAGACTGATAATGAATTTTTACTTTGAATATATGTGTATAATTCAAAGCAATCCTAGGACAATTAGAGACTACCTTTCAACTAAAGCATCTCTCTTCTCTCCATGCTTTCAACCCCCATTTCTAGGTTTTGCCAGAGGAATTTTGTGAGAAGATGTGGATCAACTATACATATTTTTGGAAGTATGAGTGTGATGTATTGTCTGCATATGTAGCTTTGTGCAATAAATATGATATCTGCATTGAGTGGAGAGCATCAAATTACTGTTGTAAGTAATCAAGACAGATGGTAATTCTATAAACACACAGTAGTCCCATAGAAATGCTTTTCTGAATTGAGCGATGCTTTATATTTCTAAAAGACCATTCCCTTTTTAGCATAAAGATTTAAGAGAACTTTTAAAAAATTCTGGCTTTGTAATACCACTACTACATATGTATCCAAAAAGAGATTAAAAAACAAAAAGAAAAAAGTCCTATATGCACAAAAGTATTTATAGCAGTTCTTTTCTGGGGGTAAAGAATTAAAAACCGAGGAGATGCCCATCAATTGGGGAATGGCTGAATAAATTGTGGTATGTCATTGTGGTGTAATATTATTGTTGTATAAGAAATAATGAGCAGGATGCTCTCAGAAAGACCTGGGAAGACTTTCATGAGCTGATGCGAAGTGAAATGAACTGTGTACAAAATAACAGCAATATTATTAGATGATCACTATGAATGACTTAGCAATTCTTCACAATACAATGATACAAGACAACTCTGAAAGACTTATAATGAAATTATAAACAACCAGATAAAGAACGTATGCTGTCTAGATACAGATAAAGCATACTTTTCTTTCTTTCTTTCTTTCTTTCTTTCTTTCTTTCTTTCTTTCTTTCTTTCTTTCTTTCTTTCTTTCTTTCTTTCTTTCTTTCTTTCTTTCTTTCTTTCTTTCTTTCTTTCTTTCTTTCTACTTTCCTTATCTTAAAGGTTTTTTCTTTTCTTTTTTTTTTTTGATCTATATTTTAATTCACCATATGACTGTTATGGAAGTATTTTGCATGACTATACATACATAAGTTATATTGAATTGTTGGCCTTATCAATTAGAAGGAGGAAGGAAGTGAATATAAAACTCCAAATTAAAAAAATATTAAAATTTATTTTTATATGTACCTGGGGGAAAATAAACTACTAAACAGAAAAGTAAAAAAGAAACCTGACTTTGTCAATTTGCTGATTTTTAGCAAAAACTCTAAAACGTGTTAGCAATGAACATATTCAGTCTAAGTCCTGTGGTGATGGCTATTTTTTTCTTTTATTCTCTCTCACCTGGCTAAAAATGCATGTAATCTTTTTTCTTTTTTTCATTTTTAAAATTATTTTTATTATTCCTCTTCAGAGCCACTGGAGCAGCCAGAATCTGTGGAGAGGTTTGAGGAGGGAGGAAGGATGGAAGAACAGGCGGCCATCCATCTCCCATCTCTCGCTTCTTCCATCATAGGTCAACTCCTTCAGTCACTCCCCATCCCCCTGGCCTGCTCCCTTTACCACTTTCTCCTCTCCTTCCTTCCTTTTTCCACCTGCCTTTCTCTTCTTTTTTTTTTTTTTTAAACACAAGAGGAAATTAAGGTTCATAGGGTAAATGACTTTCCCATGATTCTACTGAAGTAATCATCAGAGCTGGATATTTCAAATATGCCTACTCTTGACCATATTTAGCAGAGTCTATAAAACCTTTATTTCCTGCAAGATGCAAATTACACAGAAGCTATACTTTAAATGCCTGATATTCAAATTTTATTTAAACAAACCTAGATCAAGCAAAATCATGAATAGCTAATAATGAGTTCTATTTCTTTTTCAACTGTCACAGAACTTAGCTTAGTGCTGGAAATGAATGCTCAACACATATTTGATGATTGCTTTTTGCGATGCCTCATTTTAATACCAGAAAATATATTTCAATTTTAGTACTTCAAGGATTTGTAATTTCCTTAATGTAGATATTCTCTCCAATGATGCAGATTGCAACTCCTCTATGACTTAGAAAATGATGATATTCAGAAATTATTACTATGGATATATATACATGTATATATATATATATGTATAAATTTGCATTCCATTGACATATTCTTCAACTACCCAGGCAGAGTTAGCTCTATGCCTTGATAAAACATTGAAGATAGGCTTGAGTAAAGGAATACCAGTTAATAATAAAAATGATTATGATAATAGTAATAATAGCAAGTATTTATATAGTGTTTTATCATTTGTAAAGTATTTTATAGGTACTATCATATTTGAACCTCACAATAACCTTATTGTCATTATCCCTATTGAACAAATGATAAAACTGAGATTGAGAAGTTCAATGACTGCTACAATCATTATGTGTCATAGTGGAGATTTGGACTATAATCTTGCTGGATATAAAGATAGGTCTCTATCATTGTAGAAATGTCAAACTCAAATAAATTAGTAGCTACTAATTCATACTGGGCTTCATACTGGCTTAATTTTAAAATGTAATGTTACCTCTAGTTTGTGGTATTTTTACTTATTTTATTAAATATTTCCCAATTACATTTTTATTGTAATAAGTTTATTTATTTTTAATACACATTGCTTTATGAATCATATTGGGAGAGAAAAAGGGATTTTATATGTGCATAAATGATTCATGGGAGAGATTTTAAAAAAACAGAAAAAAGAAGTAAACATAGCATGTGTTGATTTCCATTCAGTCTCCTTTATTCTTTTTCTGTATGCAAATGGCATTTTCTTTCCAAAGTCTATTGGGATTGCTTTGGATCACTGAACTACTGAGAAAAACCAAGTCTTTTATAACTGATTCTCACATATTCTTGCTTTTATTATGTACAATGTATTCCTGGTTCTGTTTGTTTTTTGCTCAGTATCAGTTCCGTGCAAATCTTTCTAAGCCTTTCTGTAATCAACTTGTTCAGCATTTTTTAAAGAACAATAATATTCCATTACTTTAATGTATCACAACTTGTTCAGCCATTCCCCAATTGAAGGGAATCCACTCCTTTTCCAATTCTTTATTACAACAAAAAGAGCTGCTACAAACATTTTTGTACATGTGGGTCCTATTCTCTCCTTTATGATTTCCTTGGGATACAGAGTCAATAATGGCAGTGTTGGGTCAAAGATTATAGACAATTTCATAGCCCTTTAGGCATAACTCCAAACTGCTTTCCAGAATGGTTTTATCATTTCACAACTCCATCAATAATGTAGTAGTGTCCCAGTTTTCCCATATCCTCTCTAACAATTATCAACTTTTTCTGTCAACTTAGCCCATCTGAGAAATGTGAAGTTGCCCCTTAGAGTTGTTTTAATTTGCATTTCTCTAATCAAAAGTGATTTAGAGCATTTTTTTAA
Organism: Sminthopsis crassicaudata; assembly: GCF_048593235.1. Taxonomy (NCBI): domain Eukaryota; kingdom Metazoa; phylum Chordata; class Mammalia; order Dasyuromorphia; family Dasyuridae; genus Sminthopsis; species Sminthopsis crassicaudata. Next base: position 255,685,672 of record NC_133621.1, read on the forward strand.
TATAACAATTTCATCATCTGAAAATTGTTTATATCCTTTCATCATTAATCAATTAAGGAATGACTTATATTCTTATAAATTTGACACAGTTTTTTATATACTTTGAAAATGAGATCTTTATTAGAAATGAGGGCTATAAAGATTTTTTCCCCAGTTTTGTACTTCCTTTTAATCTTGTTTCTGTTGGTTTTGTTTGTGCAAAAACTTTTTTTAATTTAATGCAACCAGAGTTGTCTATTTTGCCTTTCCTAATGTTCTTTTTTGGTCATAAATTTCCTCCCTTCTCTAAAGATATGATAGGTAAATGTATCCTGCTTTAAGCCCAAATCATATATCCATTTTGACCTTTTTTTTTTTTTTTTTTTTTTTTTTTTGGGTATGGGATCTAAAATGTAGGTCTATGCCAAATTTATGACATATTATTTTCCAGTTTTCCCAGCAGTTTTTATGAAATAGTGAGTTTTTATTCCAGAGGCTGGAATTTGGTGATTTATCAAATACTAGATTGCTATAGACCTTGATTATTGTATTGTGTGTAAATAATCTATTCCACTGATCCATCACTTAATTTCTTAGCCAGTACCAAATGGTTTTAATTACTGATGCTTTATAATATAGTTTTAGGTTTGGTACTGCTAAACCACAATGCTTTGTATTTTTTTTCTCATTAATTCCTTTGATATTATTGACCTTTTGTTCTTCCAGATGAATTTTGTTATTATTTTTTCCAGGTCTATAAAATAATATTTCTTGCAGTTTGATTGGTATGGCACTGAATAAGTAGACAATTGATGCAGAATTGTAATTTTATTATATTTTATTATATTAGCTTGGCGTAGTCATGAACAATTGATATTTTAGATCTGATTTTGTGTGAGAAGCGTTTTGTAATTGTGTTCATATTGTTCTTGGGTTTGTCTTGGCTGGTAGATCCTCAAGTATTTTATTTTGTCTACTGTAATTTTAAATGGAATTTCTCTTTCTATCTCTTGCTGATGGGCTTTGTCAGTATCATATAGAAATACTTTGTGTGGGTTTATTTTATTTTATATCCTGCAACTTTGCTAAAACTGTGAATTGTTTCAGTAGGTTTTTGATTGAATTTTTAGGATCTTCTAAGTATATCATCATATCATGTGCAAAGAGTGATAGTATTTTTTTCTTCATTGACTATACTAATTCCTTTAATTTCTTTTTCTTTTCTTATTACTAAAACCAACATTTCTATTACAATGCTGAATAATAGTGGTGATAATGGGCATCCTTATTTCACTCTGATGTTATTGGGAATGCATACAGCTTTTTTCCATTACAAATAATGCTAACTGTTGGTTTTAGATAGCTAGTACTTATTATTTTAAGGAAGACTCCTTTTATTCTTATGCTCTCCAATGTTTTTAATAGGAATAGGTGCTGTATTTTGTCAAAAGCTTTTTCTGCATCTATTGAGATTATCATATGATTTCTGTTGGTTTTGTTATTGTTATGACCAATTGTGGTAATAATTTTCCCGATATTGAACCAGCCCTGAATTTCTGATACAAACTTGGTTATAGTGTATTATCCTGCTGATAAATTGTTGTAATCTCTTTGCTAATATCAGTGATATCAGTGCCATATTAGTATTATAGTAGGAGTTTGGCATTTCTCTTTCTTCGTCAGTTTTTCCAGATAGTTTACATAGTTCTGGAATTAATTGTTCTTTAAATGTTTGGTAGAATTCACTTGTGTATAAAATTAGCCCTGGAAATTTTTTCCTTTTTACAATTTCTTTTTCTAAAATTGGATTATGTAAGTATTTTATTTCCTCTTCTAATAACCTGGGCAATTTACATTTTTGTAAATATTCATCCATTTCAGTTAAACTGTCAGACTTGCTGCCATAGAATTGGGGGGGAAAAAAGCTCCTGATAATTGTTGTAATTTCTTGTTTATTGGTGGTAAGTTCCCTCCTTTTATTTTTGATGGTGGTTATTTGTTTTTTGTTTTTTTTTCTTTTCCTTTTTCTGATCAAAGTAACCAAAGGTTTATCTATTTTGTTAGTTTTTTTTCATAAAACCAATTCTTAGTTTTATTATTTCAATACTTTTTTAGTTCCTGTTTTATTAATCTCTCGTTTAAGTTTCAAAATTTCTAATTTTATATTTATTTGGGGGTTTATTTTGTTCTTTTTCTAGCCTTTTTAGTTACATGGCTAATTCATTGATCTCCTTTTTCTCTGTTTTATTTGTGGAACTATTTAGAGATATAAAATTTCCCCTAAAAACTGATTTGGCTGTATCCCATATGTTTGATACATAGTTTCATTAATGTCATTTTCTTGGATGAAATTAAGGATGTTTCTGTGATTTGTTGTTTGATTCATTCATTCTTTACAATTAGATTATTTAATTTCTAATTGGTTTTAGTCTATTTTCCCTGGTCCTTTATTAAATATAATGTTTATTGCATTTTGGTCTGAAAAGGAAGCATTTACTATTCTGCATTTTTGCTTTTGATTATGAGTATTTCATGGTCTGTTTTTGTGTAGGTACCATGTAATGCCAAGAAAAAGGTATATTCCTTTTGTTCCTTATTTAATTTTCTCCAGAGGTCTATCATATCTGGTTTTTTTTTAGGATCCTATTAACTTCTGTAGTATTTTTCTTGTTTATTTTGTGATTAGTTTTGTATGATTCTGAGAGGGGAAGTTTGAAGTCTCCCACTAGAATAGTTTTGCTGTCTATTTCTTTCTGTAACTGACTTAAAATCTTCTCTAGGAATTTACCTCCTCTACTATTTGGTACATGCACATTTAGTATTGTTACAATTTCATTATTTATGGTACCCTTCATCAAGATGTACTTTCCCTCCTTATCTCTTTTAATAAGATCTATTTTTATTTTTGTTTTATCTGAGATAAGAATTGCTACCCCTGATTTTTTTTTTTAACTTCAGCTGAAGCATAATAAATTCTATTCCAGATTTTTGCTTTTACGCTGGATGTGTCTCTCTGTGTCAAATGTGTTTTTGTAAACAACATATTCTAGGATTCTGTTTTTTAATCCACTCTAATGTTTGTGAATGAGAGTTCATCTCATTCATATTCACAGTTATGATTACCAACTCTTCATTTCCCTTCCATTCTATTTTTCCCCTATATATACTTTTGTTCTCTCTTTCCACTCTGTCCTTAGTTTTGTCTTTTTTTTTACTCACTCTACTCACTACCCTATTGTAAAGTTCTGATCGTCTCTCAGTTGTGATCCTTCTTTGGGAGGAGGTTTCTTTTCTGTATAATCTTTTCTTCTATGAGCAGGTTTCTTGGGAAGCTTCTGGAGCCTCCAGCCAGCCTCTTCTTCTTCCTGAATCCTGGCTCTGAATCTCCTCCAGCTCTTGTCCTTCCCCAGTCCAGACTGCTTTCCAGGCTCAATGTTGCCTCTTTTTATCCTCCCAGAGAATGGGCGTGGGATAATGCAAGGGCTTCTGGGAAGAACCACTTTAACCAATGAGCTTGCTCCTCTTAGAATTCCTAAGGTGTAAACTCCCTTTAAAGGCCCAAACCAAAGGTCTGAGCCAGAGAACTGTCAAGACAACTTGAATTCTCACCTTGTCACTGTCCAGACAACCTGAGTTCTCACCTGGTAATCCTAACACCCTATTTCCTATCAATCCTCCCCTTTCTCTTAATATTGGTTTTTTTTTTTTTTTTTTTTTTTATCACTCCACCGACTACCTTATCTTCTATCAATCCTTTCTCCCTATTTTTACCTTTTCTGCCCTCCCTTTTATCCTGTCCCTCTCTTTTCTATTCCTCTTCCTCCTCCTCCTCCTTTTTTATATTGTTAGATAAATTTATATAACAAATTGAATGCTTAAATTATTCTCTCTTAAAGCCAAAACTGATGAGACCAAGCTTCAGAAACTGCTCATCCCCCTCCTTTCCTTTGATTGTAATAGGTCTTTTGCACCTCTTCATGTGAACTAGTTGTCTAATTATACCTCCCCTTTCCTCTTTTTCCATTACAGACCTTTCCTTACCCATTAATGTCTTTTTCTTTTATCACATCAAGGACTATTCATAACTACACCCTCATTCCAGATGATGCGCCCCCTCCCCCCAACCCAGTCTGCTCTAGTGACAGATAAAGTTCATAAGAGTTACTGATATTGTTTTCCTATCTAGGGATGTAAAGAGTTTATATATATATATATTTCCCCCCCCCCACACACACACCACTTGTTTACCTTTTTATGGTTCTCTTGTGTCCATAAATTTCCAATTTAGGTCTGGCTTTTTTGATAGGAATGACTGAAATTCTCATTTCATTGAAGCTCTATTTCCTCTCCTAAAAGATGATGCTGCGTCTAACTAGGTAGTTAATTCTTGGTTGTAACTGCAGGTCCTTTGCTGTTCAGAATATAATATTGCAGCCCTTCGATCCTTTATTGTAGAAGCTGCCAGATCCTGGGTAATCCTAACTGTTGCTTCTTGATATTTGAATTGTTTTTATCTGTTATCTTGCAGTATTTTTTCCCTGAGATTATAGTTTAAAAGTTTCCTTGGGGTTTTTCTTGTGGGATCTCTTTCCAGAGGTGACATTGGATTTTTTCAATGAATATTTCTTCCTCTGTTTGTAGACTATAGGGGTAGTTTTCCTTAAAGACCTCTTGTAGGGTTTGTTTGTTTGTTTTTTTTTTTTTTGGTCATGGAATTCAGGTAGGTCAATAATTTTAAAACTGTCTCTTTTGGTTCTATTTTCCAGATCATGAGGTATTTCACATTTTCTTCCATTTTTTCATTCTTTTTAGTTTGTTTGACTTGCTGTCTCACAAAATTGTTAACTTCTATTCGCCCTGTTCTGGATTTTAATTTGTGCTTTTTATCAATTTTGTATCTCTTTTTCCATTTAGTTTCTACTGTTTAAGGAATTGTTTTCTTCAGACAATTTTTTCCCTTTCTTTTCTAAACTGTTAACTCTCTCATGTAAATCTCTCATTTCTTTTCTCATTTTTTTTCTGCCTCTCTTATTTGCCTTTTGAATATTTTATGGACATTTCCAAGAAGTCTCTTTTGTCTGGAGAGCAATTTATCTTACTCTTTGAGATTTCTCCTGTGGACATTCAGTCCTCCTTTGAGTTTATCTTTTGGTCTGCCCTGTCACCATGTTAGCTTTCTATGTTCAAGTTTCTTTTCTGTTTCTTGATTATTTTCTTTCTTTCCTTTTTTTTTTTTTTTTTTTTTAAATTTTTAAGGTGGAACTCTGCTCCTGGGGTAAAAGTGGAGCTGTCCCAAGCTTCTTTGCAGTTCTGAGCCTTGGCTTCGATCACAGGGGTCCCTTGTGTTTGTAGGCGGTGGTTTGGCTGTTTGTTTGTTTGTTTGTTTGTTTGTTTTTTTCTAGGAAACAGCTTGGTTTCCTGGAGTTTGCATTCTGAGCTGGAACTGGGGGGTTGCCCCACTGATTTCCTCCTTTATTGAGCCAGGACTGAGAATTTTAGTTGCTGATTTTCCAGCTTTCCCAGAATCTATTTGGAGAGTAGTTTCATTTCATCAAACTCTGTTCAGAGGCTTGGTTCATGTGGTTTTTGAGGGAAACTGGGAGAACTAGAGCAGCTTTCTGATTTTACTCCACCAATTATATTTTAATCTGGTTTAGGCTGATTTGGGAATGCTTTAGGCTGCACATGACCTGTGGGTTGAATGGTTGAAACCTATGCATTATACTGTGTTAGCTCCCAATCCACTCAAATTTATTTTAGGGAAAAACTGATTCAATTTTTACAAAATTTAAATTGACCATTTCCTTTTTTTTTTGTCACCAGAACGATTATTAATTGAATGGAAGTTCCTAGCTTCATTGGTATCCCTAACAACTACAACAGGACTTTAGATATACAACTTGTTGACTTTTAAGAACTTATAACTTATTTTAGACTGCACAATAGTTAATTATCACTGACTGAAAATCAACCGATTTTGCTACTAGTTCCAGAGTCATTTCAATTGCATTACTCCCAAAATGTTATTTTTTTAAATTTAATTTAATGTTTTGCTTAATTTAATTTTTCCAATAGTATTTTACTTTTCCAAATACATGTAAAGATAGTTTCCAACATTCGTTTTTGTAGGACTTTGTGTTCTAAATTTTTCTTCCTAAATTTTACTTGCCTCTGCCCTCTCTGAGATAGCAAGCTACCTGATATAGATTATATATGTACAACATATTTCCATATTTGTCATATTATGCAAGAAAACTCAGACCAAAAGGGAAATAAAACAACTATAACAAAACTCTGTTATATTATTCACAGCTTTAAGTTGTCCTGAAGGGATGGAATATCGGCCTTGTATTCAATCTTGTACAGCCAAAACATGTCAGAACAAATGGTTCTTTGAAGAAGAGTCACCTTGCCAACATTTAAGAGAAGACTGTGTGTGTACAAATGGAACTGTTCTTCATAGGCCAGAGTCCTTTATGTGTATTGAAGAGGAAAGATGTGGTGAGTCGCCCTTAATTTGTAAAAATAATTACATAAGTGTTTCCTTCCCAAGAATTGGAGATAAAAGTGGATAAAAAAAAAGAAAATAGGGGCAAGAAAAAAAACACTCAACTTCTTGATATAATTTTAAATAAGATAGAAGCTTAATTGGCTTGAAAGGTGAGACATTTTCTTCTCAGTCACACATCTAAATGCACGATATTTTGTCTACTTCTAAAGTAGACATTCTTCATTATGCTAGCATATGAAAATAGTACAAAGTAAAAGACCTTGCTGCTCAACACAATATGTGCTAAGCCATTAATTTTGTTAATTTCCCATCTTTTCTAGCTGCTGTAGAATCATGTTTTAGATCGTCATAGTTAAAGATCATACATTTAAAAGTAGGAAAAAACCTTATAGATTATTTAGTACAATCTATTCATTTTCAAGATGAAAAAAAATCTGGGAATCAAATAGTTTCAGTGACTTATCCAAGATCACAGATGCTATTGGTAGGATTTGAATTTAAATTTTTCTGAATAGAGTTCAGCACTCTACTTCACCATATGACCTCTACTAGGGTTAGATGGTCAAATGAGAGGAATGATACTGACAGAACGGGATGTAATTATTGTATGACAAGTTTAGGGAGGAAGGATGTTGGAAATGGAATTCACATCAGAAACAAGTTTACCATTTTAAAAATTCTGTGCACAAGATAAGACAAAATCTATGGTAGTACTCTTATTGAATACATAGGCATGGATATGTATATTCCCTTTAGGACTATGAAACCAGGGAAAAGTAATATGCATTCACCATTGGAGAATGTGATGACTGATTTGCTTTTGTAATTTCTATTTCTGTCACTATGTCAAAAGACTCAAACTTTTTCTGCCATAAAACTTCTGTGATAAATAAAAATAAAATATCTACATTGTAGACATGATTCATATTTATGTAATATTTCAAAGTTTACAAAGCTGTTTTCCCACATTGTTTTATTTTATTGTCACAAAAGTCATGTGACATAGTAGATGTCAGTATTTGTTAGTGATATCTACTTCACAGTTAAGAAAGCTGAGGCCCAGACTGATTAAATGCTCTTCTCATGGTCACATTATTAGAAATAGCATAAAAGAACATGATTCCAAGTTCTTTGACTTCAAAACAACCTTTTTTCCTCCATTATACTATAACTTCCTAATGTAATCATTATTTAATTATTCAATAATAAAAAGAGCAAAGCACTTCACATATTTGGGATGTCCCAAGCTTAGTGTAGCTTGAGCTATGATGAATTATCTACTTGGATCATAGTAACAACTCTTGGAGATATTATGATTACCCCAGTTTTACTGATAGTACCTTGAACTTCTCAGAGGCCTAGAGTCATTCACTCTTGAGGTCAAAACTCAACTCTCAATCTCCTAGACTGTCTGATACTAAAATATCTGATTTAAAATTTTTTTTTACAGAAGAGAAGCCATAAAGTCATTTTGTCCTTATTTTCTAGTTCTGTTTATTTGCAACAAATTGTCATTTTCAAAATTTTATTAGGGAGACATTATGATAGGGTAGAATGAAAGCTAGATTTAAGAGAAAAGTGCTGGGCTTCAAGCCTGATTCTATATTCCACGTTTAGATGAGTCACATAACATTTATACATTCAGTTTCCTTATATGTAATGTAAAAATGATTAGACCTGAGATCTCTACATTTAAATCTATGAGTCTATGATCCTAGAATTCATAAGTGGAATAAATTAAATTGGTGAGCTGATAACCCCATTTCCTAATTTTATAGAAAAAGAAACTGAGATCTCTTCTCAGACTAAGCATTTATAGAATGAATTCATTATCTTTTCCCTTAAACCCTTCCTTCTGCATTAATGTTATAACACTGTCATTGATTTTTTTTCTACACAAGTCTTTTCTCATTCTTGTCTATCCTCCCCTCTCAGCTTTTATCCTTTTAAAAACAAGTTTGACTATGTCTTTCTCTTTTTCATTTCCCAATTCCAAAAACTCAAGTGGTTTTCTATAACATCCAGGATCAAATATAAAACTCTGGCTTTTAAAGACCTTCATAAACTGATCCTTTCTTACATTTCTACTGAATCTCCTCCTACCATCCTCCTCACCAGACTCATACATAAACACAAACACAGACACAGAAATACTACACACACACACACACACACACACACACAGTGCAATACATTGATATTGGCCTCTTCTCTGGACACACACACACACACACACACACACACACACACACACACACAGAGTGCAATACATTGATATTGGCCTTCTCTCTGGACTTGATGCATTTTTCAATGGCTATTCTTTATACCTGAAATTTTCCCTCTTCTCCTCTTTGGCTCCTACCTTTTAGGCAGAGCTAAAATCTTATTCTTTGTGTAAAGCCTTTCCCAAGCCCACTTAATATGGATGCCTTCCCTCTAACATTATCTTCCTTCTGTCCTACCTATATCTATTTCATACATAGCTGTTTTACATGTTTCTTCCTTAAACTGCAAATTCATAAAGAACAAGGTTGGTTTTTTTTTTTGCCTTTCTCTATAAACTCAACATGTAGCACAGTGCCTGACACACAGTAGGCTTTTAATAAATGTTTCTTGACTTGATTTGACTTAATTTCGTCATAGAAATAAAAAAGAACAAAATCTGAGAAATAGCAGAAAAGAAAATTTGTGGGTATGAATCAAAGGAAAATTTTATCATATAGAAACATAAATTTTTAAGATCAGAAATGGTGAAATAACAGCTGGTAACTATAATCCTTAAAACTGTGAAAAGTACTTCTTCTGATTGGACCATTACACACTTGTGAGACAGGTACTATGTATATTACTTTCACTACTTTGTAGCTGAAAAAACAGATTCAGGGAAGTTGGAAATTTTTTAAAATTACATGGCTAATAAATGTCAGGATTCAGGCCCAAGTTTTTCTGACTCAAAAATCAGTACTTTTCTCTTCTAGACCAATGATTCTCAAACTTTTGTTCATGGTATACCTTTATACTATGAAAATTATTAAGGATCTATCCAAATAATTTTTGTTTATGTGGATTATAATTAGAGATATTTTACCATGTCAGAAATAAAAACTGATTTTGAATTTGTAGATCCCCTGAAAGGGTTTCAGAGATCTCCAAGATTCTCTTCATACTTTGAAAGCCACTCTTATAAATACTCCCTTACTTATTTTATAGGTAGGGAACTTAGACCAATGACATTGCCTTTTGTCATATGTAAAAATGCAGAATAAAATTCCTTAGATGTTTGTTTGTTTTTCATTTTGTAATAATTTGTAAAACCATTTATTTCTGTTAGCATGTACTGACAGTCAGGGCCAACCCCGCTTTGCTGAAGAGGTTTGGAATGGGGCAGAGGAAGGGTGCTGCCTGTATAAATGTTTGGAAAATGGAAACGTGATTCCTCTGGAGCCCAATTGTACTGAAGAATTGTCACCAATTTGTAAAAGAGAAGGAGAAGTTGTCATCACCATGATAAACATGCAATCTTGCTGTCCAAAGGAAGTGTGTGGTAGGTATGCAGCAGGTGGATTTTGGCTTCCCAAGAAAAGTGGTCATATCTTTTGGGAAAGCAGGTATTTACTTGGCTCCTTATTATTATCTCTGTTTTATGTGGCATTAGAATTTAGGCTTCATCTTTGGGCCTGTCTTCAAGGTTACTTTTGCTGTTCAAAAGCAAGCTCTCAAGAAACTTGCTTCTAAGTTCTTATTTTTAAAAAAGTACACATTTACAAATTCACGAAAGAGTTTTCTATATGATCATTAATGGATAACAATCTAGTTTTCTAGAAATTACTTTCACTTTATGAACTCTGAAATTTGGGGATATTTACTCTTTCTTTTCCATTCTACATTTTAAAGAAAATAAATACAATATTAGAAATAGCTTGTTCCTCCAGGTTAGAATGAAATGATCTGTTTTTACATTCATGAAAATCTGAATCTCATTTTTCCTCTTCAGCCTGTGACATGACTTCGTGTGAAACTGATATTCCAACTTGTAAAAGTACCGAAAAATTATTTGTAGGCTACAGCCCACTTCACTGCTGCCCACAATACCAGTGTGGTAAGTAATATCTCAGTACATACATACATACACTTATAGGCATACACATATAAGTACAACATATTTATATATCTATATGTATAGCACACACAATACACAAACTTCAATATATATATATATATATACAAATATACATATATAATAATATATATACATATGTGCATATACGGAATATACATACATATATACACAAAAAATACAAAATAAGATTTGTGGGTATGCACATTCACCTATACAGATAAACATACACTTATACACACACATACACTATATGGAAACATATCTGTATAGATAAATATGTTATACATGCACATATCAGCATAAGTGTGTACAGCATAATGCACAATACTGATATAAACAATATACATAGACACAAAATATATATTCATGTGCATAATATATAGCAACATATATACATTTATGTCAATATGCATTACGTGCTTATAAAAATATATTAAAAGTACATTTAGATGTGCATATATATGTAATGTACAATATATCTTGGGGGGACAGGAAGAGAATTATAGTTATGTATATATATATATGTATAAATATGTAGTAAATATAATATGCAGCTATATAAGCATTGTGCATAACATGAACATGTATATATATATATTTACATGAATATCTAAACATAGTATATATATACTTTTTAGTATATTTAGCTAAAGACATACAACATATACATATAGGACACATGCATTTCTAGAAGTAAGTATATAGTTCTATGTGTATGTACAGATTAGCTATAACCCATGCATAGGATATGAATGTTTGTATGCATGTACAAACATGCATAAACACATACACATATACATACATATATATATATATATATATATATATATAAAGCCTTATTAGTTTAAAGCTAATAAAACTATTAAATATGTAAACTATTAAAGTTATTAAGGCATATATATATACATACACACATATATCTGTTTAAGTGAGTGAAATACATAATCTAATGTTGAGTAGTAGATTATAATATTCTTTGTTACACTTGGAAACTTTATAGAACAGGATGATCTGTTTATTTTTTCTCAGGGAGAAAAAGAGAGAGAAAAATAACTTCTTTGCATTGGTAGGGGTTGATGACTATGGCTACAGAATATTGCATATAATTTGTTGGGCATCTACTGCTCAAATTTGTCTATTTTTATAGTGATAGAATATAGTAGAAAAATTCTGATATTTAATAAATAGGAATGAATAAAAGTTATTAATTGAAAAACTATTTTTAATTCAAAGAAAAATAAAACTATCTTGTTTTATTTTCACATATTTGTAGCTTTCTTTTTTTTTGAAACAAAATTTTGTCTTTCTCTAGAATGTGATATTTTGACTTGTCCTGATCCTCCACAATCAGAGTGCAGAGAAGATCAATTTGAGATTCAAGTTCAGCAGGGAGAACCTTGTTGTTTCTCTCCTTTCTGTGGTAAGAAATTTTTAGTACATTGTACTTGCAGAAAGGAAGAATTGAATAGGACCACCTTTGTCTGATAATGATTTTATGAAACTTCTTGTCAATAGGTGTTTTGAACTTTCAATTCAAGAATATCTGCAGAAAGCTGTTAAAACAGTGACTTCTTTATTTCACATCTACTTCTAAAATGACAAAAAAGTATTTTTAAAGATATAGTTATATGTTTAATATGTATGGGAATGCCTTCCATCTAGGGGAGGGGGGGAAGGGAAGGAGGGGAAAAATTCAGAACAGAAGGGAGTGCAAGGGGTAATGTTGTAAAAAATTACCTATGCATATGTACTGTCAAAAATGTTATAATTATAAAATTAATTTAAAAATATAGTTATATTTGAGCTAATATATCAATTATTATGACCTCTCTCTAAAACAGGGGATTCTAAATTAGGGTTTTGAACTTATTTCAGTGAATGTCCTTCAAAATATTTAGAGCTGATTTACTTTATTTCTTGCATTTAAAAGTATTATTCTCAAAAAGGCTCTCTACTCTTCCCTAGACTGTTTAAAGAATCCATGACACACAAAAAGCTAAGAATCCTTGACTCTCCTAATAAAGGCTAGAAACTGAAAAATATGAGTGGTAATAATATTTTGTTTGTTTATGTACTGCTACAATGTAATATCCACATTTTAAAGAAAATTTTTAAAGTTTATCTAAAATGACAGTTGTTTGAAGAAAAGGCATTTTTATAAGATATGACTCTCTAGCATTATCTTTATATTTTAATTGTTAGATAAGTGTGATGTAAACTATATTTAATGAAAAGGGCACAGAGCATGACTCTGTTAGTTGAGATATAATTTCTGCTTTACTACTGAAAGCCTGAAAAATGAGAGCCCTTAACTCCCTCTCATTTCTTTCTTAAAGATGAAAAAATTGCATTTGTAAGCAATTTATATTCATACACCTAAAAAAGTCATGCTTGACATGGACAGTATGATACAAAAAAATGATACAATATTTGGAATATCCAAAGGGATTGAAGTAATCACAAAAGAAGAAATAGAAAACTTTGATTACAAGAAACTAAAATAACTTTGCAAAAAGAAAATTATTTCATTTACAGTTAAGAACAGAAGTGATTGAATTGGAAAATATCTTTGTGTCAAATTTCACTGATAAGGATTGGTATCAAGATTTTTTAATAAAAAAGAACAGATATAGGTGTGTATATATATATATACACATTTATGAATGTATATATATGTGATGTTTTATATACATTATATATGCATATATTCATCCAAAAATTCATTCTGCAACAAATGGTCAAATAATGACAAATGATTCAGCAAATCAAATAATTGAATTATGAATTATTAACAACCAGTTTAAAATAAAAACTTCAAATAACCAAAAATAAAGGACATAAAAATCAAAATATCCTGAGGTTTCTCTTAAAACACAGCAAACTGTCAAAGATGACAAAAGATAAGAATCATCGTTTTAATTTGGTTATGGAAAAAAAAACTCACTAGTATACTGGTGAAGCTATGATCCAATATAACCATTTTGAAAGCAATTAGCAATCATATAGATTAAAAGAACATATTATCTTTGTATTTTGACTGAAAGAGTCCAAGGAACTCATTGATGAGAAGAAAATCACCAAACACATCCAAATTTTTATAGCAACACATTTTTTGGTGATAGCAAAGAACTAGGAAAAAAAATAGATGCTTAATGATTAGGAAATGGCTAAAAAATTGTGGTACATCAATATAAGAGAATATTATCATGCAGTTAAAGTGATAAATATAATGAATAGAGAAGAATATTTGTGTACCAATATAAAGTAAGCAAAGCAAAGAAAACATTATGCATAATGACTACAACACTATAAACAGAAAGAACTACCACAAAAAAGAATGCTGCAGAATTAAGAACAGTATAGGGTGTGGGAGGTGGGGAGAGAGAGAGAGAGAGAGAGAGAGAGAGAGAGAGAGAGAGAGAGAGAGAGAGAGAGAGAGAGAGAGAGAGAGAGAGACAGAGAGACAGAGACAGAGACAGACAGAGAGAGATAGACAGACAGACAGACAGACAGACAGACAAAAAGAATGCAGGAAGGTAGGGGAAGAGGGAGAGGGAGAGAGAGAGGGAGAGGGAGAGATAAAAAGATACCTTTATCACACCCTTCTGTAGAAATGGGAGGTTCACAAATGTTGTACATTAAGTGAATTTTGGGACTTATTCAATATATTAATCGGTCATGCTGAATTTTTCCATTTTTCTTTCATTTTTAGAAAATATTCTAGAATGGATCTCTGGACAGGGGAAGGAAAGGATATGAGAAAAATTATAATGAGGACATAAAAACTTATTAAGAAAAGAAAAATATAACTCAATATAGACAGTATTGTATGCTAATATTCTTAATATAAAATAAACATGAACATATGTTAAATATTATTAATAAATAATATAGTTATATTATATTTCATGAAGTTCAAGTAGAAACCTTTCTAGGACAAATCCTACATGTTTAATGTTCAGTGAATTTTGAACAATCACTTTTTATAATTGAATATCAATGTCCATCTTCTCCAGGTTCCCTGAAAACATTTTTGGCACAATTCTATTAGGAGACAAGATTATATATGTATATATATGTATATATGTGTGTGTGTGTGTGTGTGTGATAGTATTACCATGTGGTCTTAAATTCTTCTAATTTGTCTCTATATTTTGAAAACTTTCATGCTACCTAGCTTGGAAATGATGTGTGTTTGGTTTGGTAATACCTCTAACAAACTTTGGTTCTTGAGTTTTCACAGAACAGTATTTGTCCCAGTTAATAGTGGGTAGCAATTTTCTCATTGATAATGTTCTAATTAGGCAGGTGTGTTGACTCCTGTAATGCCCATTAGTGAGTAGGTTGGTAGATGTTTTGAGCTTGGTGGTTCTGAGCTGCAATGAGGTAATATGACAGAGAGCCTGCACTCTGCTCAGCATTAATATCATGGTTTAAGGGCATGAGGAACATCAGGTTGCCTAAGGGAGAGCATACCAGCCCAGGCTGGAAAATGGAGCAGCTACAAACTCTTCTGATGATTCAGTGTTGGTGTAAGACTCTTGATTAGCCCATGAAGCTCTGATCTGTATGAGATAAGAGACACAATCTTAAAAAAAATCTGCCCTAAGTACAGTTTATTCATAAAATGCTAAAGAGTCTTTGAGGGGTATTGTATCAGTGTCACAGAATTTCTTGTTTGCTAATTTTTAAAGACCACATAGTTTCTGGCTATGTAAATAGTGGTTAATAATGCTATTATCATCCAAACATCAAAATGTTTTACCTGGTAAAAAATTCTTTTGCCTTTTTTTTTTCTGAAGCAAACTTTGTATATCTTCTTTTGAGCATATTTTTCCAAGGAAGTTAGGAAGTAATAATAATAGAAAAATAAGCACCTGTTTTTATTCCAAGGCTTTTGCTAGGTGCTAGTGATATAAGTGCGAAATAGGAAATATTATTTGTGGCTTTTGGTTTTTATCTCCAGTTTGTGAACCTTGCACTGAGCCTATTCCAATGTGCATGGAGGGAGAATATCTCACTGTGGATCTCAGTACCACACATCATTGTTGCCCTCAGTATTACTGTGGTAAGTTAGTTTTAACTAAAAACATTTACTATCTATTTAGATTTTGCTGTTGATTGAGATAACTTAATATTGAAAAAAGAATAAAATTAGATGTTTTCTGTGAGACCACTTCTATAATCCACACCTGATTTCTCCAGACACAGGTTAAGTACATTGTTGTTTTTTGTTTATCTAAACCTGGCCTGTTCCTCTGCTCCCCAATATGGGTTCTGAACTCTCTGGTTTTACTCTTTAGAATGAGTCTCATAACTAGCTGAGTTCTTATTTCCAGCTCTCTCACCAATTGCCTCTATTTCCTGAGAAAGTCTCATGGCTTTTATGTAGCATAGACATTAAAGCTGCCATACAACCTATGGATGATTTTATTTGTTCCCACTAAGATGAAATGCAGTGTCTCATAAACAGGGCCAACATCTTAGTTTGGTCTAATGTTAACTAAAGAAGGACAGTTTTCATTAGGGAAGACCTTTGAGAATTAACTACAAAAGGAATAATACATTTATGGATAGAATTCATCTTGATGCATGATAATGATGTTATTGTCTTTTTTTTTTCTTTGTTTTTTGATTTTAGTATGTGAGGAGAATCTTTGCTCTCCACCTCTACTTAACTGCCCAGAGGATAGGAAACTTGTGAAACAAAATGCATCAGGACAATGCTGTCCAGAGTGGCATTGCGGTATTTAACCTTGATCTTTGGATACTTTAAATTACTAATATGTTCATGTACTTCACACTAATTTATTCTGATTGATGTTAATATATTGTTTTTTTTCCCCTCTTTAGAATGTAGCTGTGAAAATATTGTTATGCCAGTTTGTAATGTGGTAAGGACATTTATTTTGTATTGGATTATATAAAAAGATAATTTGTTCTTGCTATCTTTTAAAAAATAGTTATTTAGAGAAGCCCTGGAAAGTAGGCAGATGATATGGGTTCAATTTGTTTTCTAGCACCAGAAATCTAGTGGGATTGATGATAGCTATTATATTATTTTAAGTTTATACTTACATCATTTGATTTGCACGGCACTCCTGGTAGTAGATGTCATTATCATCTCTATCTTGTGGATAAAGAAACTGAGATTCAGAGATTAAGGAACTCTCAGTGTCATGTAGTTCATAGGTATCTGAGGTAAGATTTCAAACCAGCCCTTCCACACTCTGAGATCAACATTCTGTATGCTGTATCATACTGACTCTATCACACCATGCTCTTCTCATGTCATTTAAAATTCAGTTTGTGTATTTATAATTTTTTTAGAAGAGGAAAAGAAAGATGCCTCATTAATTTCAAAGGTAACTAAAACTATTAACCTGTGAAAACATAAATATTTCCATAGACAAAGGAAACATTTTAAAGAGACCTTAAAAATTCTCAAGTATAGAGACCCCAAAATGACTATTCATAGTTTAAGACAGGGGTAGAAGCCAGGAATATTTGGAACATTAGTAGAGGGAGTTTCCTCACCTGAGAGTTCCCTCCACCAAGAGAAACACAAATTCAATCTCTGTCCCAAACATTTACAAAAATGACTTACAAAAAGCTCCAAAGATTCCTAACTCATTCTACAGATTTCTATTCTTGTCTCAAACTATGCATATTCATATTTGGATGCTTCTTCATTTTGGAAGAGTCTCTCAGTTCTCAAAAACTGTCTCTTAGAGTGAAGTCTCTGACAGATTCACATTGGAAAAGTTTTTCATCCACCGGAGGATGACTGTTTTCTGAAGACCATCTTAATAGGCTTAGAGAATTTTGTTGCCAGCAGACCCACATGGAAATGAATTGTGGGGTTACAGCAATCCCTGAAACAAAAGAAAGTATAAATCTATTCTCCTGTAAGAGTTCTTTCTTTCTCTACAGTGATAGTGACAGAGCAGCAGAAAATGCCAAATAGTGCTGATAATTATTTAGTTTTTAGAGTGTCTGAATGAACATTAACTGTTAGCCTTCTAAATATGAGATCCTTTTCCAATTCCATGCTTAATGAAAGACTATAGAGTCCACATTTGTCTTAATGTCCTGAATCACTTCACTCTTGATATTATTGCCATAAATAAAATGAGTGTACAACAGGAACAATTTAATGGAAGGATGGTTCACATAGTCTCTTTGCAAGGCAAGTAAGAGAGCTGACAGATTTTTATGTATCCAAGAAAAATAATTTCATGGACATTTAGTCATTTTGTATAGATATGCTCATGGTAAGTAGTTGCAAAAAAAAGCTAACTATAGCTCTCTGAAGGTTGGCCAGTGGAAAATAACGGGCAGCTCAATCAAGGAAACATTTCTCAGATAAATCTCTTGAAGATATCCTCAGTAGCTGGACTTATTGAATATCCTTCTTCTGCTGTAGCTAAGAGTTTTGTATTTTACCAGGGAGGAATGGAAACATCAAGCATAGATACTTAGAAGGAGCTCTATATGATGTGATACTAGAGAATTAAGAAAACCAGGTTTCATTTGGATTTCTAGTCCTCAGACTTGAATCTTCCCATTTGTAACAGTTGGAGAAATTATCGGTCACTGATAGTAAATATAGAAACTATCTTCATGAATTTTATAATCTAGTAATGGAATTACTAGCATATGTAAAAATAAATATAATATAAATAAATACAATACAAAATAGGATATAAATGCAAAAGGAACACACAAATAGAGTGCTATATGAGAGATAAAGCCTCTTGAGGCAGAAAGATTATTGGATTTGGAGTCTGGGAAGTCTCAGCTCTGTCACATAACTATGGGCAGATCACTCAAGCTCTTTTTCTTAAGATTCCTCATCTCTCCCATGGGGATAATAATATTTGCAGTATGTTCTTTTCAGGGTTGTTGTAAAGACTTTTAAATTATGCATAACTGTGAATTATATAGCTGAGTTAAAAACCACATCTCAGAAACCTACTAGTTGTATGGTACTGGAGAAGTCAATTAACTTCCCAGTCTCAGTTTCTTCTTCTGTAAAAAGGGATAACAATAGTATCTTTATTCCAGGATTATTGGGAGGATAAAGCAAAATAAATATGTAAAATATTTTGCATATTTTAGAGCACCATGGCAAATATTAGCCATTATTCTTATGTGAGATTTGAGGTCTTGAAAAGGAAATTCATGTGTAAGAGTTAAGAGGATTTGAGTCAGAAGGAATGGCTTTAATAGAGCAAAAAACCACCCTAGTGTCCTAAAAGAGTTTGTGGTTCTTCTAAAAGTGCTCTTTTGGGTAGTAGTAATAAAAGCAACTCATTTTATTCTTTAGAAAGCAATTTCCTCCTCTTTGGGCAAGAAACAGTATAAGTATTTGTATACTTATATTACTAATGAGAAAACTTAGGTTTAGAGAGTCTGTGATTTTGTAAATTGTGTCTTAAAAAAAAAGGTTGTGCAATGATATTGATATTCTCTCTCTCTTCATTTTCCCCTTCCCTTCTCTAATTAACAGGGAGAACTCACTCTACTAGATCAGTCCTTTCAAAGTGATTGTGGATGCCAGAAGTATCTCTGTGGTAACTCTCCTTGTTATATGTTCCCATCTATAATAATAATAAATGAATATATGAATATAACATATATTACTACCAACTGTTAGAAAGGATTGAAAATCATTTTTATTTGTGTATGACTGGTTCCTTCACTCAGTTATTTTAGAATGTAAATAACTTGAGAGCATTAATTTGCTTTCAGTTTAAAAAATAATAAATATGATTTCATTTTCACTAATTCTGAAATCTGTCATTAATCCTGCTGTTTCTTGATCTCACCTTAATTTCTATACCCTATGAATGCTCTGTTTCCAGTACTTTAAAAATATTAATCTTTAGCATTTAGCACAAAGACCCAAGAGGTAGTGAACAATTCTGAGAAATGTTTATTGGTTACACAATTTGTCTATGTAAATTGGATGCCAAATGGTGAAGTGGATAGAGTGTTTGATTTTTTAATTTGAGTTTAGGCACTGAACCTTGTGTAATCTTGGCCAAATTACTTATGCTTTTTCAACCTTACTTTTCTCATCTGTAAAATGGAAATAATAACATTTATCCCATCCATCCTGGCTGTAGTGAGAATCTTATAAAGTTGTTATGAGGATAAAATGATAATGTAATCAAGGTGTCCTGTGAAGAATGAAAAATCTAAGAGATAGAGTTTCTGGGCAATCAACATTCAATTTATTAAATTAGGCTAGCAAATAATGATGGTTAGTTGTTTCTCTCTATCCTCAAAGACAAAATCATGCAGATTCTTGAATGATTACATATCTTGGGAAAAAGAAATGTCCCTGACAGGTGAAAATCAACCCTGATTAGTAAACAATTAATGAGAAGGTAAGCGAAAAGTCTTGAGTTCCTCCTGCTGGAAGTATGACTTGATCATGATATAGCTATCTCCAGCAATCTGGACAAGGAATCCATTTCTATCCAAATTGTTCCAGTTATTTTTCTTCTTCATAAGTTGTGTACTCCCTAAATTCCAATAAGGAGCTACAAGGGCATAGAATTATTTTTCAAAGGCAAGGATTCAATTAGATTAGATTTTGTTTGTAAGGTATTCTAATTGGGTAGGATCTTGCCCAAGACCTCAGCGCACGCATCTAAAGGATTTGGGCAACTCATCCATCAGCAATATCCTTCAGAGACTGACTAACTTGCAAGGGTGGGTGGGATAAATGTTATTGTTTAGGGACTTGTTAAGGGTGACTCTGGGCAAGTACCTCTTTAAGACTTCAAGCTGCAAACCAAGTTGTGGCACTCAGTGAGAGGGAATTTCCTTTATTGATGAAATCATGAGTCCACTCTACATAGTTGTTTTTTTTTTCTTTAATGAAAAATTGAATATAGCCTTTACCTATTAATAGATTGGCGTTTTGTTTTGTTTTTGTTTTTTTTTTTTCTTAGAAAAGGATAATGTATGTGTATTCCAAGAAGTAAATGTCTTGAATCCTGGAGAGTCCATGATAAAATATTTTGAAGAAGATTACTGTCATCCAATAGAATGCTTGGAAGAAATGGATAATAATACAGGCTATCATGCCATGAATGTTTCTAGAGTGAATTGTTCAAAAGAATGTGAAGTGGTAAGAATCCTGTTAAAACAATGTTCTGGTAATAGCCTACTTTTCTATGCTATTAACGATTTTTCAAAGTGCTTTTCATACATTATCTTATTTGATGGCATGTAAATGGAAATTCAGGAAATTATTTGCTGTCATTTGAAATAGTGACTGTTTTAGGGGTTAAAGGCTTTAAATTGAGTGGAGTTTTGGCAATTAAGATAATGATAGATCTAATGTAAATTTTTACTATCTGCAGTATGTTAATATATACAAAAGATGAGCTTTTGGATTTTATAAAGCTCATGTTAGGCCCTCAAGATATTCAGGGACAGTACGCATTATTATTTATAAATACAAAGGTTGACACTGAAACCATCAGTAACAGCACCACTTAAAGTTAATAATTGTTTGAATTAATTTGATTCAGTATTAGCAATGTGTACCTGCCCCCCAAGAAAAGTGTGTAATAATGAGAGTAGGATTAGACACTGTTAAAGGTCTCTAGTTCTCACATTTTATCATTTTATATTGAAAAAATATTTATCAGGATTGGCTAATTTTATTTGTTTTAAAGGTGATAACACTGATAGGTCTGGATTATTGTGAATAAAGAATCTCTCAAATGATTATTTTATTTAAATTCACAAGGTATGATTTCACTAGACTGAAGTCAAGGACCATACTTTACATAACTACAACTTCAAATAGTGCAAACTATAATATATGCAATCACTTTACAGGATTCATTATTCTTGCTAGTCTATACTTATATGTTCTCATGGTTTATTTGATATTTACTTTAGTGTTTTATTATTTTACACAGCACCAAGAATACGTTCCTTCTACTAGCGATTTTGATTGTTGTGGTACCTGTAAGAATGTATCCTGTAGTTTCAAGATTGAAAATGATACATTTATATATGAGGTATCAAGACTTAAATTCTATTAATAAAGCTATATGGGATTTGTGGAGGTATTAGGAACATATTAGCAAGAAGCATCTTTCTATTAAAGATGTCTGAATACCAAACTTTTATACTGACTACCTTATCAAAATTCAATAATATTTGAGATATAGAAGAGATCTGAAACAAAATTTTCTAAAAGCGTGAGAGAGAGAGAGAAAGAGAGAGAGAGAGAGAGAGAGAGAGAGAGAGAGAGAGAGAGAGAGAGAGAGAGAAAGAGAGAGAGAGAGAGAGAGAGAGAGAGAGAGAGAGAGAGAGAGAGAGAGAGAGAGAGAGAAAGAGAGAGAGAGAGTGTGTGTGTTGTGTGTGTGTGTGTAGAATGTTTACATTTGACAAAGGTTTAAATGAAAATGTAAGGTTTATAATTAGGGGAAGATTTTTGGTTTTGTAGAGAAATTGGAGAATAGAAAAGATAATAGATGTGTTGGACACAAGAATACCAGTAAACTTTCCTACAAAACAATTTATAAATTTATTAGTGATAATATATTTTACTTTGAGCTTTTGTTTCACTTCTTCGAAAGTTAACATTTTGTCATTTACCCATTCAGATTTATTGAGGAAGAACTTACTATCCCCTGACTTTTACTTTCCTTTCTAATCTTACATTTCTATTTTTATTTTTGGTTACATTTAAAACTACATTTGCGGAATGTAACTCTTTATAATTTATAATGAAATAAAGAATAGAATTTCATTGAGTCCCAATGAAAATATTCTATTAAAAAGTCTCTTGATTTTGATTTGATTCTTCACCAAGGAAGTCCATATAGCCATTCCATTTGAAAACTGCATTAATTTGAGTTACTTAACTATTGTCATAACGTTTTGTTTTCTAGGAAGGAAATTCATGGATATTTAACTGCAGTAAATACGAGTGTATAAAGACAGATACAGGGGCAGTGATTCTGAACTACAGTATTGTTTGTCCTCCTTTTAATGAGACTGAATGCAAAAAGGTTTGTACTTAATTTAAAATTATTAAAATCCAATATTTGTTATTATCAAAGTATATTTTGCAGAGTTATATTTTGGATTATGGTTAATTAAATATTTCCATTCAACATTCACACATAAATTCAAGAAACATTTTGGATGCCAGTATCAAGGCTTACATGAATCTTAGAGCTAATCTGTTCCAAATTTCTTATATCAAAAAAACACAAATATGTCTTTTATTGGACTTCATAAGTCCCTTTCCCACAGAATTTCCCTTTATTTAAAAAAATAAGGGAATTATAAGTTTTCTTAACACCTATCACAAAATTTTCCCTTTTTAGATTATTGGAACTTGAGTACACTTTATTTAGATATTTAGGTGATTATTTCCTTTTTCCTCCTAGAATGAAGGCATTATAACAATAACTAATGAAGGCTGCTGCAAGATCTGTAAGTGATAACATGTTGTATTGCATATTACTTTAGTTTTTGCTGATGAAATGTACTGCAATTCTTTTATTAAAAATTCAGAGAGGAAAGTTGATACCATCAAACTCAAGAAAGTTTAATGTTGTGTGGCATTATTTGGCTTTACTTGGCCACCAGGTTTGTGACAGGGTTTTCTTTCTGGAGTATAATTAAACTTCTCCAAATGCCACATGTAGGTAGTACTTTGAGATTTATTTAGTCACCTTTATCTGAAGAACTTTGAGAGGGTTATGTAGTACAAGTATTATCTCCATTTCATAGGCTTATCTCCCCACTGTTCATGTCAGGATGACATATGTCTATCTCAGCAGGGATTTACTAACTATTACTATCTCTTCTTCCTCTGATCAGTACCACCAGCCTAATATCTGGGGTGACCTTTGTATTCAAATCATTATTCTTTGGAGCATAAGAAGATGCTTCCTTTACAGAGGTTCAAATTCTCCCCAGTAAGTGAAAAACATTATATCTGTTACATGGCTCCAAAGGGTCAGTGATCCTTCTTTTCTTTGACTGTGAAACATTGATCCACATTCCACTCACCATGTATTCTTATGGAAAACTAATGTAGCTTGAGGCCTTTTTGAACTGATTTATTACTGCATTGGGTACTGAGTCATCCAATTAATCATATATCCTTAGATAATATTTCTTCTCACTCTTAGGTATGTGATGAGACTAACTTTGCTTCTCTATTAAGAATCATCTTTTTTAAAAAAAGAATCATCTTTTAATTTGATTGCAGTTCCTGTGTGTCTCCTGTTTCAGTCAGGATAATTCAGCAAATATTTACTAGGTGCCTACTATGTGATCCTGGGAGTATAAAAACAAACATGAAAACTGGTCCCTTCCCTGGAGGAAACAACACTCAAACAGATAATACGTTCAGTTTCAATATACAGACAATTTGAGGAGAATATTGACAAATAAGGAATAGAAAAAGGCTGTCAGAATGATTACATATTTGGAACTAGAAGGATTTTAGAAGACTAGGATTTACAGATGAGACTAGGATTGGAGACATTGTAGATATTATACAGGGAATAAATAACAGTGCTGGGATTTGAAATGGAAGCCTCTGATTCCACGTACAGAACTTCTTTCATTGGACCCCCTTTTTTAACACTTAAATTATCATGTTTTTGTTCAGCAGATATAATGCTATAACCTTGCTTCTGATTATATAGTCAAAACGTTTCCAACTGTGTAGTGACTTAAAGAGCCTATTTTGTGTTAGCATAATTTTTGAGAACCCAGGAGGGCTTTCAGACCATAATAAAACATTGGAATAGGATATTTGTAGGACATCCTAAAAAATCAGTATACCAGGGTAAAGAACAGGAAGAAAAGGAACCAATGAATACACAGTTTTCCAGGTTGGTATTGTCTTATGTTGTTCATTAGAACCAATGTGTTCCAGGATCTCAGATCTACATATAGCAGGGTTCTTAATCTGACATTCAAGACCCTTTAAGAACCATACATTGATTTTAGGGAATTCTGTGAACATTGTTGGTAAAAAACCAAAACAAAACATCTTTATTTTTGCTAAACTAACTGAAATATAGCATTTCTTTCAATTATGGATATTTAGAAAAATAACAGAAATGGTCCATAAGCTTTGCCCAGGTTCCAAAATGGTCCATGACACACATACATAAAAAATGTCCTAAATTATTGGCTTTTATTTGCATAGGAACTTAATGCATCTATCCATTTTACTCTCTGGGAAGATTCTGCCAAGATAACAACCATGATGGTGACAACAACAATCATAACTATTTCTAGCACTAAATGGCAATAAAGTAAAAGTTATGACAAAATATAATAATAAATACAGCAGTAATGAATACAGTAATATTGACAACAATGAGTACAAAATGATAATGCAAAATAACAAAAACAAAAACAAAATGACAAAAAACAAGAACAAGAATGATGAAGACAACAAAATAATAGCGATAACAATATTTATAATTGTTACATCACAATAATAATGAGGATGAAAACAATAATGGTTAAAGCAACTAAGACAACAATAATGATGGAAACACAGTTATAAGAAGAACAACAATAAAAATGATAACAGCAATATTTATGAAAACAGAATTGTAATGAAGTAGCAACAAAACCCCACAACAATGGTAACAATAATAAGAAAACAATCTTGTTGTAATGATAATGGGGGTAACTAGATAGTGCAGTGGAGAGAGTACCAGCCCCAGAGTCAGGAGAACCTGAGTTAAAATCTCAGTTCACTCAACACTTACTATCAGACACACTTATTATGTGACCCTGAGCAGGTCATTTAACCCCAATTGCCTTGTGAAAAAAGAAAAGAAATAATAAGAGTAGTAAAAACAATAATAAGATGGCAACAACAACACAACAACAAAAATAGTGATGACAATTGAGATTAATATTTCACTTTAAGTTTATATATTAGTTAATATATTTTTTCTTTAAGTTTCAAAATGACCCTGTGAAACATCATTATTTCCAAATTATATATGAGAAAACAGGCTTGGATGAGTTAAATGACTTCACCATCATCTTAAAATCAGCAAATACCAGAAGGGAGATTTCCTGACCTCCAACCCAAGGCTTTATACACTGGAAACAGAGAACTTCTCATTGTTCTTGAGTTGGGGTGACTCCTATATTCAGAAGATCTTCAGACTTGGGATGTCCCTTATTTTAACAGAAAGTATTGAATCATAAATTAGACAAAGGCAATGTAGTAAGGTTGATAAAGAGTTAGAGCTGTATTCAAGTTCCAAATCTGAAAGATATAGTTCTGAGTTCCTAGGCAGGTCATATACAGTCTTTTAATGGCTCAAATAATCTTTTAAGACTAAGTTACAGAGCAGATACTGATTTGTACTGATGGAAGAAGTATCCTTGCTTGGGAGTTCTCTCCACTAATGAAATCATAAGTCAAGTATAGTTACAGACAAAAGTATATTGAAAAAGAAGGAACATGCCAATTAGACAAAAAATTCTGATTAATTCATGTTCTGATATTACTTTGATTTATTCATTCTCCCAAGCCATCTAACTCAGTGAAAGGATAGTGAACCACATATGTAAATCAGAAATGTTGGTGAAAATCCTAAGAGACCTCTCTGTCTCACTCTCTCTTTGATCCCCTGCCAAGAGCCAGGAACAATAAATAATAAGCTCACAATCCTAAAATAACCTCCAGCAGCTCAATTCCAGCTTAGGTATCAGTGCTAATTACTTGATTTAAGAAATACTGGTTTCCAGAGCTTTCTCTTTGGGAAAGTGCCCAGTCAGCATAGCTTTTAGTTTATTCTACTTGAAAGTGGATGGTTTTCTTTTTTTGTAAAATGTATTTTAAGATATGTTATTATCTAGTTAATATTAATAAGACTATAGTAGATTCACCTTTTCATATAATGTACTTTATTCAAGTAACAGAATACTTGAAAGGAATACCAAATATTCTATCAGGGAAAAGTTACTTACTGAGAAAGCATTTTGGTTGTTTTTTGTTTTGTTTTTGTTTTTGTTTTTGTTTTTGTTTTGAAGAAGATATATAGGAAAGTTGTGTTTAAAATGTACATATAGTATGTGTATACATCTATATGCATGTATATATGTTTATATATACATGCACAATATGTATATATCGACATCCATATTTATATTTATCTCAATTATGATGAATCTAGCAGAAAAATAAAATATGAATAAGTATTTAACTTGGAAGATGATGTCTGTAATTAACTAGGAGTATATCTTAAATTCAGAGTTCAGTGATTTCATGGAAAGAATTATATTTAAAAATCTTTTTTGCTCAAATGTCTATAGGGATAAAGCACATCAGAATCACATGCTATTGCTTGTGGAAGTGTTTCTAAATGAAAGCATGTGATATATAGGAGAAATACCTGTCTATAATATACTTTCCCCACTATGAGAATTGCTTTTTTGTGTATTTGATTTTTTGTTTTGTTTTTGAGGCAATTGGAGTTAAGTGATTTGCCCAGGGTCACATAGTCGGAAAGTATTAAAGGGCTGAAGGGGATTTTAATTCAGATCTTCTTGGGCCCATGCTCTATCCACTGCACCATCTAACAACTCCAAGAGTTGTTATCTTAACAAATAGTGTTTTTTAAAAATGATTTGATACATACAAAATGAATTAATTACATCTCTGTTACCTTTTCATAGTAGATTTGCTGCATGAGATCAAGTTCTAACATAAAATAGGATGAACACAGATATCAGTTCTCACACTCTTATTTTCCAAATGAAAAAACTGAGATCAGAAAGGTTAAGCAACTTATTGTTGATAGTCACCCAGTGAGCAAGGATGGGAGAAAAAGCCTATTATTACTATTAATTCAGTGAGTTTCCATCCCTACATACTGCAGTAAGAACATTAAAAAAAACAATTATTTCATGCTTCATCAATCATATGTTGGGTCTGTGAACTCATCACCTATAGATATTCCTTGTATTAATCTAAATTTCAACTCATCCTATAGATGTACCTCCTTATCTTTTGCAAATTCTTAACCATATTTTCTTAAGAGCAGATATGTCAAACACATTACACACATGCTGAATGTAGTCCACACCCCTCCTGAGGATAGCCCAAATCAGATTAAAAGATAATTGGAAATATTTAATAAAATAAATAAAAATACCATTAAACATGGATAATATTAAATTTATAGCTAAGTCAATATGTGATCCAGGGATTCTTATATATGGATTTATGGCCCTTGTTTCTATATGAATTTGATAGCTTTGCTTCAGATCATGCATCTACCTCAGTGGTAGTATGTCTCTAAGTATTTTTACATTCTTCACATTTCTTGTAAAGACTTTTGATTACTCATTCCTTTTAAAGGAATGAAATAAGCACATTAAGTATTTGTAAAATACCATTTCTTTTGATCTCCTTGGAGGTAGGTATTACTATTATTATTATGATATTATGCTATTATTTAATACAATATATGTATTTAATATTACACACACATATACATATATATATATATTAAGGTAGACTACATTATTTTACAACTGAAAAAAAAAATAAAGCAGAGGTAGGTAGCTTGTCCAGGAGAACACACAGCTCATGTCTGAATGCAAACTTGAAGTCAGTTCTTCCTGACCCCAGGACAATACTGGGCTACCTGGCTACCTCCTTTTTATTGTTGGATGTTTTTCCAAGGATATTTCAAAAGTTGTTTTTTGTCTATAGGTAAATACTGGCGAGCTCGCACTAGGAGTCAGGAAAACTTGCTTTCAAATCCCAGGCACCTATTTTCAAGTCCAAGAACTAATTAGTTTGAGCAAATAATTACCCAATCCGTCTGGGTCCCAGTTTTCTCAGCTGTGAAATGAAATCTCTCAGATTCCTTCCAAAGCTAAATCTATAATGCCATGATCATTTCTTCTTTGCTCTCTGGGTCAGCTGCAATACTCCTCTCATTTCTATTTTAATTATTTATGAATTGGTTATCTTGTTTTATAAAGTACCTTTTTTAGGTATAATATCCTGTTCATTCTTATACAGCTTACCATATTGATTTGTACCATTACAATTTAGTGCTGTCATATGAACATTTCATTCTTAAATATAGAGGCACTAATAAAATTTTAATAGTGATATGGGATTCAGTATTTTGGCTCTTCAATTGCCTTGCTATACCTATCACAGATGTATTATTATGTTCATGCCTATTGCATGCATAAGAAATAAGCGTTTATTAGGTCCATTCCATGTCCCAGTGCACTTTCCTAAGCAAGGGTGAAACAAATACAAATGTGAGACAATCTATCTTCGCAACAACTTTAACTGGAATGGTGTTCAGGTAAGGAAGTGTCTGTATATATACAAGGATGATGACTTGATCCATAATGGGGAGGGGCAGGTTTTGAAAGATGGCAGGATAGCCTGAGTGAACAGAATGAATCATGGCTTAATAATCTGGCCTGTTAGAGGCCCGGGCCCAGTCATGTATCACTCAAACCTGCCTGCAAGAAGAAAGTTTCAAAGGAGAGTTATATTGACTCAAGGTTTTCCTTTTGGGATGTTTTACTATAGTCTGGTTCAGTCTGGAATTACTGTTTCAGATGATGAAAAGCAGTTATTAAAAGAATATGTGGCAGTAGAAATAAGATGTACTATGAGATGGGATGGGAAGGAGGATTTAGGTATAAATTTAATTCAGCATGCCATCTTTAATCTTTTAAATGCTATAAAACTACGCACAACAATCCTATAAAACTCTAGATCAAATGCACTAAATGTGTGAAAATATTCTCTTCTATGTCAGTATAAGGATTACTATGAGATCACTGACATTTAGAAAAAGTAGTACATTAAAATCAGTGAATGATGTGAATAAAATTTTAGGTGCAAAGAAATTATTTAAACAAGTGTGTCCTATTAATTCCCCAAAATTCCAAAATGATATGTTGAAGGAACAATATTTTTCCTATTTTAATAGGCAGAAGGGAAGAAAGAATATGCCAGAAAGTTACAGTAAAAACAACCATTAAAAAACAAGATTGTACAAGTCAAAGTCCTGTGAGTATGCAAAATCATTGTTTTTGTTTACAGATATTTATTTCCAGGAGACAGACATATGTGTAATAGAAATAGCTTACATTTTGGGGGGGAGGAGGAGGAAATTAGGGTTAAGTGACTTGCCTAGAGTCACACAGCTAGTAAGTATTAAGTGTCTCAGTCCAGATTGTCCACTGTTCCATCTAGCTGCCCTGGAGCTCATATTTTTATAGTGCTTTTTCATGATAACTCCAAGGTAGATAAATGCAAGTTTTATCATTCATATTTTATTTTATAATATCTTTTTATTTTTCAAAATACATGCAAAGATAGTTTTTTAACACTCAACCTTGCAAAACTCTGTATTCCATATATTTCTCCCTCCTTCCCCTAGATAGCAAATAATCCAATATAGGTTAAACATGTACAATTCTTCTAAACATAGTTCCACATTTATCATGTTGTACACACAAAAATCAGATCCAAAAGGAAAAAAAAATTAGAGAAAAAACAACAAAAAAGGTGAAAATGTTGTGTTGTGATCCATATACAGTTCCCATAGTCCTCTCTCTGGAAACAGCTGGTTCTCTCCATCATGTCTATTGGAATTGGTCTGAATCACCTTTTTGTTGAAAAGAGCTAAGTCTTTCACAATTGATTATCATATAATCTTGTTGCTGTCTACAACATTTTCTTGGTTCTAGTCACTTCACATAGCATCAGTTCATTTAAGTCTCTGAAATCATCCTGCTGATTGTTTTTATAGAAAAATAATATTCCATTATATTCATATACTACAACTTAATCAATCATCCCCCAACTAATGGACATCCACGCAGTTTCCAGTTCCTTACCACTACAAAAAGGGCTGTTACACATGTGGGTCCTTTTCCATTTTTTCTAATCTCTTTGGGATACAGACCCGGTAAAGACACTGCTGGATCAAAGAGTATGCATGACTTTATAGCATAATTCCAAATTGCTCTCCAGTATCATTCACATTTTATAAATAAACCCAGATAGAGCCCAGATTTTTTATTTGTTTTTTCTTCTTCATACAATGAAGAAGGGGCAGATCAAGGATTCAAATATACATTCCTTGATTCCAAATCAAGAACTCTCTATATTATATTACAGATCCTTGTTTGGAGCCCCAATTTGGGATTATTTTTCAATCAAAATGATTAATAACTTCTTTAAAGACAGTGTGTGAAAGTGTGAATTATTCTTTGCTGAAATTGACACCAACATCAAAGGGAAACCACAAAAGAGAGAGAAGAGAAACAGAAACAGAGGGTGGAGTTAAGAAGAGGAGTAATGAGGGACTCAGACAGAGACAAAGAGACAGAGAAACAGAAAGGACCTTGTCTAACACTTAGTGGGTGTATGACCTTGGGGAATTCTTTAGTCTTGGTGTACCCCAGGAAACTAAACTGTTTAAAAGTTACAAATAATGATATGAACTTGTGAAGGAAATTTCCTCATTTGAGTTTTCTATACCTGAGAAATCACAGCTAAATGAACTCATTTTGGAAATTTCCTGCCCTGTGGCAATTTTTTTTAAATAAAACGAATAATTTCCTTTTAACCTTCCATTATTTTTCAATTTTTCCAGTGATTTCTAATTATTTTACAATAATTTCGATGCCCATATTGAGAACTCTCTCTAAATGTTCCATGATCTTCATAGGGAGTAGTGTAATTCTGATAACAATAGACTCATTTGTTGTTCCTAAAGTATAATCCAATTAATTTGTACCTATGTCATGCTTGCTTTATCATTTTACGTTTTTTCCCTGACTCATGTCTGCCAGTTAGTGTTATTTTACTTGTTGTGGGAATTAATTTTCTTTGACTTACTTATCCTGATCATATTTCCTTTTTGTTAAACTTATTTTCTGGAATCTGCCAGCAGACATAGACATCTGAGAGTTGTAATAACTAGGAATAGGGCTGGGGGAAAATGATACTGAGTTGTTCTGACTTTTTATTGGCTCCAACCAGCCATCATGGCTAGAGACAGACCATTATGAAAGTCTGCCAGGTTTCCTAACCTGTGCCTCCATTAAATACAGGAGTGTGAACACCTTAAATGGTTATCTTTGAATGGTATTTTAGACATAATTGAGAGTTATCTCTCATTCTTTCACTAATAGTAAAAAGGGAACTTCTCATGGACTCACATTTCTTCTTCCTTCTCTATAACAGATAAGCGTTGCTTCTTGTGATGGGAAATGCCCATCTGCTACCATCTACAATGTCAATATTGATAACCATTTTAGATTCTGCAAATGTTGTCGGGAAAGTGGAGTGCGGAATGTGAA
Source organism: Sminthopsis crassicaudata (assembly GCF_048593235.1). Classification (NCBI taxonomy): domain Eukaryota; kingdom Metazoa; phylum Chordata; class Mammalia; order Dasyuromorphia; family Dasyuridae; genus Sminthopsis; species Sminthopsis crassicaudata. The sequence continues at coordinate 255,717,672 of NC_133621.1, forward strand.
TGTGCCTCTCTACTGCACAGGAAATGGCTCAGAAGTTACATATACCATTCAAGAGCCCATAGAGTGCTCATGTCAATGGAAATGATCTCTGTATTGAAAGCAAACAAAAAAAACCTCAATCCCTCTCTGTTCTCATAATGACCATAATGACTTGTTATTTTCCCATCATTGGAGAGATCTATATATATATTTTTAATCTTAAAAAAATTATCAAAACTTGGACCCCCACAATTTTATTATTGATTGCAGATATCCTAAGTTGCTACAGTAAAGCTACATATTCTCTTATTTAGTATTTCAGAGTATTGTGCTATTTCAATAAAATTATTTTCCTATGTGATGTTGAAATAAAATAATGTATACAATTTTTAAAAGTAGTAGCTTCAGACCGTTGCACTTACTAGAACATAATTTGGGGAAACTCTCCATTTTGCTTAATTGCAGTTTAAGTAATCATGAATGAAATTTTATCTTCTTTGGAAGCAAAAGCCAGTGTTACTTAATATCCCCAAATGTCTATTTTTATTCCACATAAGTACAGTGGATAAAAAACTGGCTTCCAGATGGGTAGATTTAATCAGACTTTATAGACTTACAGAATTATAAGATCACATAATATTAGCACTATAAGGAGTTTTTGAGGTCACTTAGTTCAGCTATTTTTTTTTTTTTTGAAAAGTGCCTTCCCCTCAACCTTCCATCATCTCTGTATGTATCAGATGGCAGTGGAGCAGAAAGTGAGGCCGGTGACTTTGCACAGTTCATCCTCACTTAAATCCAATTCACTTGCATGTATTGGCATTATCTCATGGTCTTCTTGGAGAACACAGGACAAACAACAATGCATCTTGGAATTATCTTTTTATATACTTGTCCCCTACCCTGTTAGCATATAAGTTCCTTGAGGACAGGGGCTCTTTGATTTTTTTTTTCTTTTTGTCTCATCAGCACTAAGTACAGTACCCTGGCACATTGTAAGCACTTAATAATAAATGCTAGTCAATTGATTAGTAGATTGACTTGTCCAGTGTCCAAGTAGGCAATGACATAACTTCAGCAAGAACCCAGATCTTTTCTCTTGCATCCCATGACTTGCAGTTACCTATATACTACAGGAATAGACACTGGAATCTTCATTTGTAAAGAATTAAAATTTTGTATATTTCTGACTGTCAGGTTCAGGTTCATTACTTATTGAAAATAATTAATGAAAATCCCAAATATAGTATACTAGATACAGATAGTATAATAGATAGGGTGGGGAAAATGCATCCTCAGCAGGCATGGGGAGGAGGAAAATCTTTACCTTTATTTTTATACCACAAAATCCTTGGTATTATGTATATTATTATTATTTAACATATAATAAGTATAAGTATATATAAGTAGCCTAAAATACTTAGAACCTGACATTCATATTTAAGATATAAATATAGATTGTAAAAGATCATGTGGAATTGTTATTTTGATGCTTATGCCACTTTCTCTGTAATGGGAGAATGGGATAAGTTTCTTTGAATGTATTAATGCTTCTGTAATAGAATTTTATGCCTTTAAATTAACAATTAAAATGATTGTGCTTGCTACAGATGTGTATTTTCTCCTAAAATTAATATTTTCTTTTTACACTTAATAGCTGTCAGTATTTAGAGTAAATGAAAAAATTGTTTGGTTACAATAAGATAACACTGGCTGAAGAGCAACAAATGAAAGCACTAGACAAAAGATATTACACATTTTTTTGTACAGGCTATCACCTGTATTTTTAAATATATTATATATAAACCAGTGATTTTTTAATAAGAAATCTCCATTTAACTTCAAAATAATTTTTAACAATTTAACAGTTTTCAGGAATTTAGTAGTGGTGTTAGGAAGAAAACCTATGATTTCATTTAAGTGGGTGAATAAACTTCTTCTCCCAAAGCAAGAGAGCACATGCTCAGAAGTTTATAGCTCTAGAAAGTTATCACAGAGGACTGAAATGCTAAGTCTTGTCCAGGATCTCATAGCCAGTTCTCCAAACATTATATTACATGGCCTTTAATACAAAGATTAATCATTCTGGTGTGTGTGTGTGTGTATATGTGTGTGTGGTTGTGTTTCTGTGGAAAGAAAAGTTTTCACACATGTATGTATAAAATCTTATTTTAAAATTTCAAAAGGTATAGAAATTTTAGAATTTTATATTGGAAAGGAACTCAGACATGCATTACAATGATTTTATAATTTGTATTTTATAATATAACATTCTGTATAATCCTCTGTATTTTAGCATAGAGATAACATATATCCATTATGATGATGATGATTATATCTAAACATGTGATAGATCTATGTTGGGAATTCCCAATAATGAAACTATCTCTGCTGACTGGGCTACTATTCTATTATTCTGCCCCAGGGCACCATGAAGTTAATGATCACCTAGTCAGCTATGCTTCAGAGGAAGAGGCTTTTAATCCAGGTTATCCCAACACCAAGACTAGCCTTCTATCTAGCAGGATAGATTTTTGATACCTTTCATAATTTAAAAATAGATCAGTGATCTGTGATTTCACTGGTATGGGCTAACCCTACCTTCAATCAATGCCAATCATAATCCTTACTGGTACAAGAATTCCTCAAGGGAAGAGTTTATAAATAAAAAAAAATACTTTTAAATTTATAGATTTCTGTGATTCATGTTATTAAAAATTCTCACTATAAAACTTGGAATGAAATATTTAAATTGAATTTATTTTTAAAAATTCAAAATCATGAATCATGATCAGAGAGATGGACTTGGAGTCAGAAAGAGCTAGGTTCAAGTTCTGCTACTGAGATCCTGGACTAGTGTTAACCTCTTAGTGACCTGGTCAGCTCTTTAAGATGCTAAGTTGTAGATCAAGTATCTTCCTATATTACTAGAAAGAGTTTTTTCTTTGAAAGTTTCATATGTCAGTGAAATCACAGGTCTAATTTCTTCTCCCTCTCCAAAAAAAGAAACCTCTTAATAAAAATAAAATACAACATTGTGAAACATTAAAAGATGATAGCATGAGCCATTTTAAAGAAAGCCATATAGATTTAACCTGTAAATTATTTATTACATAGTGATGTTTTGTAATCAATTTGTATTTGACTTAAAAAAATCAATAAAATTACTTAAAACCCTTTTTGTGTTCCTATGTATTATAATATATTTTTTATTTGTAATGTAAATTCCATATGTAATAGAAACTGCTTTTCTCTGTGTTTGAAAGTCATTCCATGATTAACACTCAGTCAAATCTAATGGGAATTTTCTTCAGTATATTGGTTTAGCCTCAGCTTGAATTACTTCCTTCATCTCCCTGCTCTCTTTCTGGCTTTGCTTCAGTTAAGTTAACCTGATCTTTCCCACTTTTCCCTTCTTTTCACCAGGTGGACAAATGCCAGAAATGAGCTGTACTTTGTGAGCACTGTTCCAAATCTATTTCCATTCTTGGGGAAAAAATCTGCCTGTTAAAATGAATCATTTTCTAGGATTGGAGGTGTCCACAAAATTCTCATTTTGGTTTATTAGTTTGCTTATTAAATTAGCTTGCAGCATGACATAATGGGTATTTTGAGGTTACTCAGTTTCAAAATTATCAAAATCTGGATTCAAGTTTTGCTATTGGTATGTAATCCAGACCAAACTACTAACCTCTAAATATCAATTGCCTCAGTTGTAAAAGTGGGATAATAAACACACTTTAGATATCTGTGAGGATTAAAAGAAATAAGGTCTGTAATACACTTTGCAAACTCAAAAGAGCTATGTATATGCTAGCTATTTTTAGTAGATAAAATACAGTGTAATGACCACTATCAATATGTGTCACTGAGTCATGACTTCAGCATAAAAAGCAGAAGGCATCTCCTCTGACCTCTCCATCTTCACCTCTCATACATGAAGTGTTATGGGAAGACAAACTCAAATAGTTTATAATGGAAAAGATTGCAAAAAGGAGAGAAAATGGTTGACTTTAGGAAGGGGAGTATTGTTTGTTTATTTTTTTTTAAACATGGAATGTGGTGACCACAATTTAATTAAATTATAGTGGCCTTGATGGTAAGAATTTCTGCTGACTTCTAAAAACTGCTCTCTTTCTAAAACTTCCCTTTTAAATTGTAAAAAGTTCTAAATTGTTATGTGATTTTTGCTACATCCATTTTATTAAAAACAAACAAATAAACCCAACAGCACTTGGATATTTAGCAGCAGGCACGTTACAGTTAAAGCAACATCAATGTGGAATACTTATGTAGTATGTCTCTTTGCTTAGAAAAATTGCTTCTCAGAATTCCTAAAATTATTTATTTTGCATTCTTTTTTATAAGTTGATAACTATTTTTAAATGAATTGCTTGTTCTAAAATTTTGCTATCCCTATGGTTACTCTGATTAATATGCTCCTCATTGCTTATGTTAGCTATCTTTATCTCATATAGATGTACATAAGTATGTGTGTGTGTGTGTGTGTGTATATAAGAGAGAGAGAGAGGGGGGTAGATAAAAGATGTAGAGATATATACATATATACAAATAAGAATATATTTGTGTGTGTATATATAGATAATCCTTATATCCATACTTGTCATCTATAACAATATCTTTTTATTAGAAATAAAGTTTTTAAAGATAAAGTTGTTTTGCCAACTCTAATAAGTGAGAATTATCATGTTAAGGACTATATACTAGAGGTTAAAAATAAAGAATTGTCTCCTCTTATCTATACAAAAATTGAGCTCAGTCTAGTAAATAATTCCTGTCATCTGTTTTACTACCTATTTCAATGAGCATGTCTATTGCTTATTTGGTTTCTTTTGTTTTATTTTGTCTAGAAATGGGTAAAAATGGGAGTAATTTGTGTTTAATATATTTTGCAAACCACAACTCAGTTCAAGTTTTAACTTTCCTAAACTATTCTAATAGACTTTGGTCTATAAATTCTTCCTGTTTGCATTTAATGTTTATGTAACTTAATGTTTATGTAACTTCCACTTTTTTTTAATATCCTTTAAAATTTTTTGGTTCATCAGAGAGCTTCATGTACATTCCCCCCAAAAAACCCCAAATCCCCACACCAATCCTCCCCCCCTTGAGATAAATTGTGATTATAGAATTTAAATTTCATTTTTAATGCCTTCCATTCTTCTTGAATAGTCTAATAATTGTATCATCTCTCTCTTTAATTTTAGCATTTTGAAATCTGAAATTCTTAAAGCCTGGAATCAATATTTGTCAGTCTTTTTATTTCTTTTCTATAACTTTTTCAAGAAATTTTTTAAAAAGTTACTGATTTTAAAAGACCATTGGGATATATATATATATATGTACACACACACACATATATGAAATTTAAGATATTCATAGATTCTAATCCTTAATCACAAATAAGCTTAGAGTTCAAGTTATTCTAAGTAAGGGCCAGCCTGGAATCAGGATAACCAGCATTCAAATCCAATTTAAGACACTTAACAAACACTCAGTAGATGTGTGACCTTGGGTAATTCACCTAACTCCAACTGTCTTCCTTTCCCCTCAAAAGGAAAAGAGATATTCTAAGTTAATTTTTTTTATCATTTCTCCCTTATCTTTTGCCTTATTTTATCCCAAGCTCAGTATTTGGCACAATAAATAAATATTTATTGATTGCTTGATGTTTATTACCTTATACTTGCTCACATTGAAGCCCACATCGTCATGGTCATCATCATCATCATCATCATCATCATCATCATCATCATCATCATCATAGCTACTATTTACATAGCACCTTTTGAAGGAGTTGAAAAACACTTTATATATGTCATCTCATTTGATCATCACATTATTACCTTATTTTAGAGTTGAAGAAAAAAGCTGAGAAGTTAAGTGTCTTGTCTGGGGTGACACAGCACAGAAGAGATTGGAGCAAAATTCAAATTCACATCTCGCTGACTCTAGTGCTCTGCCTACTACACCACCCAGCTACTTCACTTATACCTGTTCAAGATGTTCCAGCTTTTAACCTTCATTAACTTAGCATTTCACTACTCTGAAGAACTCTGTATCCTTAGCAGTCTTGGGCATTAAACAGGGTAATGCTTTACACATCATTAATAAGACTAACTTTATAGCACTGATCCCTAGGGGACCCTGCTATTTATACTACATCCAGAAAAGTGCCCACTTATCCCTATTCTATTTCCTATCTCTGAAGCAGTTCCCTATCTATTCCCTTCAATTCCATGGTGACAATTTTTTTAAGCCTTTATTGTGGACCAAAGTCTTTCTTTCTTTCTTTTTTTTTTTTTTTTTGAAAGACTAAAAGAAATCACATCCACTGGTTTCTCTTATCCAGGAGCTTATTTACATTCTTAAGTAACTCTAGTAGATCACTCAGACATGATCTCCTTGAAAGAAATAACATTGCCTTTCCACCAAACAGTTTAGGTTTGTTGAAGGCAAAGACACTCACTCATTTCCCCCCTCCCCCCACCTAGCTGTGGAGCAGGGAAGTGAGAGTGCCATAGTATTGAAAGTGCTGAACTCTGAATGTGGAAGGGGAGCTTCAGAATTACTCTCAAGGCATGTGACAGGATTGTTAGGAAATGGGTCTGTGTGCCCTCTCCTAACCATCAATGGCTTGGAGATCATTCAGGTAAGGCTTGGATATTAACTCAAAAATGTTAATTACTTGGGGGCGGATGGGGGGAATCAGTCAAGACCTCTTGGAGGAACTGGAAATCAAATTTGACTCTTAGAAATTGATAGCTAACTAAAAGACTGATGAGAGGATGGAGGACAATATTACAGGTATGAGGAACACCAGAAGCAAAAGAACAAAAACAAGAATATACTTAGAGATTCTAGATTTTAACTTTAATTTTTCATTGTTTTAGTATGACTTGTTTACAAAGGTTTACAAATGCAATAAGTGTTACAATCAAATGTTACAATATTACAATACTTCATAGTGCTAGGAAAATATGAGAAAATGTATTCATTGGTTTTGTGATAGAGACCTTAATCCAGCTGAAAAGGGAGAGGAGAATCTTGATGGAAATGAATTCATATTCAAATTAGGAATTCTTAATTAGAATCAAGAACACTATACTAAATATACTAGACATACTTCGATTAAAGAAAACTATTTGAAACACTTGTGTAATCATTGAAAAAGGTCTGTTGCAATCACTTGATTTTAATGTAGATATGTGAATGCATGTTTGAAAAAAGTTAACACTACAAATTTATGGGAAAGGTTACACTTTCAAAAACAAAAACAAAACAAGCCTATCCATTTTCAGATATTTGGCATCACATTTAGAGAATGCTAGTGAACAAGTTACTACTCCATCTTTTATTTTACCCAGATAATTCATTTCATATAGTACAGTTTATGAATTTTGAAGTAATAATAGCTTTCTCCTAACACAGTGGAATAAATCTGGCTCAAGATGATTACTATTCCATAGCTAATGAAAGTGCTATTTTTGTGAGAAAATTATGAGGAAAATATCTTTGAAAGAAGTAATTGAAATAGACTCCCAAGAAATAGGAACAATAACAAAGAAATGGAGAAAGATAGGACCACTGATGAATTCAGTTTAAAATACTATGAGGTTTTTAATGTTTGCATTGAGAATATTTAAGCATGGTCCTGCACCAGCTCCCAAATATGAAATTTTCTGGACTCTGTCAGAGTCTAAGTAACTGTCTTAATTATAAAATATATGAAAAAATCACCTGCAATTTCAAAATGGAATTTTGCTTTGTAATGGTAGTTTATAGCAAGCTTACAAATCATATATAAACTTTACTTTTTTCCAGACTGACAATTCTTGAATGACTTAGTCTTGACTTGTTTTTGTTTTATAAGGGATTTTAATACTTGTAAATCTTTCAAGAATGATATTTAACTCCTAAGTGTCATTTAAGTGAGGGAAATAAAAATTAATCAATCAACAATGACTAAGTGCCTACTAAATACTAGACATGGATTCAAAAACAAAGTTTTTGATCTCTGCCCTCAAGGAGCTTATGAGATTCTTTCAAGGGAAATTATATTTATACATGAAGTTAAAATAAATATATAAAGTAATCTTGGGATAGGGTTCTAGTAACTCTGGACATAAGGAAAGCCTTATATAGGAGCTAGTGCTTGAAAACTGAACTTCTACGATGATGAGGGGAGAATGAAGAATACTCTAGGTACAGAGGGAAAGCCTACTTCAAATTAAGATACCAGTTGCCACATACAAGAAAGGACAAGTAGGCCAGTTTGACATAATATAAAATGTGTAAATGGGGAATAATATGTAATAAGCCTAACATCCTAGAGCCAGATTATGAAGAATTATGTTGCTAATTCAGTTGCTCTTTGAACAAGGAACATTTTTTTCCATAGCAACATAAAAAGTTTATTAAACAATCATTTAAAATTTTTTCAGTTCCAAATTCTCTCCCTTCCCCACCCATTGAGAAGGCAAGCAACATCCATTCTACATGTGAAATCATTTTTTAAAAAATCTCCATATTAACTGTATTGTAAGAAAAAAATTAAATAAAAAAAAGCACTTTCAATATATGCTTAGAGTTCATTAATTTTCTCTCTGGAGGTGGGTAGCATTTATTATGATGAGTCCTTTGGAATTGTCATAGATCATTGTATTGATCAGAGTAGCTAAGTCTTTCACAGTTGATTTTTTTTACAATATTTATATTACTATGTACATTATTCTCCTGGTTTTTCTTTCTTTACTTTGCATCAGCTCATATAGATATTTCTAGGATTTCTTGGAACTATTCCCTTAATTTTTGCCGTTCAATAGTATTCCATCATAATCCTTTGCCACAACTTGTTTACTCATTTCCCAATGTTCATAATCTCAAATTCCAATTTTTTGCCACTACTTTCTTTTAGATTGATAAAAGAGGTTTATTATGGGGTTTAGAAGTAAGGTTAAAGTCTAGTTAGTAAAAGGTGAAGGTAGAGATAAGAGGGCACCATAAACAGTGTTCCAGTGGGAAAAGATCCTTGGGATGCCAGGCGTAAGGCTGGCATGTTTGGAACTTCTGCAAAGAGAAGACTTCAGCGTGGCTCTTTTATAATGAGATTGCCACTACTTTTTATACTGTGTAAACATGTTCATACATATAGATTTTTTCCATTTTTCTTTGATCTCTTTGGGTTACACAATTAGCAGAAGTATTGCTAGGTCAAAGGGTATACACACTTTTATAACTCTTTGGTCATAGTTCCAAATTTTTTCTCAACCATGGCTATACCAGTTCAGGACTCCACCAATAGTGCATAAGTGTACTTATTTTTCTATGTGTTTCCAGAATTTACCACTTTTCTTTTCTGTCATGTTGGCTAAACTGAAAGATATGAGGTGGTCCCTCAAAGTTGTTTTAATTTCCTTTCTCAAATTTTTAGTGAGACCTTTTTTCCATATTTCCATATTTCTATTAATAGCTTTGGTTTATTCTTCTGAAAACTGCCTATTCATATCTTTTGTCTATTTATCAACTGGGGAATGGCTCTTATTTTTAAAGTTTTGGCTCAGTTTAGATAGGGAATATACAACAGACCAGTTGTGTGGATGAGGAATTAGCTGACAGGAATGACTTAAGGCAGGGAGATCATTTAGAAAACTGTTTAATTGGCTAGAGGTGATAAGGCATTAAATTAGAGTTATGATTATATGAATGAAGGGAAGGGAATGGATGCAAAATATATTGTAGAGATAGATTTACTTGACAAATGATTAGCCATGTGGATGGAATGAGGCAAAGGGAAGAATAAAGAGTGCTCCATTGTTTTGAACTTGAATGACTGGAATGATGATGATACCATCAATAAAAATAAGGAGAAAAATTTTGAACAGGAAAATTTTTTTGGGGGGAAATAGGAATTTTGTTTTTTTGACATATTGACTTTGATATGCCTTCAGGTCATTCAGTCAGAAATGTCTAATATACAGTTATTGATTTTCAGGGGAGAGAAACCAGAGCTGGGAAGATAAAAAAGGATAGGTTTGAGAGACACATAATAGATAGATAGATATAATAGGTATTATAAAAATAGATGGTAAACATGGATTGATGATAGAGAGATAATAGAGATAGATTAGATAAATAAAGAGATAGATGGATTGTTTATGAAGTGTTGCACCAGCACTATAGTAAACACTGGGAATATAAATACAAGCATGAGAAACAGATTCTGCCCTCAAAAAACTGATGTTTTCATGGAGGAAATATATATAGAAGGATGCTGAAAAGCAAAGGGAGGAACAGGAGGAATGATTTTTGTTAAGAATTGTGAGGAAAGAGCCTGATATCAGACAGAAAAAGGATGATAGACCCAGGGTTTTGAGCCAAAATTCTATGATGACCATAGAGCTTTGGAAATTATCTGAATAGAAATAATTGAGTTTTTGGCAGCTGATAACATCACCGAGAGGTGATTCCATATCCTGATTCCACATTTTGGCATATATTGTTCCCCATATGCCATCTGCTTTTCTCTAAACCTCAGCTTAAAGGTTATATCCTATATGAAGACCTGTGGTGAGAGGAAACCCACCCACCACCCCAGATATCTCAATAATTTCATTTATGATTATGTAAAGATTTGTTTTCCATAGAGCCTAACTTTACTTTAGTGGTGACCAGATACTGGTAGATAGAGTACTGGTCCTGAAGACAGAAAGATCTGAATTCAAATTCAGCCTTACACATGTACAAGCTATGTGACCCTGGAAAAGTCACTTGCCTACTTTTTCTGAAATATAAAACAAATATCATAACAGTAGCTAACTCCAAGGGTTATTATGAGAATCAAATGAAATAATATTTGTAAAACTCAGCACATAGTAGGCTCTGTAGAAATGCTTTTTCCCTTCTTCCGTCCTTATTTTCACCTATTGTCCTAGTTTACTCACTTTTCTATAATACTAAGAATACATGTAGATGACATTCCTATCAAATTTTCTCTTCTTTTTGCCTAAGTATGTAGTAGAGTGTACCTAGTTTCTTCAACTGAACCTTACAAGGCATTGTTTTCAGTTGACTCACATTCTAGTTGCTCTTCTCTGGAGAGTATGGTCAACATAATTCCAAACATATGGTAGCTGGATTTGAACACAACACTCAGAAGAAATCTAAGACCTATTCTACCACAGGCAATACCCCAAATTTTAATGAAATGCTGCAACTTTGCCACTCTTTAGTACCTTTGCCAGAGATTAGCTGGAGAAGTATTGTAGAATGAAAAAGACTTTGGAGGCTGAAGAATTACTTTTGCTTGTGATCTTTTATTATTTATCCTCCTGTAGGCAAGTTATTTATCCTTTTTCACCAACTCCCTTGTAAAGCAAGGAGATTTCAAAAAGAAATTTCTAATATACAGCTCTAAATCAGTTAAGCAATAAATATTAATTAAGTGCCCATTCTATGCCAGGTCTAATATGAAGCACTAGCAAGATTAAGAAAAAAACAAATAGTCTCTGCCAGAAACAAGTAGTCTCCTATATATTTTTTAAAAAGTATTCATGTTCATCTACTTTTTTTCTTGAAGTTTGAAAAAAATTATATCATTTGAAGTTTAAAATTAATAATTTTAAGGTGGCATAAAATAAGTTTTATTTTACAATAAGGATATCATCAAATTTAGGGAACTCATTCAGATATAGACTGAAAAAATGTGAGATCAAAAAGGCTTTGATAAGAGGAATGATGGTATAGGACAGTGGCTAGGGTGATTTGGAGTTAGGATAACCTGGGGCTCCAATTCTCCCTTTCCACTTATGATTGTATGATTGTGGGTAAATAATTTAATCTGTTTAAGCTTGAGTTTCCTCATCTGCAAAATGAAGTGGTTGGAAGTCCTTTTTAGCTCTGATTCTATAAAACATTAGAGGGAGTAAATCCATAATAGATTGTTAAAGAGACCAAGTCTGTTACTATCGTTTAGAGATTTTTATTGAAGGCATTCAAACTTTGAAGAAAGACAGAATGCCAATCCCAGTTAGCTAACCATGTCATTAGTTAAACCTATCTCATGAGAAGGTTTAATGAGGTTTGGGGATTATTTGTGCATTACAATTTTTTTTTTTTCTCCTGAGGCTGGGGTTAAGTGACTTGCCCAGGATCACACAGCTAGGAAGTGTTAAGTGTCTGAGACCACATTTGAACTCGGGACCTCCTGAATTCAAGGCTGGTGCTCTATCCACTGCACAATCTAGCTGCCCCCTGTGCATTACAATTTTTAAAACACAAAGTATTCGTTAACATGGATAATTGAGTTTATTTTAATTTAAAGTGATAATTTTCAAGGGAGTCAAAAGAAAGGATAATGAAAGCACATTATCTTAGTTTAGGGTTTCTTTAAAAAAAATATGAGATATTTAAAATCTACAATTTTTTTGCCAGTAAATTCTGTTTTTTACTCCATAGATTACCATACTTTTGGTAATAAATGTATAATATCAGTAAATTGGTATCTCTAAAGGCATGAAAAGTACTAAATGCTGTTATAAGACTTCTGTTTAAATATGTTTCATTTATTCACATTGCAGAATCTTTTAGTAGAACAAAATATTTAAATATTGAAAATATTTTGTTATATTTTCTTTCCTTCCATTCATGGTATATTTTCATGTGTATGTATGCATGTGTGTATGCATATGGAATCAGTTAATCCCTCAGGGCCCCTGCCAGTTCTGTATAGAGCAGAAAAGGTGAACTTGAATTTAGGTCAGCAGGGTGCTTATAGTTAAGCATCTACTTAATGTGAGATAATGGTTCTCTATGGTGATGTAATGGTTGCACATAAACTCAGTGTGCTGTAGTGATGTAACTATATGATGTATTTAAGGGAGTTTCAGACACAGAAGGTTCTTTTAGCTACAGCTCTCAGCCACAGACACAGAGAAAACTTCAGATTCCAGACTCCAGATTCCAGACTCTTTGACCAGCCATGTGGTAGCTCTCCTGCCTCCTTCACTTCTCCACCTAAAGACCAAGGACTGGGGCTGATCCTGATGTCCTCCAGAGAGCTAGCCTGCTTAACTATAACCACCATGCTGATCTAGATTCAAGTACACCTTTTCAGAGTTCCTACTCTCTATAAGCTCTTTAATATTCCTTAAGCATCAAAGCAAATATTGCTTTGCATATTTATAGAGGGTGTTGCTCATTGGGAACTTCCAAAGCTGAAAAAAAATTATACATCCACAGGCAGAGGCAGGGAGTTATTGAGAGATATGAGTAAGGGGGAAAGAGGAAGCAATTTTTATGAGGAAGAATGTGATTTTCATCATGTTACTCATTACAAATATTTAAATAATAAAAATGTGATATGTTTCCATGCATATATACACATTTATCATATATGCATATGCATCTATGTGTCTGGGTAGCCTAATTACCAAGGAAGACAATTCAATTTCATTGAGTTCTTTGAGAGGAGAGGATGTCTTGCTTTTCCATGTGTATATTCAGTGGTCAGCATAGTCCATTATACAGAATTAGAGCCTAATAAATGATTTTTCATTTATTCATTCAACCAACACCGAAAATACAAAGACAAATTTAAATAATTCCCTTGGACAAATACAAGTGGGATGGGGGAAAAGGAAGAGTCAAAGTTTTGAGCCTGGAGTAATTGAGAAGATGGTCATGTGAGAAAGAGAGGTAAAAAACTGGAAATTAGGACAGATTTGAAAAGAATTTGACAGATTTGTCTTTGGATATTTCAATTTTGAGGTGCTCACAGGACATTCAAGTGAAAATGTACATTAGTGCAAATCTGAGACTGAAGTGTAAGTGAGAGATTGGGGCTAGATAATATCGATCTAGGAATCATATGTATAGAGATAATCACTGAAATCCTAGCAGAGTCATCAGTACAAAGAACATAGAAAAAAACAAAACGAGGTCTGAATTTTCAGCTTTAGAGGAAAACCTATTTTTGGAGCTAAATAGGAATACAATAGCAAAAAAGACAGAGGAGAAGCAGACAGACATAATAACTGCTTAAAAAATACTTCATTGATTGATTAGGAGAAACAATAGGAGCTAGCAGTACCATGGAATAAAAAGAAATATGTCTAAGGAAAAGGTCAACCATTTCAATTGATGCATAAAGACAAGACATCAGGAATTAGAAAAGGCAATTGTTCTTGTTAACCTTAGAGAGAACTATTTCAATAAAATGGTAGAGTTGAAAGCCTAGTTACAAGAGGCAGAGGAAGAGAAATGGAAGTAGAGGCTCCTTCTGGAAGTTTTAACTGTGAAAGAGAGAAAATAATTAGGCTGGAAATTTGAGGAAGCAAATTCAAAGAAAACTTTTTTTGGGGAAATATGCCTTCAGAGAGACAGAAAAAGACAGAAATAGAGACAGAGACACAGAGAGAACAATGTATTACATTATCACCTGGTGGTTTATAAAATAAGGCTGCTATATGACCTTTGTTATCCCTATCAGCTCTCTCTCTCTCTCTATTCCTAACAAAGGACTTTAGAGATGTTTTAATCCAACTTCTCAATTATAAACGTTAAACAAAACAAAACAAAACAAAAACAAACAAACAAACAAAAACCTAAATAACTGAGAATTAACATTCTTTCTCTTTCTTTCAGATTATCAGAGAACAAACCTTCATAATTACTTTACTTAGGCTGAGGACATTTATTAGGCATTCACTCATCTTTTTCATCTCACTTTCTTCAAGGTCAAAACCTATCCTTCTCTCATCTTTTTTTTTTCTTTAGCAGAAAAAGTAGCCTTTTTCTTTACTAAGGCCAATCTCCTACTCATTTAACCAGTAAACCAACAAGCATTTATTCACCACTTATTGTGTATCAGGCTCCATGGATACAAAGTTGCAGTGTGAACTAATCAGGAAATTTATACAACCTGATTCTCTAGGGTTATATAGTCAGTCTCTGTCTAAGGCAAGACAAATTTCAATCTTCCAGATTTCAAAGTTTTCTCTCTATCTTCTGTACTATACTACCTGCTCTCTATAAATCTCTAGGAATCTAAAGCAATGGAGTAGGACATATGGCCAAGAAAGATACGTAGTAGCTGGTTCTAGAGTATGTTTTTGGTTAGGTGATGAAATAACATTGGCCCATCAATTAGGAAAATCTAGTCTATATATGCACAATCTTGTGAAGAGAGTGACCTAAACTTCAGACAGTGTTGGCTACTTGGTACAAAAGGCAATTACAATTCTAATCACAAATTAATTTAGAGTTGGAACAACTCTAAACTTTTAAATAAAAATTGAGTCCCTTAGTTCTCCATAGAATATATTATCTATATGATATTTTGTCTCTCCTAGAATTTTTAACTAGATGAATATCATTTATGTATTTATTATAAAACAGAATATATCACATATATTACACAATATTTGTCTATTTATATATAATTTATGGCAATAAAATATATTATATAAGTATGTTATACATTATATATTAATCTACTGACAACACATCAATTAGATTAATAATCATATAGATAACAGTGAATAATACTGTCAGTCTTCTTCTTACAAGATATAGCATAGTGCAAAGCTTCTTAAATTATGGGTTGTAATTCCATGTGGGGTTGCATAACTGAAGTAGTTTGCAAAATTGTGATTTATTATATAAATACTTGATTTTTATACCTACTTTATATACCTATATGCCCTGGGTTATGTAAAAGTTTCTCAGGCAAAAAGGGGTCGCAAGTGGAAAAAATTTAAGGAAATGTATTAAGTATGGGGAAAGTATCCTATAATTAGCATGTAGAACTGAAAGTTTGGAGTTTCAATCTTTTCTCACTTAGTGACTCTGAACAAGCTCATTAACCTCTCAGTTTCCCCGTCTGAAAAATGGAAACAATAATAACTACAGTTCTTGCCCCACAAGGATATAATGAGTTTCACATAATTTAACAGAAAAGCACTTTATAAAAATTCCAAACTTGGTGTAAATGTCATCTATTATCAGGACCAAACTATTAGCCAGATAATTGAAGATCATATGAAGGTTAATTTCCCTCACCCCCTTTTTACCTGATGATAGAATTAGACCATAATATCACTTATTTAAAGGTTTGTGTTTTTCCATCCCTAAAGCAGCTGAGCCAATCTGAGTTCTCCACATCCTTAAATATGATGTGTCTGCTTTCCCCCAGTCCCTAATGTACTCTCCCCCATCCTTAGCTGATTATCTTTCTCTTCCTTGTCTGTCGATTTTTTTTTACATTAACTCCTACTCATTCTTCCTTGCTGGCTTCTTCCCCATCTCCATGGAAACCTTCCATTAATTAACCTAACAAAAAAGAGGGGCAGCAATGGCTCAAACAAAGCAGGCAGCAGCTTTAAGGAACTGAAGTTGCGGTGAGTGTACAGCTTAGGAAAGGGGGTAAAGGAAAGAAATAAGATACTCTGGAAAAATGTAGTCAGGGGAAGCTCTTAAAAGAAACAAAAAGTGTATGTGTGGGGGCCTTAATAGAACTCAGCCCTAGTAGCAGCACCCCTTCTTCCACCTTGTCTCAGGCAAGAGGGCAGCAGAGCAAGGGAGTGGGGATCCAGCCTGCTTAGCTTGATCCTCAGAAAGAAAGGGAAGTTGAGATCACCTGAGGACATGAGAGGATAGGAAGATGCTGAGGGTGAGCTTGTAGATCAACATGGATCCAAGAACTAGCTGTTTAGAATGATGAGACTTCCTTTTCTCATATATTATACATATATATATATATACATATATACATACATACATATTATACATATACATAATATGCATATATTATACATATATACATAAATCCATACACATTCATACACATATACACTCACATACATATACATTTATACTTTCTCCTTTAGAATAGGATGCTCTTTGAGTTTCATTCCAGCTCTATAGCCATGCTACAAGAATCTTTCTTCATTGTTTCAGACTCCAGAAGGGTGTTCTCTTTGTTTCTCTAAGAGATGTCTCTATCACTTGGAATTTTAGATTTAGATTTGAATTCAAATCAAGTGTTCATGTGTAATGTGAGCTTAAAAAAGGATCCCTGAGAAGGGAAACCTTGCAATCAAACATATAATGACCAGGTAATTTAAGAATGTCTCAACTTTTAAGTGCCCCAGACAGCTCTCTAAGACTATCCATTACAGGCAAGATGCCCACTTAAAGATCACCATTCAATGGAAGGAGTTTCCCACATTTATGAAATCAAAGATTGGTCATCCCCCCAAAACTGTCCTCTCTGGGGCAATAGTAGGAACAGAGATGACCATGGATCCAGAAGAGCACGGGTCACATCTTTCCTCTGATACATACTGGCTATTTGACCTTAGGCAAGCCCCTTTAACCTTTCAATGCTCTGGGCAACTAAGAACAAGAAAAGGAATTCATATACTTTGGTGAAAGTCCTTTTCCTATCCATTTTGTTTTCTTACACTAATGAAATCAGAAATTTGGACTAAAATATTTTAAAAAGTGCATTCAAGCACAGAAAATCTCCCAACAATGGGGTGCAGTGGAAAGAGGGTTGGATTCTGAATCAGCAGAGCTTGTTCTAAACTCCATCTCTGCATGATCTTGAACAAATTATTTAATAACTTGCAGGTCTCATTTTTCTCACATGTAAAATGAATGAGTTGAACTGGATTTCTTCTCTGGTCAAAATCTATGAATTTTTTCCCACATAAAGTTTTCCAAATATGACTCCAGTTCAGAAGTCTTCAAAATACTTGTAATATTGTAGACTTAGTATTTAGACATTAGCTACAAATGAATAGCCAGGCAGTTGAGAAAATTAACCAGGTTTAATGTTCACAAAGTTGTGTCCTGGGATATTGACATTTATTTCTAATTAGATTGTGTTATAGAAGATAAACATCTGATTAGCAGGAAATAAATGAGATTTAAATGGGAGAAATTGGAGGGTCTGAGGATGTTTTAAAACTGACCCTGGAGGATAATCATGATTAAACTGGTATTTTCAATAATGTGAAGTATTTTGTTAACACAATATTGTTTACTGTTCTTTATTTACAGCCTTTCTACTGAATTTACAATTCCAAAGAAGTTGGGTTTCCAAGGAAATATGGTCTTAATGCACTAGGATGCATTTTAGAAACAAATGGAATTTAAATGAAAATTGGGTGTGAACATTATTCAAGTGTGAATTGTATTCACAAGGTATTTTTTTTCCCCTTAAAGATGATCTTTTAAGAATGTTTTCCATAAAATCTACTACTGTAGTTGTGTGTGGGTGTGTGGCTAGATTTCCTATAATTTATGTTTGAATGGTTTCTTTCAGCAAAGTGTAACTCTGTATGTAATTGCCTGATAATTTGTATTATTATTAATCTACCTTTTATTCTTGTTTTTACAGTTTTTAGTAGCAAAAGTTCATGACTAGTTAGAAAGTGATTGTTTTGCTAAATATCTTGAATGGCGGATCATGTGGGTTATCAGCTTATATAATGGACTTACAGATAATTATTCAGTTTAAATCTCCAAGTGATGTATTAATTTAAAGTGATCAATTTCATTTTCATTTAATCTCCCTCCTATTCCAAGAGAACTGTATTTTGAAGCTAAAATGCATTTGCATAATTTATCTGTATAAAATTTGCTTTCCAGATGTACAAGTTAATTCTTCTATTCTTCTGTTTTGAATACATTTTTCAGGTAAGAGATTACCCTGAATATATAACTAATCACAGAGCAATTATGTTCAAAAACTTTTTTTTTTCTGACCTAGAGATGCTAAATCTTGAGATTGCTATCAACTTTGGTAACAAGCAATGAAACATTTTCTAAATAATATGAAAAATCTGAAAAATATTTAGGAAAGCTTGGACTTTATGATAAATTATGGGAAGCAATATTATATCCCTTGGAAGAATTAAGTTATTTATATGACATTACTAAAAGTACTTAAGAACCATACTAGTTTTTGGCTAATTATCTTCAAGTAGTATATTCATTCTGTTGATAGTAAAAAGAGGAAAATATTTTGAATGTGAACAATTAGCTTTTAAGGTTGGTAGACCAGCTGTAAAAATGTTCAGACTGCTGAACTTGAAGTAATCTTTCTGAACACCTTTTATATATGCATTTCAATTTCCAGTGCCAAATAGAAATTGGCTTTTCTTTGAAGACACAAAATCCTTTGCCTACCTTTCCTGTACTGGCCATTGAGATGTCAGAGATATCTCAAATCTCTGGCACACTGTCCCATGAGAAGTGGGTTTACTCTTTGCTTTCCTCTGCCATTTCTACATTATTCCTGCCATAATCTCTCCTTTGAAGGTTATTCCATAGAATCAAGAAGTTTAGAACTGAAAGGGACCTTATGGACCAACTTCTACCTAGAAAAATACATTTCCTAATCTTTCTACCTAAAAACATATTTCCTCTGACATAAAGTCATCCAGCTTTTTCTTGAAGATCTTCTTGAAGAAAAATTATGACCCAACTAATCAATAAGCATTTAATAAATACCTATTGTTTGACAGATACTCTGCTGGGCATTGAGGATATATACTTTCTTCAGCCAGTTTAGGAGGATGGATTCATTGAATTTTAATAATGTAAAACAAAATAGTTTGTAAGAAAATTTCTTGAGATGTAAGTAATATTAATAATGGTAGACATGGAGATGGGACCTGTTATGTCATTGGCATCTGGAACTCTCAGATGAAGAAAGAAAGTCCTTTACTAGTGCAGATTGGCATCTTCTTTGAAATTTAAAACTTGGTTGCCACTGAAATGTTAGACTATTTATCTAGGGTTAACCAGCTAGTATGCATCAGAAGTAGAACTTGAACTCAGGTCTTTCAGGCTTTTATGATAGAGTTGATACTCTTATTATAGTAATATAACAGCTGATTTTTTTTGAGGTATTTTCTTTTTTTAAAAATTTTATTATTTTTTTTTACAAAAATTTTATGCATAGGTAATTGACAATTGACAAAACCTTTTGTTTCAACTTTTCCCCTCCTTTCCGCCACCCCTACCCCCCCAGATGGCAGGTTAACCAATACATGTTAGAAGTTAAATACCATATATGTATACATGTCCAAACAGTTATTTTGCTGTACAAAAAGAATCGGACTTTGAAACAGTGTATGCAATTAGCCTGTGAAGGAAGTAAAAAAAAAAATTAGGCAGAGAAAAATAGAGGGATTGGGAATTCTATGTAGTGGCTCATAGTCATCTCCTAGAGTTCTTTCCCTGGGTGTAGCTGGTTCAGTTAATTACTGCTCTATTGGATCTGATTTGGTTCATCTCATTGTTGAAGATGGCCATGTCCATCAGAATTGGTCAACATATAGTATTGTTGTTGAAGTATATAATGATCTCTTGGTCCCGCTCATTTCACTCAGCATCAGTTCAGGTAAGTCTCTCCAGACCTTTCTGAAATCATCCTGTTGGTCATTTTTTACAGAACAATAATATTCCATAACATTTACATACCACAATTTATTCAGCCATTCTCCAATTGATGGGCATCCATTCAGTTTCCAGTTTCTGGCTACTACAAAGAGGGCTGCCACAAACATTCTTGCACATATAGGTCTCTTTCCCTTCTTTAATATCTCTTTGGGATATAAGCCCAGTAGTAATGCTGCTGGATCAAAGTGTATTTATAGTTTGATAACTCTTTGAGCATAGTTCCAAATCAGTCTCCAGAATGGCTGGATGTATTCACAATTCCACCAACAATGTGTCAGTGTCCCAGTTTTCCCACATCCCCTCCAACATTCTACATTATCTTTCCCTGTCATTCTAGCCAATCTGACAGGTGTGTAGTGGTATCTCAGAATTGTCTTAATTTACATTTCTTTGATTAATAATGACTTGGAGCATCTTTTCATATGGCTAGAAATAGTTTCAATTTCTTCATCTGAGAATTGTCTGTTCATATCCTTTGATCATTTATCAATTGGAGAATGGCTTGATTTCTTATAAATTAGAGTCAATTCTCTATATATTTTAGAAATGAGGCCTTTATCAGAACCTTTGACTGTAAAAATGTTTTCCCAGGTTATTACTCACCTTCTAATCTTGTCTGCATTAGTTTTGTTTGTACAAAATCTTTTTAATTTAATATAATCAAATTTTTCTATTGTGTGACCAATGATGACCTCTAGTTCTTCTTTGGTCATGAATTCCTTCCTTTTCCACAGGTCTGAGAGGTAAACTATCCTGTGCTCTTCCAATTTATTTATAATCTCATTCTTTATGCCTAGGTCACTGAGCTTGGTGTATGGTGTTAAGTGTAGGTCAATGCCTAGTTTCTGCCATACTAATTTCCAATTTTCCCAGCAATTTTTGTCAAACAGTGACTTCTTATCCCAAAACCTGGGTCTTTGGGTTTGTCAAACACTATATTATTGAAGTTATTGGCTGTTTTTTCCTTTGAACTTAACCTATTCCACTGATCAACTAGTCTATTTCTTAGCCAATACCAAATGGTTTTGGTAACCGCTGCTTTATAATATAATTTTAGATCTGATACAACTAGGCCACCTTCATTTGATTTTTTTTTTCATTAATTTCCTTGAATTCTTGACTTTTTGTTTTTCCATATGAACTTTGTTGTTATTTTTGGTATAGCTCTAAATAAATAGATTAGCTTAGGTATTAGGTATTGTCATCTTTATTATATTTGATCGCCCAATCCAAGAATATTTAATATTTTTCCAATTGGTTAGATCTGACTTTATTTGTGTGGAAAGTGTTTTGTAGTTTTGCTCATATAGTTTCTGATTTTCCCTTGGCAGATAGATTCCTAAATATTTTATACTATCAGTATTTACTTTAAATGGAATTTCTCTTTGTAGCTCTAACTGTTGGATTTTGTTAAGTGATATATAAGAATGCTGATGATTTACGTGGGTTTATTTTGTATCCTGCAACTTTGCTAAAGGTGTGGATTATTTCTAATATTTTTTTTAGTAGAATCCCTGGGGTTCTCTAAGTATACCATCATATCATCTGTGAAGAGTGATAGTTTGGTTTCCTCATTACCTATTCTAATTCCTTTAATTTCTTTCTCATCTCTTATTGCCAAAGCTAGCATTTCTAATACAATATTGAATAGTAATGGTGATAGTGGGCAACCTTGTTTCACTCTTGATCTTATTGGGAATGGTTCAAGTTTATCTTCATTATAGATCCAACTCACTTCCAGTTGATCAATGATGGACAGAAATAACTATACCCAGAGAAGGAACACTGGGAAGCGAATGTAAATTGTTAGCACTACTGTCTATCTACCCAGGTTACTTATACCTTCGGAAGCTAATAATTAATGTGCAACAAGAAAATGGTATTTACACACATATATTGTATCTAGGTTATATTGTAACACATGTAAGATGTATGGGATTACCTGCCACCGGGGGGGAGGGAGTGGAGGGAGGGAGAGGATAATTTGGAAAAATGAATAAAAAAAAAAGTTTATCTTCATTATATATGATGCTTACTGATGGTTTTAAATAAATGCTACCAATTATTTTAAGGAAAAGTCAATTTATTCCTATACTCTCAAGTGTTTTTCATAGGAATGGGTGTTGAATTTTTTCAAATGTTTTTTCTGTATCTATTGAGATGATGATAGGATTTTTGTTAATTTGGTTGTTAATATGGCCAATTATACTGATAGTTTTTCTAATATTGAACCAGCCCTGTATTCCTAGTATAAATCCTACTTGATCATGGTGTATTTTCCTGGGGATGATTTTCTGGAGTCTTTTTGCTAATATCTTATTTAAGATTTTTAACATCAATATTCATTAAGGAGATTTGGTCTATAATTTTCTTTCTCAGTTTTCAGCCTACCTTGTTTAAGTATCAGTATGATGTCTGTGTCATAAAAGGAATTTGGTAGGACTCCTTCATTCCCTATTTTTTTCAATTTTTTTTCAAAGTTTATATAACATTGGGGCAATTGTTCTTTAAATGTTTGGTAGAATTCACATGTAAATCCATCTGGTCCTGGGAATTTTTTCTTAGGGAGTTGATTAATAGCTTGTTCTATTTCTTTTTCTGAAATGGAACTATTTAAGCAATTTGCTTCCTCCTCTGTTAATCTGGGAAGCCTATATTTTTGGAGGTAGTCCTCCATTTCACTTAGGTTATCAAATTTATTGGCATAAAGTTGGGCAAAGTAACCCCTTATTATTGCTCTAATTTCCTCTTCATTGATGGAAAGTTCCCCCTTTTCATTTTTAAGACTAACAATTTGATTTTTCTCTTTCCTTTTTCTGATCAGATTTACCAAAGTTTTATCTATTTTATTGCTTTTTTCATAAAACCAACTCTTAGATATATTTATTAATTCAATAGTTTTTTACTTTCAATATTATTAATTTATCCTTTTAATTTTAGAATTTCAAGTTTAGTATTTGATTGGGGGTTTTTAATTTGGTCTTTTCCTAGCTTTTTAAGTTGCAAGCCCAATTCATTGATTTTCTCTTTCTCTGTTTTATTCAAGTAAGCCTCTAAAGATATAAAATTTCCCCTTATTACTGCTTTGGCTGCATCCCACAGATTTTGGTATGATGTCTTATCATTGTCATTATCTTGAGTGAAATTATTAATTGTGTCTATAATTTCCTGTTTCACCCAATCATTATTTAAGATGAGATTATTTAGTTTCCAATTACTTTTTGGTCTAATTACCCCTAACTTTTTGTTGAATGTAGTTTTTATTGCATTGTGATCTGAAAAGAAAGCATTCACTATTTCTGTTTTTCTGCATTTAATTTTGAGGTCTTTATGTCCTAATATATGGTCAATTTTTGTATAGGTTCCATGAACTGCTAAGAAGAAAGTATACTCCTTTCTGTCACCATTCAGTTTTCTCCGAAGATCTATCATACCTAATTTTTCTAATATTATATTTACCTCTTTAATTTCTTTCTTATTTGTTTTGTTGTTTGATTTATCTAATTCTGAGAGTGCAATGTTGAGATCTCCCATTATTATAGTTTTGCTGTCTATTTCTTCTTGCAACTCTCTTAACTGCTCCTTTATGAAGTTAGATGCTATACCACTTGGTGCATATATATTTAGTATTGATATTGCTTCATTGTCTATGCTACCCTTTAGCAGGATATAGTTTCTATCCTCATCTCTTTTTTTTTTATTTTTTATTTTATTTTATAATTATAACATTTTTTGACAGTACATATGCATGGGTAATTTTTTACAACATTATCCCTTGCACTTACTTCTATTCAGATTTTTTCCCTTCCTCCCCCAACCCCCTCCCCCAGATGGCAAGCAGTCTTATATATGTTAAATATATTACAGTATAATTTAGATACAATATATGTGTGTAGAACCGAATTTTTTGTTGCACAGGAAGAACTGGATTCAGAAGGTAAAAATAACAGTTTACATTCATTTCCCAGTGTTCCTTTTCTGGATGTAGCTGGTTCTGTCCATCATTAATCAATTGGAATTGGATTAGTTCTTCTCTATGTTGAAGATATCCACTTCCATCAGCATACATCCTCGTACAGTATCATTGTTGAAGTGTATAATGATCTTCTGGTTCTGCTCGTTTCACTGAGCATCAGTTGATGTAAGTCTCTCCAAGCCTCTCTGTATTTCTCCTGTTGGTCATTTCTTATAGAACAATAATATTCCATAACATTCATATACCATAGTTTACCCAACCATTCTCCAATTGATGGACATCCATTCATCTTCCAGCTTCTAGCCACTATGAAAAGGGCTGCCACAAACATTTTGGCACATACAGGACCCTTTCCCTTCTCTAGTAGTTCCTTGGGGTATAAGCCCAGTAGTAGTATGGCTGGGTCAAAGGGTATGCACATTTTGATAACTTTTTGGGCATAATTCCAGATTGCTTTCCAGAATGGCTGGATTCTTTCACAACTCCACCAACAATGCATCAGTGTCCCAGTTTTCCCACAGCCCCTCCAACATTCATCGTTATTTGTTCCTCGTTATTAGCCAATCTGACAGGTGTGTAATGATACCTCAGAGTTGTCTTAATTTGCATTTCTCTGATCAATAGTGATTTGGAACACTCTTTCATATGAGTGGAAATAGTTTTAATTTCATCATCTGAAAATTGTCTGTTCATATCCTTTGACCATTTATCAATTGGAGAATGGCTTGATTTCTTATAAATTAAAGTCAATTCTCTGTATATTTTGGAGATGAGGTCTTTATCAGAACCTTTAACTGTAAAAAATTTTTTCCCAATTTGTTACTTCCCTTCTAATTTTGTTTGCATTAGTTTTGTTTGTGCAGAAACTTTTTAATTTGGTGTAATCAAAATGTTCTATTTTGTGATCAATAATGGTCTCTAGTTCTCCCTTGGACACAAACTCCTTCCTCCTCCACAAGTCTGAGAGGTAAACCATCCCATGTTCCTCCAATTTATTTATGATTTCGTTCTTTATGCCTAAATCTTGGACCCATTTTGATCTAATCTTAGTATGTGGTGTTAAATGTGCGTCCATGCCTAGTTTCTGCCATACTAATTTCCAGTTTTCCCAGCAGTTTTTGTCAAATAATGAATTCTTATCCCAAAATTTGGGATCTTTGGGTTTGTCAAAGATTAGATTGCTATTTTTATTCACTATCTTGTCCTGTGAACCTAACCTATGCCACTGATCAACTAGTCTATTTCTTAGCCAATACCAAATGGTTTTGGTGACTGTTGCTTTATAATATAGCTTTAAATCAGGTACACTTAGACCACCTTCCTCTGACTTTTTTTTCATTAGTTCCCTTGCAATTCTCGACCTTTTATTCTTCCATATGAATTTTGTTGTTATTTTTTCTAGGTCATTAAAATAGTTTCTTGGGAGTCTGATTGGTATAGCACTAAATAAATAGATTAGTTTGGGGAGTATTGTCATCTTTATTATATTCGCTCGGCCTATCCAAGAACATTGAATGTCTTTCCAATTATTTAAATCTGACTTTATTTTTGTGGCAAGTGTTTTGTAATTTTGCTCATATAATTCCTGACTCTCCTTTGGTAGATATATTCCCAAATATTTTATACTATCGACTGTTATTTTGAATGGAATTTCTCTTTGTATCTCTTGCTGTTGAATTGTGTTGGTAATGTATAAAAATCCTGAGGATTTATGTGGATTTATTTTGTATCCTGCGACTTTGCTAAAATTCTGAATTATTTCTAATAGCTTTTTAGCAGAGTCTTTGGGGTTCTCTAAGTATACCATCATGTCATCTGCGAAAAGTGACAATTTGATTTCTTCATTTCCTACTCTAATTCCTTGGATCTCTTTCTCGGCTCTTATTGCCAAGGCTAGAGTTTCTAGTACTATATTGAATAGTAATGGTGATAGTGGGCATATCCTCATCTCTTTTAATTAAATCAATTTTTGCTTTTGCTTGATCTAAGATAAGGATGGCTACCCCTGTTTTTTTTACTTTACCTGAAGCATAATAGATTCTGCTCCAGCCTTTTACCTTTACTCTGTATGTATCTCCTTGCTTTAAATATGTTTCTTGTAAACAGCATATTGTAGGGTTCTGAGTTTTGATCCAATCTGCTATCTGCCTCTGCTTAATGGGAGAGTTCATCCCATTCACATTTACAGTTAAAATTATTAATTCTGTATTTCCTGTCATTATATTATCCCCAGATTATGCTTTTTTTTTCCTTGCCCCACCTCTGAATCCCTTCCCCAATATTAAACTTATGGGCCCCACTTGCGACACACAGCCCTCCCTCTTTACTATTTCTCCCTCCTTCCTTTAAATCCCTTCTCCTTTCTTGTATCCTTACCTTATTACTCTTTTCCTTTTCTCTTTTCTTTTTCCACTTTTTAATGAGATGAGGGAGAATTCTCTGTAAAAACAAATATGTCAATTATTTTCTCTTTGAGCCAACTCTGATGAGAGTAAGATTCATACAATGTTCCTCCCCCTCTCTAAATTCCCTCAGATATGATAGGTTTTCTTTGCCTCTTTGTGGGATGTAGTTTCCCTCTTTTTATCTCCCCTTTTCCCTTTTTCTGACACTATCCCCTTTCCATTTCTAATTCCTTTTTTTATGTTATATCAGTAAAATCAAATTATACATGTGGTCTTTCTGTATATCTACAACAGAGATACAGTTCTCAAGAGTTCTTTTCACCTTTTTCTGCTTCTCTTGAGTCCTATAGTTGGAGATCAAATTTTTTGTTTAGATCTTGTTTTTTCCTTAGAAACAAATGGAATTCATCTGTTTCATTAAATGTCCATCTTCTTCCATGGAAGAAAATGCTCAGCTTAGCTGGGTAGTTTATTCTCGGCTGCATGCCAAGTTCTTTTGCCTTTTGGAATATCAGATTCCAGGCCCTTCGATCCTTTAATGTAGAGACAGCCAGATCTTGAGTGACCCTTCTTGTGGCACCTCGGTATTTGAATTGTTTTTTCCTGGCTGCTTGTAATATTTTTCTTAGTCTGATAGTTCTAAAATTTGGCCACAATATTCAGTGAAGTTTTATTTTTAGGGTCTTTTTCAGAAGATGTTTGATGAATTCTTTAAATGCCTATTTTACCTTCTGGTTCTATTACCTTTGGGCAGTTCTCTTTGATGATTTCCTGTAAAATAGTATCTAGGCTCTTTTTTTTTCCATCATAATTTTGGGAAGTCCAATAATCCTCAGATTATCTCTTCTAGATCTATTTTCCAGGTCTCTTGATTTTCCAAGTAGATATTTAATGTTTCTTTCTATTTTTTCATTTTTTTGGTTTTGCTTGACTGAATCTTAGTGTCACAATGAATCATTTGTTTCTATTTGTTCAGTTCTGATTTTTAATGAGTTATTTTCTTCATTAGCTTTTATTTACTTCTTATTGTATATGTCCAATTAAATTTTTAAATGAGTTGTTTTGCTCTATGGAATTTTTTTCTGTTTAACTAATTTTTTTTAAATGAGTTATTTTCTTTTTCCAGTTCACAAATCCTACTTTCCTGGGAGTTCTTTACCTTTTCCAATTCACAAATTTTGTTTCCCTGCACTTACTCAGAGTTTTTTACCTTTTCCAATTCACATTTCAGGAAGTTGTTACTCTCTTGCATAGCTTCTCTTTCCTTTCCCCATTTTTCTTCTAGCTCTCTTTTAAGATTTTTAATAGTCTCTTTTAGGAGAGCCTTTTGTGTTAGGGACCAACAATTGTCTGGAGACTGTCTGCTATTAGTCCCCTCAGGGTTGAAAACCTGTTCTCTTTCTGTATAGAAGCTATCGACCATTCTTTTGATTTTTTTTACTCATTTTTTAAAGCCTGTAAGATCTGCCTTCAGGGCCAGAAAGTTACCAGCTTCCTCTGCAGAACAGGGATAGGTGAGTGGATGGCCTGCCAACCAGGTACAAAGAGTGGCCAGGTATGTGAGTGCTCTGGGAAATAGTTCCCCAATGGAAGTGACTCTGTCCTTCAAGATGAAGCTGGGGGGAGGGGTGCCCTACAAAGAACCCCACTGTGAGGATTAATGTTTGCCCTGAGGCAAGAGGCTGTGCAGGCAAGAGGCTATCCCAATCCAAAGCTTGTTCTAGGGCTGTGGGTATTAGCTGTTACCCAGCAACTAGCCCTGCACAGACTGGAAGTGTCTCTGCCCCAGGAAGCACAGTCCCACTGTGGAAGTTCTATTGCCCTAGGCTGAGTCCCCCACTGTGCAGATTAGAGACTGCCCCGGGCTGCACCCCCCTGCTGTGTAGATTTGCAATGCCCTGGTCGTGCTGCAGAATGTAGCTGCACACCTGTGCTGATCTTTGCTGAGTCACTTCTGGTTTGGGGTAGGTACAGCCAGATCCTGTTAGGTTCTGGTGTTTTTAGAGTACCCTGTACCTCTGGCTCTAATCTCTTCTTGTGGTCCACTGCTTTACAATCAAGGCAAAGCAGTCAGCCTATGGCGGAGTCATTTCCACTACTTTTCTAGCCACAGAGGCTACCCGTGTCCCTGGTTCATTCAGTATTCCAGTCCTTCCTGTCTCCCTGGCTGTGCTGGTCTGTTCCCATCCCTCAGGACAAACCTGCTCTGGTGGTCCTCCAGATTATCTTCGGATAGTAAGTTGTGGTGCCTTTAATCTTCGTGAATTTCCCCAGTCAAGTGCTATTTTTGAGACTGAATTCAAAGATTGGTAGTGAGGGCATGAGAGGAGTCTTCTCTGCCATCTTGGCTCTGCTTCCCAACAGCTGATTTTTTACATTGCATTTTATATACATGATCTCACAACTTTATGAAATAGATGCTATTATTAACCTCACTTCTGAAATGAGAAACAGATTCAGAAACATTAAATGACTTATACAAAGTTACACAGCTGATATTAATATATGTAAAGGAGTTATAATTTCATCTGCATAGTGATATAATCATAAGATATGCTATATTGATCCAGGATCTATGAACAAAATTTTACTTTTCCAGGACAGATATGAATTAAAGTTATGTCATCATTTAGTTTTTTCTTCTTTTAAAAGTTGTTCTTTGAAATCAAAAGTTAAAACAAAGGTATAAAAATGTTTGAGCATCATCTTTTTAGATGGTAGATGAGCTTTCAAATGACTTCTCAGGTTTTTGAACTTCAAGTCTGTACATTATTGATTAAAGCTTAAAAAATAATGTACAAACACTTTGAACAATGGAAAAATGCTTGCTTCCTTCCTTCCTTCCATTTCTTTTTCCTGACTCATTCTTTTCATCCTTCCTTCTACCTTCTTTTCATTCCTTCTTACTTCTTTCTTTTCCTTTTGTCTTTCCATCCTTATTTTTGAGTTGAGTATCCCTATCTCCCAAGCCTCGAAGTGCAGTAGCCACTCATAGGACTAATTCCTTTCTTGATCACATATAAAGTTTTTGACTCACCCTTTTTCTGATCTAAACCAGTTCATTGCTCCTTAGAAAGGCTGGTGGTCCTTCACTTTTGGGGACATGCATAACAGTGCAGGATTTTTTTATGGACACCCAATTAATTTCAATTCTACTTTTACTTAGAACTCCTAAGTCAAAGTTATCAACTTCAGTCTTCTGAACAACAGGGTCTTCAGATGTGCTTTATCA
This sequence comes from Sminthopsis crassicaudata, assembly GCF_048593235.1. Classification (NCBI taxonomy): domain Eukaryota; kingdom Metazoa; phylum Chordata; class Mammalia; order Dasyuromorphia; family Dasyuridae; genus Sminthopsis; species Sminthopsis crassicaudata. The sequence goes on from NC_133621.1 coordinate 255,747,757, forward strand.
TACCTGACTGACTTTAATGTCTTTATCCAGATACATTTTATGTCTTTATCTTTCTTTCTCTTTCTCTCTCTCTCTCTCTCTCTCTCTCTCTCTCTCTCTCTCTCTCTCTCTCTCTCTCTCTCTTCATTTTTCTTTCCCTTCCTCCCTCTCATTCTGCAATTTCAGCAAGATCAGGAATTCTTAACAATTTTTTTATGTCATAGATTCTTTTAACAGTTTGTTAAAGCCTGTGGCTCCCTTTTCTCCCCCTCCCCCAAAAAAAACATAGCTGAAGGAAATACAAAATTTCACCTGGGGATAGTGAAAATAAAGACATAATTTTTTTTCCTATCCAAGTTTGTAGATCCCTGGAATCCATCCCAAGACCATCAGGTAAAGAACTCCTGGCTTTACCTATTTGTGGGCAGTAGAGAAAGGAGACTAAAAGATCAAAATCTATCCATTGGAAAAGGAATTACAACTTTATCAAACTATTATTCAAAGACAAGACTGCACCTATTGCCATTTTAGTGATCTTTAGACAAACCATTAGTTTATAAGATTTTCCTATTCAATTTCTCCTAAACCTTAATAGTGAAGAATTTTTCTATTTTGTTTTCTTTTCCTTCAGTCATTTCTGATATACATCCTCTTAACAAGGTAGTAGGACTATGCCCTGAAGACACTGCATATTTTATACAATTAAGGTGACATTTGCTCTTAAGCCTGAAAAAGAGATTCTGACTCTTTGCAAAAGAGTGTTATGCTTTATTTCCCTAATTTTGCTAAATATTTTGTTCATTTTATCAGCTTTGTTTTTGCCTCTGGTACAGACTTCTAAGAGCTTATATTGTGGTCCAACACGAAAACAACCTACAACCATTTTTACTGAATGGAGTGAGTTTCCTAAAGGAGAAAAGCCCGAATATTATTTTTTAAAATATCAACCAATCAAAGACTTCAATAAAAAAGTAAGGCATCTGTCCTTTTGGTTTTTCAAGTGTTTAATGTAGTTTGAATTTGTTTTTTAAAAAAGCAGCATGGTGCAGAAGACTGAATATAGAGTCAGGGGGCCTATTTGAAATCTCACCTCTGACACATTCTGGATGTGGTGTCCATGGTCAAAGGTCTCATCTATCTAGATGCCATTTCCTCAGTACTCAAATGATGGGACCAGAAGACCTCTAAGGTCCTATCCAGCCTTGAATTTATGATGTTATGGAAGAATATTCAACATACACTTTGTTTTAATCATCCTTGCCCCTCTCCTTTCTTTGAAACAGACCTGTGATTCCATTGGTACTGATATTTATTGGATTTCCTGTGAACTATCTATCTACCAATTTAGAACAGCATGGGCTTTGGAAGTGATAATTTTAGAGAGTTGCCTAGGGTACTAAAAGGTGCTTCCTTGAACACCTCACTCCCAATCCCCAAACAGCATCCTTCAGAGGAAATACTGAACCAGGTCTTTATAATGTTATGCCCTTTTCTTCCTTTTGTTAGAACCCTTCGAATGCTTTTATTTTGTAAATACGGTTACATAAACATCAACAAGTAATCTGTCCATAAAATGTCACAATAATTATTTTAATGTTCACACAAACAATAAAAAATAATATTGCAGATATTTCTATAGGGGTGTGATAAATTGAATATTTATTTCACTGGGTTTTTCAAGATTAATGTACCTGATTTTTTGGTAATAAGATTATGCCCCATATATCCTATATTTCTCACTTTTAAATAAAGTAAATGAAAAGTTCATGTTAAATTGTTATTGAAGTTAATTCCTTAGGTAAACTTCTTTTTATAAGGAAATTAATCTTATCAATTTCTAGAATGTGAAAAACATTTCTGCAGAACAACACAAGGTTCAGAAATCTACAATAACAGTTGAGGAAAACGAAGAATATAATATTATTATACAGTCAGTACGAAATGGGGAAATTTTAAGTGCAAAATCATTCAGGACACGTAAGTTAATACAATATTTACTTGTGATAGTATACTAAAATTCAAACCATATAGAAACAAAGGATTTCAGGCATGTTTGAACAGCATATCTTGTTATTGATTTGATGAATAATTGAATAATTGGTCAAAATAAAAACATAGTGATTCTTTCAAATTTATGATAGCTATAATCTGTTCTACTATTTTACAAGATTCTAAAATGAATCAATATAAAGAATTTTAATTTTTGTGTTTAATATAAAGTATAAAAAAGGCAAATGACATTTTAAAAATTATAGAATCATGACATCATGGAACTGTAAAAGACCTTGAAGATAGCCCAGGATACTATCATACTCTGCAGAGTGTTTCCTACTTCGCATTCAGAGGATCAGAGTTTTTATGTTAGAAGAGATTTAAGAAACTACATGGTTAAATGCTTCATTTTATAAAAGAGAAAACTGAAACCCAGAGCAGTAAAATATCTTGCCCAAAGATACATAGGTATTAAGTAACAAGGTAGGAATTTGAACCCAGGACCTTCAAATTACAAATCAAAGGCTCTTTCCACCATGTCTCACTGCCACACTAGGATACTGTGATCCAATGATTCTCACTTTATAGCCTGAGTAGAAGGAGGGATGATATCTAGCCTAGGGCCAAGCTAGAATTTATTCTCTACAGATGCAATGTAGTATTAGTCTTAAGGGTCCAGAGTACAGACAGATGTGAAGGGCATAGTATCATGGATATATAGCTGTAAGGAACTTTAGATGACATCAAACTTAAGCCTTTCATTTTATAGGAGACTGAGGCATAGAGAGATTAAAACATTTGCCCAGATCACACAGGTAGAATTTGAATCCAGGTTATTCTATCTAAATCCATATTCTACCACCTTAATTTGCAGTCTGTAGACATTCCAGAGACATAAAGGGTTGAAACTCCAAAAAGTTGTGCTTCAATCAGAAAATTGACCACTTAGGGCTAATTACCTATTTGATGTGACACAATGACTCTATTAGCATATATTTGGATAAATGACTCTTCTCACAGTTGGTGCTTGCTGAATGTTTAGGTGTTAAGATAATAGGAGGCAAGGATTAGAAAATGGAGGGAGAGAGGAGAGGCACTTGGCTGCAGGATGAGGAGAAGATAGGCTGGTGACTCTGGACTCCAGAATCCAGGACTTTGCTTATCTGCCTCCTTTACTTCTCCCCTTAAAAATCAAGGACTTTAATTTATCCTGACTCTAGCTGACCCAGAGGCCCTCCAAGGAGCGAGCCTGTACTATATGTTGAGCATCTCTTTTGTGCAAGCTACTGAACTCAGATCCTTAGGGAGACATAAAAATAAATATTTTAAAATATTTAAAAATATGAAATGTTAATCCATAAGTTAATGTATGTGTATATGTATGTATGTATGTATGTATGTATGTATCTATCTATCTATCTATGTTTCTACTCTTTGTATCTCTTTATCTATCTATGTTTCTCTCCATCTACCTATTCATCTATTTACTATTTCTATTCATCTATGTATGTATGTTTATATGTATGTATGTATCTCTCTATTCTATGTTTCTATCATCTATTTATTTATCTACATGTATATATATAGACACATATATGTTTCTTATTGAATGTCATGAAAAAGAGATTCTTTATATTTAATGAAGATTTCTAGATGTTCCTGAGGAAGACAATTTTATTAAATGGTTGAATTTAAAAATGTTTATTAATGATTTCAGGAATATTCATGAATATCATGAACTTAGCATGCTAAGTACTCTATGCATTTGTATTTGATCCTTTTCTGTTTTAACATTTTAATCTATGACTTAGATACAGGCATAAGTGACATTCCCACCACATTTTCATATCTTTTAAATCTAGAGGCCTAGAAAAACCTTTAGTTAAAGGATCTTGAATCCCAAAAAGTCTTGAGAAGTTAAAATATTGGATAGTTAAAATGACATTTAAAAGGGAAAAATGTAACATCTTAAATTGGATTAAAATTCAACTTCCTAAGTGCAAAATGGGGAAGATGGTGGTTAGAAAGCAATTTGTTTAAGAAGATCTGGGGATTTTAAAGGATTACAGATTCACAGACTAAGCAGTGTGACATGGAAGTCAGAGCAGCTCATCCAATATTAGGTTGCATCAAATTCAGGAGTGAGATAATGAGTTCCTGTCTATTCTGACTTAGTCAGACTCTATCTGCAGGACTGGGTCCTAATTTGGGAACCACTTCCTCATCCTCCTTTAAGAAGGATATTGATAAATTGAAGAGTACCAAGATAAGGGTAATCAGGATGATGAAGGGCCTTGAGTTCATGTCATACAGGAGTGATAGAAGGAACTAGAAATGCTTAGTTCAGAAAGAAATCAAGGAGTGCATGAGAGCTATCATGAAATATTTAAATAGGTATCTCAGAGAAGAATTAGGCTTGTTCTTTTTGACCCTTAATGGGGAGAATCTGGAGAAATGGCAAATTTATACTCAATATGAGAAAAAGATGGCATAGCAAGCTTGCCCTGGACCTGTGTTCAAATCTTGCCTTATGTACTTAATAACTGTGTAACACACATTAGTCCTTTACTTCTTCTCAGCCTTAATTTACTCATCAGTAAATAGAGCTAACAGCTTTTACTTCATAGGTATGTTGTATCAAATGAGGTAGTATTTGTAAAATCACTTTGAAAACTTTAATAAGCAATCTAAATTCTAGCTATTATTTTTTATTAAGATTATTTTTAATAATTAAATTTGTCTAAGGGAAGAATAGGTTGCCTTTATGCCTTTTTTCTACTTGAAGGTCTTCATACAGAGGGTGAATGACTCTATATCAGATATATTTTGTCAAGGACATCTTTCAAGTGTGAATTAGACTTGAGATCTGTTTTAGTTCTCAAATTCTGCAATTTTGTGAACTCATTCAACTTACTCATATTCTAATTTACATTCTTTATCAAGTTCCTATTTTGTAAATAATTTACTAAAATTCCCAGTGAAGTATGATTTCTTATGATTTTATATTTGTTTTGCCATTCTTTTGCAACTTTGTGTTGATTAATTATGTTCTTTGATATTTTTAGGTGGGATCTCAAATAATAACATTAAAGTTCTTGCGACAAGTACAAGTGTTTCTTTTAACTGGAGTACATTGCCCCATGACTTTTCAGTTTTAATATCTCTTAATAATTCATCTCAAAGCATACAGAACAATGTGATGTTTTATGAATGGGGCCATTTGGAACCTTCAACTTTATACATTTTCAAATTTGAATTTAAACAGCTCCACTTGGATTTCATAAATGTTTTTCAGAGGCTGGATATTCACGTTGAAACAGGCAGGTAGCTCTATTGTTTGATTTGATTAAATGTTTGATGACTGATTTTTAGCAATAACATTATTGATATCCTTCATTTTTATATCACTTCTTTTCTAAAGGTATTTTTCCTCTCTCCCTCACTTAAACAAGCATCTCTTGAGAAAAGAAGAAATAAAAAAGCAGACCTCCAAAACTAATCAGTACATTTATAGATTTTGAAATGTTTATTATTCAATAGTCTATTTGTTAAAGGAAGTATATTTTTCATCTTTTCTTCAGTACCAACTCTGTTCTTTATAATTACCCAACATTTATTTTCCTTTTGGTTCTTTCTTTTCTGTCCATTTACACTGTTGTAGTCATTGTGTATATTATTTTCCAGGTTCTGCTTACTTGACTTTGCATTAGTTCATGTAAGTCTTCCTAAGCTTCTTTATGGTCTTTATATTCATCATTTTTAAGGTGCTCTGATACTTAATTATATTTGTGCTCCAATTGGACATTTGCTGTTAGAAAAATTGCTACTACAAATATTCTGTATATATGGGGTCTTATGTAGTGTATCTTTGTGTGTAATTTAGCAATTACATATATAAATCAAAGGATATATGGGTATTTTCATCATTTTCTTTACAAAATTCTAAATTTATCTCCAGAATGGTCTAATAAAATCACATATCTTTGATTTTTTTTTAAATCTGAAGAAGGAAATGAAAATATTCTGGGCTATTTCTTATATAACTAGGTAGGACCATAAGTAAGTATTATTCCATTGGAGACAGGCTGACTCTTCTTTTTAATTTATCTTGGTTAAGTAGAATCAAATAATATTAAATGAAGTAATCTAATTTGTAAAAGTGAATTAGTAAAGGAAAAAGAACAAGAAGGGAATTAGCAGAGGAGTTTGAATAGAGAGATGAGCATGTTTGTCTTTTCCACTTCAAAAGAATAGAAGAGAATTCTATTCTCCGTTCCCTATTTTATTGTGCTAACAAAAGAGGGATGACTAAGTGCTGAGCTAATTACAAAAAAATAACTTGAAATGCTCCTCATTGATTAATTTTTGTTCTCAGATTAGGATGTTTTTTTCTGTGGATGGCAAGGCTGAAAAGGTAGAGCTGATTATCTGAAAAGTGAACAAATCATTGTACTAGGGCAAGAAAAAATTATGAAAGAAAACAAACAAGAAAAAGGCCATAGAGAACAATATACTTTTAATTCCCAAAATAAAAAAGGGATAATTGTAACAAACCAACCAGCTAGCTAATGAAAGATAGAGATAGAGAGATAGATAGAGAGAGAGACAGAGAGAGACAGAGACAGAGACAGACAGAGAGAGAGACAGAGAGAGAGAGAAAGAGAGAGAGAGACAGAGACAGAGACAGAGACAGAGACAGAGACAGAGACAGAGAGACAGAGAGGAGGACTTATCAAACCTGTAGCACCCCTTGGATTATAAATACAAGTAAGTGATACAATTTTTAAACTCAAGGAATTTACATTGTAAGGGCAGAAGACAATATAGAAAGGGAAGATGGAAGAAAAGGAAGAAGTAGAGTATATACAAAGAACAATATATTGAAGAAATGGCCAAGTAGTGCCATGGAGGCATGATCTGAGCAAGCTAAATATAATTCAGCTGTTAGAGTTGGGGAGACACTCGTTCCACTGAAAGGGAAATGAGAATTAAGAACAAATATTTAAAGCCACTTTTCAACTGCCATAGAAGTTGGTAAGGAAAGAAACAACAGTAAAATAGATCACTTGGAGGCAAAAAAATTTGGGGAATATATAAATAAAAATCCATTCAGAAAAGAACTCATTTTAACAATCTATGAACATGATAAAATCTATGAGGAATTACCCAAAAGCAGGTTTAATGATTCTATTTGCATAAGAACAATGGAAAATAAGCAACAACTTACATTTTTGTTTTTTCCAGATTTTCATGACTATTTACTTTGTGTGAAAAAATTAGGGAAAATTACATAACTGCTGCCTTTTGTAAAGATTTTACAAACTTGCTACTTTTCTTTATATTCAGGATCCTGCTCACCAGAATGGGTTGCATTAAAAAATAATTGCTACAAAATCAGCAAAGATAGCCAGCCATGGAATGTAGCTCAGAAAATCTGTAATATACCTTTACATTCAGCACATCTTGTTGATGTAAAAACTGAAGAAGAAAAAAAATTTATATATTCTTATCTCAGAAAAACCAACCAAATAATAGCTTGGACTGGTCTTAATGATATAAAGGTCAGTATATGCATTATTTCTCATACTTGAAAATATCTGATGTAGTCAGATGTAGTCAGTGCCTACTTTGAATAGGAATTATTTAGTGACTGAGAGCACAGCTATGTGTGTGGGAGGAGAAAGAATGTGGAGGGGAAATATCCTGGTAGATTGAATGAGATATTTTAAATACATGGTCTAGAACATGTCCTAAGTGAAAACACAATACCTAATTTACATTTAAATTGGTTTAATTAATCTGTAACTTTTATTACAGAAAGAAGGTCATCCCTTGTGGACAGATGGATCTTATTATAGCCTTAAGAAAGATGAAATCTTTTCTTTTCCACTGCTGCCAAAGAATGAAACAGACTGCTATATTCTGCAGCAAAATGCTACTGGATCCAACTACTTCTTTACGGGGTTTTTCTGCTATGTCCCTTTGCCATATATTTGTGAATATGAATGTAATTATTTTCATTCACATTCATCCATATAACCATTAATTAATCTGGTTATTTTAATGTTTTAAAATAGTATAAATTATGATTGCTAAAAAGCTTAGTGAAATTACATGTTTTCCAAACTATATCTTCCAGTACCTTCGTTACCAGAGAATTTTGTATTCTATGTGAAGGATGTTGGAACGACGCAAGTTGTCCTTGGTTGGAAGAGTTTGAAAAAATGGATGAAATCTGGATATAAGCTGGTTATTAAATATTACTTGGAAAATTCTAATGGGCAGTACTTTGAAACTGTGCCTCTAAATTCAACTGAAAAAACAATCATGCAACTGTCTGCTGGACATCTTTATAGGTTTTTACTCTTAGCAAAGAACCCAGGAGAATCTCAGATTGTGTTAAGTCCAGTTCTGATAGTTGAGACACGTAAGTTAAAAAGAATCTGGGAATATTATTCTGTACACATTTAAGAGATCATCAATAACATTAAAATATTTCTTGAATACTTACTATGTAATATGCCATTGTATTAGGTGCTGGCTACAAAAAAAAAAAAACAACTTTCTTCTCTCAATGGGTTTATAATGTAGCTGAAGCTTGAGGACATAAGTATAAGATCAATAACACTATTAAGTGTTTGTTTTTGACCAATAGCTTTGTTTCTAATATCTAGTACATAATAAATAACTTTTGATTGATTGGAATGATAACAAATTCCACTTTTCACTTTTATTCTATATTGTTGCCATAAAGGCTTTTATTTTTTTAAAGACTCCTTAATCTGCTTATCTATTTGTCTGAATAAATAAGCACTATATCATATACTCTGAGTTATAATACAAGCCTGTGGAGCTAATTTTTGAGACTTTTGGCTTAGACTTTAAGTGTCTTCGAATTTCAGAGGAAATAGTAATAAATGGGGAATAGAAGTAGGGGAGTCCTAAGATCATAGCTTTAGAACTAGAAATGATCTTTGAGATTATATAATTACTTTCCCCATTCCTGCCTTCCTTTACAGAAAAGGAAACTGAGACTCTGATATCAAGTGACTTGTCCATGATCACATTAATAATAAGTAGCACAAACTTTAGAACTTAGGTTCTAAATCTAGTAAGTTTTTTATTTTTGCTTACTGCTAGGTCTTACAAAAAAGTAGGCAAAGAGAAAAGTGGAGAACTGGAATAAAGAGGAACCAAAAACAAAAAAGCTGGTGATATGTTTGGGATAAAAATAACAATAATAAGAACTACATTTAAATGCTGCCTTAAGGTTTGCAAAGTACTTCATCTGTATTATTTTCTTCTATCCTCATAATAGCCTTGTGAAGTAGGTGCTATTAACATCCTTATTTTAAAGATGAGGAAACTGTAGCAGAAAGCAGTTAAATAATTTGCTAATGTCTGAGGGAGAATTTGAATTCAGGTCTTCCTGAATCTGTAACCAGTATTTATCATACATTACCATCCTTAATATTAATAAAATGACATAATATATACATATATTGTATAATTATATATATATCTACAACAATATAAAATGTAATTATGCTCCTTCTTTGGTGAGTTCTTCATGGAGTCTGTATTAGGGGAAAGGCCCTTAAAACAGTTACTCTTTATTCTCTGGACTTTGCTACCATACCACACTTTCCAGATTTCACTCCTGCAAATTTGAGAGTCATCAAAATAAAAGTATTCGAGAAAATTGTGAGGTGGGAAGTTTACTGTACAAAGAAGAGAGGTTGTGATCTATGAGGAGAATCAGGATTGGGTAATATCTCAAAAGCAAAGAGAAGATAAAGTTTTAAGAAGCAAAATGATAGCTAATCATTAAAACAGGCAACAGGGAAAATGCCATTAGGCTGCTATTTGTGGAACATAACTTTTTGGAAGACAGATTTTTAGGCATTAAGGAGTTAGTAGGTCATGAGTATACAAAAATTATGACTGGAGTGCTTCTTTTGGAGTGCTTTCTAGTGAAATTGAAAGGAATATAATTGTTTAGTGGGAGGGCTAATTCAAAATCCACGATCATCTTTAACTAGTAAGGAAGCTTTGGTCCATAGAAATTAAGTATCAAGCAAAAGCGACAAGAAGATGTTCTGAAGTAGTAACTCCTATGTGACAGCCTTGTGTTTGTGTACTGGAGAGAGTACAACAAAACTAAAAAGACTCCTTCCTTCAAGAAGCACAATTTGAACACAATCCAAAAGCAAAATGCAAGCAAAATAAAACAATTATTTTCAATGATGAGGGAATCAGGATAAGCATTCTATAGGAGGGTACACTTGAAAAGTGTCTTGAAGGAAGCCAAGAATTCTACAAGAAAGAGATGAGAAAGTGTCATATTCAAGGTAGAAGGGAAAGGTGAAGACATTTTTTTTAAGATCAAAGAAGATCCATGTATGTAAGTTTTAGAAAAGGAGTTAGTGAAAAGGCAAACATTTAAGAGAAATTAAGAATAATTGACAAAACAATGTCTCAATGTAGATAAGAGGCAATGACAAAGAATACAATAATAATGCCTTTTTGATGGATAGAATACTATTGGAAGATAACTGAATTATGATATCTGAACAAATTAAGAAAGAATAAATAAAAATGTGGCTAAGAAATCAAGAAATATAAATAATTCCATTCATGAAAATATAGTCATTTTGTATTCTATTGTCTCATTGTGGCATGGAAATGAGCTGGGATTCCTGAAAAACCATGTAAACAGGTCACAAAGTCTGAGAGGTCTTACCAAGGTGAAAAAGTTAAGAGTATGGATGTGGTGACTATGTCTACTGTCTGGAAACCAGCACGAGTTTAGTTAGTATCATCACTAGTTTGGTCTTGGAGGCAATTAAGTTTTCAGTTATAGTAAATCTTAAGTCAATGTCAGCTAAGTTACTGAAAGCTAATTGAAAAGTTACTTTATTGTTAAAGAGTGTATTCATCTTTAAAGAGGGTTATCATTATTTCAAAAGTTTATATCCTTGCATCTGTCCAGCCTACTAAGAATCCAAGTCTTTGCTTGGATCAGGGTTTTTCTTCTTGAGTTATTTTATTTTTGAAACACTGAAGCATAGTAATGCCATTTTCAAGGAAAACATAAAGTTCTCTCTCCCTCCTCTCCACTCAAGAAATAATTTAGCCAGAAATATATTTAGAAACCTTCTCTACTAAAATTCTATTTTGATGTTTCCTTGTGAGAAGGCATTATTCAAGGGGTATATCTATTAAGCATGTGTTCAGGCAAGCCCCACAAACTTGAATATGAAAGTATCTACGAATCTACATCATTTACTTAAAAAATATAAAGACTATTTTGAACTTTAAGTATCAGCACCTTTAACTATATAATTTTAACTAACTATATTTTAGCTGTATTTAACTATAATTAACAAAAATTGCATTAAGGTCACAATTATATTAGCTTCATTGATTTAAGAAGAAAACATTAAATGTATAAAAATGGGTATTAAGACATGAATTCCTCACAAGGATTTTTGCTTGTTAAATTTGAAAAAAAAATGAAATTCACTTAAACAATTTTGTTCAAACACATTTTTATTAGGCAGAATTTTAAGATATTTCCTTTCCTTTCTTTTACTAGGCCCATTACAGGCAAAAAATTTGATAGTGACACGTGTAACGCCAGTGGAGATATTTTTGCACTGGGATCCCCCAGATGATTTTTCAAGCACCTCTTTCCATCATTACTTTGTGACCATTTTGGATACTAAAGCCAATAAGTCAGAAGCATTGTCCGTGGAAAAAGTCAACACAACAACAGTAATAGGAAACCTCAAACCTTATCATCAGTACCAGATCCATCTTTTCAGTGTTGCAGAAAAAGGATCTTTAAGCTGCCTTGAGAAACCAATATTAATCATAACAGGTAGCAAAACTATGTTCTAGATTGGTGGTTGAAAATATAAATTTAAAATATAATTTTGGCCTAAATTTAGTCAATTTTCATCTAAAAAGATGCAACTATTATTTTCAAATTTTCCTTCCTTTCCTTTCCTTACTCAAATTTTCCATCAAATTTCAAAACTCTTCCTTACTTACATTAAAATTTCAGTTCTTGGTTGTAATTAAATTCAAAATTGAATCCTACTTAACTACATTATTTAAATATTGTTCTGAGCCCAATATAGTCTTGTCATAAATATTACAAATCTCTCAGCCTCAGTATATAAATATCCATAAAATCTTAATGGTTATCATTATTTTTGTAACATCGGGTTACATCTAAATAGTGGGATCATTCCTCTAGGTTAGTATTGCCAAAGTCTGGTGAGTTTCTGTGTAGTTAGTTTTAATTGATTGTTTTCTCATGCAATATGGTCAATTTAACATTAGGTGGCAGTCTCATCCTTGCACCTGTAAAGAGAAATGTTTTAATCCTAACTGGAAGGGAGGGTGTCTTTGGAAGATATTCCATGTTCATTCAATAAGCAGAATAAAAATGTGATTATTTGAATGTTTTTTTTTTTTAAACGAGCTTTTAGTGAGCACTATCGAAAATATAAACAACATCTACTTTCCAAGTGCTGTACATTTATAATGATTGAGTTAATTTGGTAATTTTAGTGCGTGTGTGTGTGTGTGTGTGTGTGTGTGTGTGTGTGTGTATAAGAGAGAAAATTGTAATGTTAGTATATCCAGAAGCAGCATCCTCATAGGGGCAGGACTCTTCTGAGAAGCATTGCTGTTAGGAGACTCACCTCTCCCTAAACAATGATGACTGACCTGGAATCCCTCCCAATCCTTTCTTAGGTCACTGATCAATGATCTAACCTCAGGGAAATTAGAAGACAAAAACTATTTCATGTTATAGATAAAGATGCTAAGGTTCACAGAGATTAAATAGTAGCAATAGCAACAAAACAAGCATTTCTGATAAGAGACTTTCTGTCATGATATGGTAATGTTCTCCTTTATCAGTTGTCTGGAATCATGTTTGATCATTTAGTTCACCAGGTTTTTTAGACTTTCAGATTTTTTTTTTTGTCTTTTCAATCTTGATGTTATAGTATAAACTATTCTTTTGGTTCTACTCAGTTCATTCTGCAGCAGTTCATAAAAGTCTTTTTATTTCTCTTTGAAAGTTTTCTTCATTTCTCATAGAATAATTATATTCCATCATATTCATATATAACAATTTGTTTAGCTATTCCCAAGCTGATGGATATTCCATTAATTTCCAGGTTTTTTTTTAAACACCCTTTTCTTGACATTGTAGTAAACATGATAGCACCAGAATACTAGCTGCTTCCTATATTTTTCTAAAATGTTTCTAAAGTTCAGACAAAAATATTGTTTCCATAGGATGCCACTTGAGTAGAATACTGGGATGTTTAGACCATAAGGCCTACCCAGAGAGTGATTCCTATATCCCTAGTTATAGAGAGGCTGTCCTGGAATTTGATATTCTACATGTTATTAATGGTTTTGAAAAACAATTGAATTATGGTTTTCATAGATAAAGTTAGATATTAAATATAGGAACATATCAAAATGAAAACAAGTAAACATATCAAGCATATAGGAACATATCAAAATGAGACAGGGAAAAATCAGTCAATCAATAATTAATCAATGAATTCATTAAGTACATATTATTTTCCAGACACTGTAATAAGTGCTGGGAACCAGAACCAGAGAAAGAATCTACCTCATTGGATAGACCTTCTATGGAAGACAAAATCATGATTTCTGAAAAGATGAAAACACACACATGATTTGGTGTTATTTGAATATGTAGAGAGTTTTCTCATTATTGAGATACATCCACTAAAATGCCAAAGTATATAAGCTATGTAATTGATGATCATGCCTAAGAACTAATTGGAAAATTTCTGAAATTAATTCAATCCCCTATTTTAAAAGATTTAAAGGCACAATAGCATAAAGAAATAATGTTCAGAGATGTTAAAAGTCACAAAGTAAAGCATAGGAATGCTTAAGGAAGTAAGCTAATCTCTTAAACTTAATTTTCACCACATAGCTTCCAGGAAAAAAAAAAAAAGCATACAAAGGCTACCTTATAAGGAAGCAGCAGATCACATTTCTTTAGAGCACATTAAGGTTTACAATATACCTTTTACAAAAAAAAACAACACAGCAAGATTGCACAAGCATTCTCCCTTTTTGATAGATGATGAAAGTAAGGTTTAGCTGGACAAATGCTTCTCCTGGGATCAATCAACTAGGAAGAAGCATAGTCAAAACTTGAATCCAATTTTCCTATGTAAGCAGTGATTTAGCATAGTATCCCTAGCTTCTAATAAATAATTTAATTTAGATATCAGAAATTAAATTCTATGAATTTAAAGACATACCTTTATAAATGCAACAATTATTGTTTTGCTAGTAACAATGTTTTAACTTGTGATAGGTTTTCAATGATATTCATATATATCCTTGTGTTCTATAAATTTAAAGCACATATGTAACTATGCACATTCAAATATGTATACATGCATTTTAAGTAATAGCAATTCTTTTTTGATAAATTTATGAAAGCAAAAACTAAAATTCAGGTGTGGAACTGATTCATCTATTCCTTTATTGATTTTTATTAATTTTACCCATCCATTTTTGCTTATAAATCTATCCATTCATTTATCTATCTTTTTATTTACTTATCTATTTATCTAATTTTTGTTTGTTTATCTTTAGGTGTCAGCCCCCCTCGAAATGTTTCTGCTAGATCTGATGATGTGGGAGAAGATAGTATAATTCTTCAGTGGGAACCTCCACATGATAGTTTTGAATTCTACATTCAAGCAAAATCTGTATCAGATGCATCTGAAACCATTAAGCATTTAGTAAATAACACTAACAAATTCAAGATTGATCTATTAACTCCTGGGATGACCTATGACATAGGAGTAGCAACTGTGAAAAATGGAAATAAGAGTGAACTCATTACTATTCAAAAAACTCTAAGTAAGAGACTGATTTATAAATTGTTATCAAATAGTTCCTTGTTTGAAGGTAATAGTTAAGTACTGGAAAATGTAGTTTTGCATTTCAATAAGAACTAGAATACTTAATATATTTCTGGAATTTTTTTCCTTTTATTTTTGGTGTTTTATGTTTGGTATACTGTGTTATTTGGTATACTGTTTACTGTGGTATACTGTGGTATACTGTGTTATTTGAACTTCTAAACTCAGCCTCAATTCATTATGCGGGTGGCTTGATCCATAAAAGAGTAAAGTTAGATTTTTACCATGTCTGACTCATTTTACTCCTCCACCACACAGTTCTAAGAAAATCAGGAATGGTTTATAGCTAGATCTTCCTTAAAAGGAATTAGCAGAACCCTATCTAGCAAAGATACTAAATGTATAAAGCAGAAAATAGCTATTTATTTCTTCTACCAAAAAAAATACCTAAAGCCTAAAAAACTCAAAAGTATGTAAATCATAAAATATAACCCATCAAACCAATTTTATCTCTCCTAGAAGATAAAGACATTTTGTGGGACTGCCAAATTGATATTTGGCAATCATTTCAGATTAGTCCTACATGAATAAATCACCAACTAGACATCACTGGGGCTTCCTTTGTCCTGTTAGGAATGTTATTCTCTGAGAAATATGCAAGTATGGAAACCCACTGATCCTTAAGCTGTGACTTAGGGACACCCCAAACTCTCAGATTTAAGAGATAGCCGCCAAAGATGTCTATTTCTCAAGCTTATAGTTGGGTGGCCCAACTTAGGGGGGAACCCCATAAAATAGGGGAGGCAGGCTTAAAGATCGGTCTTAGGCTCATGTAGGCAAGAATTATGTTTTTGAGGCCATTAATGTGATATAGTAGATAAAATACTAAACTTAGAACCAGGAAGAGCTAGATACAAATCTCAGATTTACTGTACCCATAGTATAAAAAGGGACTAGAGAAAAGAGAATAGGACATTTGCTTTTACAACTCTACAAGCTTCTCAAGGAAAGAGATTACTTTACCGGAATCTCCCCAACAAGATGCCCAGAAGCAAATCCTAATTGACACAACCTTGTCACAGGGTGAAAGAAATACCAATTAGAAATTAGTAACCAATTAGTTTTTTCAGCAAAGGGAAATATGTGTTCCCTAGCAAAAGGCCAATGTATATATTCATTTTGTATATATTCATTTCACCGGAACTAGAGCATATGCCAAGGTCCACAGGAAGTGCCCCAGGGTAGTAGAGCAGTAGGTTCTATCTCATTGACTCCCTTTTCCTGGTGTTTCTGATAAAAGTTTTTGTTGCATAAAGTGCATTGGTTTGTTCTTGAGCTTTTTCACATGTACACCAAAATATAGATTTGTGTGTTTATGTGGGTATATCCACATGTGTGGAATATCACACAGATAGCAAGGATAACCTTGTATTTATATTGTTTCTTATTCACTCTAGTTCTTATAGTAACTCAGATGTAGAAATACTTAGGTAAAATTATTAAGACACTTACTAACCCATAAATTCTATCTCTCCTGAGATACTCAAGTCAGTTCCATAATTCAAAATATCCAAATGGAGACTAGATGGCCTTTTGAACATGTTGTAAAAAGAAAATCCTCTTTATAGAGATGGATGGATGATATCATGTATGATAATTTAAAGATGAAACCATTACAAGCCAATTTCCTCATTTTTGAGATGAGGTAAATAAGACCCAAGAAGAGGTGATCTGGCCAAACAAAACTAACAAACAAAAGTCTTCTGAACCAAGACGGTCACTATATAATACTGCTTCTGCAGTATTTATAGTTTTATTCTTTTTAGTAGCTTTTACTAGATGACTTCTAAAGTCTCTCTCTGAGATTCTCTGAATTTTTTGTCCCTAAATCTTTCTCTCTTATCTTATCTTATCTTAGTCTGAGAAATCAAGATACTTGACAAGCAGCAAACTGAAGCCTCTAGTCACAGCTATGCAGATAAACACTACAATCTATTTTCATCCTTCCAAAGACTAAAGGTTTAATGGAACTGAAGGAAAATGGTAAAACAGTAATAAGAAATAAAGGTAGCATGATTGCCAGCATGGGCAATTTGGATTCCTCTTAAAGCTAAGAATTGGCCATAGCTTTAATCTACAGGGAATGGGACTGAACATGAGAATTGCTATGTAGGGCTTTTTTTTTGTTTTTTTTTTTTTTTGTTGTTGTTTGTTTGTTTGTTTGTTTGTTTGCTTTTTTAGGATGGAAGATTAATTTCTGGAGAATGACTAAGTTACTCTAAGACCCTGGCTAAAAAATCATATTATAATTCATCTTCTACTATGCTTATTATTATAAATAGGACTACAAATTAATCTTATCTCTACCTGAATCTGAATCTATCTGAAATAGTAGAGACAATTCCACACCACCTTCCCTAGAATTCTCTTTACTAATGAAACTATGGAATCTGTCAGAGAGTGGGAGGGAAAAGAGAGAGACACAGAGAGAGAGACAGAGATAAAGACAGAGAAAGACAGAGATACACATATACAGAGAGACCAAAAGACAATAAAGAAAGAAAAGAAAGGAAAAAAAGAAAGAGAAAGGAAGGAAGGAAGGAAGGAAGGAAGGAAGGAAGGAAGGAAGGAAGGAAGGAAGGAAGGAAGGAAGGAAGGAAGGAAGGAAGGAAGGAAGGAAGGAAAGAAAGAAGGAAGGAAGGAAGGAAGAGAGGAAGGAGGGAAGGAGCAAAGGAGGGAAGGCGAGAAGTAGGAAAGGAGAGAAGGAAGGAAGAAAGGAAGGGAGGGAGGGAGAGAGGAAGAAAAGAGGGAGGAAGGTCCTGTCAGAAAGAAAGAAATGGAAGAAGAAAGGAAGTGAAGAAGGCAGAAAAAGAGAAGGAAGGAAGGAAGAAAAGAAGAAAGGAAGGTATAAAATATTTAGAGAGAATTAGGAAATTTATATGTAATTCTTTCAAACAGGTAACTTCCTCTTTTATGGAAATTATATCTTTTTACTTTACAATCTCAGAGTTGCCTAGATGAGTAATGAGACATGACTTGTAGAGGGTCACACAGTCAATATATTTCAGAGATAAGACTTGTACCCATGTCTTCTTGAGTCTTGAACCAGTTCTCCAGTGAGTCTTACTTCTGACAAAAAAAAAAAAAAAAAAAAAAAAGATTGCTCCACCGCAGCTAATTATTTAATAATAATATACAATAATTATGCAATAATACTAATCACAGCATCTGGAAATGAAAAAAAATCTGAAATTTTAAAAACTTACTAATCTTTTATAAGTAAAATTTACCTTTTAGTTCTATTTTCTTCCTAAAATATGGAGTGAAATGCTGAAATGGGCATGAACAATATAAAAAGGATCTCTGAGAAGCACAATATCTTATTCTGAATACTACTTGGATTAATTAAACATTCACAAACTTTCAAAATTTGAAAATTGTAAAGAAATTAAGCTGTAATTTGATTATATATATATATATATATATATATACATGAAGTAATTCCCAATATAACATACCCAAAATTGATGACCACATTCTACTTAAAGACCTCCAAAAAAAAAGAACTGCTACTTTTCAAGGCAGCTGCTAACAATAACAAAAATAACAAAAATAACAAAAATAACACAGCTACTACTACTACTATGACTACTACTACTACTACTACTACTACTACTATTTTGGAGAGCTCTTGCTGACAGGAAGTTTTTCCTGACAGGCCTAAATTTGTCTATTTGCAATTTCTCCTTTTGTTCCTATTTCTATCTTTTAGAGCCAAACAACAACAACAACAATAACAACAACAAAATGCAAAATAGAATTTCTCCTCCACTTCAAAATACTTGCTTACTTATGACATGGACATTTATCATTTTAAAAAATTCATGGACTATCTCTGTTGAGCAACTGTGCTTTGTTAGAAAAAACTCATTTAAAATATACTTTCTTTTTTGTTTGTTTTTCAGAACCCAAACCAGTTCAGATTATTATCCCATATGAATTTCATAGTACTTCTGTGATTTTCTTTGTTCAAATGCCTGATATTGGTGTGTTTGATGGCATATATATTATAACGAATAGAGGTCCCAATATAACAGTACCTTTAAAAAGCAACAACAAAATTACTATTGAAAATCTGACCCCAGGCACAGAATACAATTTCCTGGTTTCTACAATCAGTGGAGACAGACTAAGCACTATGTATCGAGTACCTTCAGTAAAAACTTGTAAGTAATTCAAAGTAGAGTGAATTTTCATTGCTGGTCTTGCATTACAGCATTACACATTCTTTTTTAGTACAATTGCCTAGTATTTCCTAATATATAATCCCTATGAATACATATTGTGTACAAATATAAATAAAACATGAGTGAATGTATTAAGTATTTCTAACCATTGAGTCTGATTTTTGTATTGCCTTTGTCACTTTGGTATATTAATGGCATATTCCCTCAGGATAAGCTCAAGGCTAAATTGTAAAGTATATGAAATATGTTTTCAGTGCTCACTCCCCCATTTTATCAAACTACTCCTCTGTCTCAGTGCTATGATTTGAGATACTCAGTGTCCTCTCTATGTTCCTTTGTCACTCAAGGTGGGGGCTCAACTCTACAGGGACCCTTCCAAGTAGCACCTAATCCTCAGGACCTTTCCCTAACCTCTCCTCATTAAAACTTATCCAACTGGCATTACATTTCCTTAGTGCCTTGCTGATAAATAATTCAGGGTAAGGTGTTAAGAGTTTTATGTATTGCCAGTTTTAGATAACATATTTGCCTTTCAACATAAGTCCTAAATGTGGTACAGAAAGTAGGACTAAAATTATCACTTAGTTGGACTCAAATTCTGTCCACTCTCCATTCCCTGTTTATGCTTTTTACTCAGAAAGAGTTAAGAAATTAATAGTCTTTATCTCACAGTATTAATTAAATGCTTAACATTTGTTATTAAGAAAATCAAGTAAAGTTATATAGGAATGCTTTAAATCAGTAGAGCCATGTCTTTCCATATTTTTGTACTGAATTTTGATTGGGGATTATTGGACATAATGCAGTTTTATCTTTGCTTATCTCTTTTAGTGCTTTTTTATTCTAATTTTTTTTAATTTCAAGAATTGATATCATTATCATAATTTTAGTGCTGCAAAAGGCCTTAGAGAACCTCTTTAGTACAACTCTCTGTTTTTACAGAAATTGATAAAAACATTTTCATTTATATAACATTTTAAGGTTTATAAAGAGATTTATAAATATCTCATTTTATCTTCTTGACAACCTTGAAAAGTAGGTGCTACCATTATTCCTAGGTTACAAAAGAGGATTTTGAGGCAGATTTGTCATGGGTAATACAATTTGGAAAGGTCTCAGGCAGAATTTGAACTCATATTTCTGACTGAAATTTCAGTACTCTGTGATATACACTTGCCTGATGAAGAGCAAGACCCAGAGAGATGAAATAATGTCTCAAATTATGGGGTAGTAAATATCAGAGCAAAGATTTAAAACCAACTCCTTTGACTCAAACTATACTATTTTTTCTCCCATGTTTTAAAAATGTCATGAGTAAAGTTTTTTAATAAAAAAAGAAATCTTTTAAAATATAAGAGAGAAATGAGAAAGATGTGTAAAAATTTCATCCCCACATATTTCCTTTAAATTAGAAATACAGATAAATCTTTGTTTCTCTTAATACTTATATTTCAATTTCCTAGGGTCTACTCAATTTTTGTCTTTTCATTTTAAATTCTTGGAAATCCTCTATTCCATTAACAATCCATTTATCTCCAAGAGGATTATAATTAGTTTTATCTTAATAAGTTGTTATATTTTATTATGTAACTTTGTCTTTTGTCTTTTGGAATATTGTAGTCTTAACTCCCCTTTAAAAAAATTTCTTTTTGACTTCTTAGGACATTTTTTTCCCTCTTTTGCTTGGAAGCTCTGGATTTTGGTTTTGATGCTTCCAGGAGTTTCATTCTGAATTTTTTTGATTAAATTCTTCCTCATTTTACATTTCCCTGTAGTTCTGAGAATTCTGGG
Source organism: Sminthopsis crassicaudata (assembly GCF_048593235.1). Taxonomy (NCBI): domain Eukaryota; kingdom Metazoa; phylum Chordata; class Mammalia; order Dasyuromorphia; family Dasyuridae; genus Sminthopsis; species Sminthopsis crassicaudata. The sequence goes on from NC_133621.1 coordinate 255,768,710, forward strand.
AAATTTTTCACTAATATTTTCTGGAAATTATGGTATCTAGCTCCACCCCATCCCTCTCCTTTTTTTTTACCTGATCATAATTTTTGGAGAGTTTAATAATTCATATAATGTCTCTCCTTGGCTGATTTTCCTAATTCAATTATTTCTAATATTATATATTTTTAGAATTTTTTCTGTTATTTTTAATTTTTTCTTTTGTTTTATATTTTGTCATTATTGCTTGGCCCATCCTGATTTTCAAGAAAATCAGTTCCTTAATAAAGTTTTCTACCTTCTATTCTAAAGTGTCAGTTTTCATTGCTGTTTTTTTCTTCCAAATTTGTTCCATTCTATTGTTATTGTATCCTTTTTTCCACTGGGGATTGCTGCAGGACATTTTTTCCCCCTGAGGCATTATCTAGACTTGTGGGATTGATATATTCTCTTGGGGATTTGTTTCTTAAACCATATTATTTCTTCGTGGTGGTCAGATTTATTTTTATCTTGCTTGCTATTAGAAGAGTATGGGAATGTTGAATCAGACTAGTATACTGAATATTGTGTACACTCCATCCTCACAGCCTTTTAAGATAATCTCTTATCTAGAATTATTTCTTCACCATGTTTTGAGATTTTCCTCTTATGCTGAATTCATTGTGATTGTTGTTTGTTTGGTTTTTTTTTCCTCATGCTGGATTTCAAAGTAATTATTTTATCCCTCTAAGCTTCAGTTTTCTTTTTTATCCATGAAATGAAGATATTAATAACTACCATTTATAAGGTTCTTGTGAAGAGAACATGAGAAAATATACTTACTTGTTATGGTGGTTAGAACAGTAGACTCATAGTTAGGTAGACTAGGGTTCCAATCCTATCTTAGATACCTTGTAATTTGTCACTTGGGAAAACCATCTAACTTTTCTTAGCTTTAATTTCTTTAAATGTATAATAAGGGGATTAGCCTCAATGACATTTGAGGTATTTTCCAGTCCTAAATTTATGATCTCATATAAACTCAAGGAAATATCATTTTTAGAAAGGGCATTGGTTTTGAGATTCAAAGATCAAAGCTTGCTTCTGATACTTGAGCACCTCACAACCTTTTTGTGCTTGTTTCCTCATCTGAAAAATTTGAATCAATGGTCACTAAGGTCACTTCCAGATAGTTCCAAAATTTTTAGTCTAAATTCCCCCAGGACCTTTGGGACAAGCTTTTTAATTCTAGTTATTATTGTTGTTAATGTTAATGAAAGGTTGGGGATTATTATAATTTTGTATTTAATTTTGCATCTTTTACTGTATTATTGGATTTTTACTATAATCTCAGAAACCTTTATTCTTTGTTGGGTTTATCATTATCCAAATGGTGAATTTACTACAATCAAAATATTTATCCATCTCTTCCAGCATTTCAAAGTCATAACAGTTCTAAAACTAAATTATGGTTTTGAAAAATGATTTCCAGCAACCTTGTTGATGAATATTGGAGAAAAATAAAAGGAATGTCCTTTCTGTAGTGTTCATTTGTTCATATTTTTTCTTTATATCCCTTGCGTGGAGAAACTGAAAGAAACCAACTTAGTTGAAAACCTGCAATGACATACTATTTTTGCATGCTTTGGTAGGTCTGGAAGTTCCATTAAACATTCGTGAAGGTAGAGTTACAGATACTTCTATTCAAATTCTTTGGGACCGAGTTGATGGAAATTTTCAGCATTATGAGATTACATGCACAAACTGTGCAGATGCTGTCATGGTATGTTATAAAATACTCTTGCTAGAATGAAAGCATATTTCATACATAAGTCTATATAATAGATACTTATATAGTAAAGGAATTAAGTGAACTTCTGACTTGTGTTAAATTTTGAAGTGCTTTTTTAACATACATACTCCACATTTTCTCTTTGGCGACAATAGGTCCAAAAGGTAATTCAAGAAAATGCAATATTCTCCAACCTGGCTCCAGCCACAATCTACAATTTTTCCATTAGAACTGAAAAAGAAGGATTTAAAGATAGCATTCCAAGGGTAAAAGAAATACAGACAGGTATGGTTTATGCTTTTTTTCTTTTTGGGCTTCATAGCAGTGCTTATTTTAAAATTTATTTTCATTTTATTAGAGGAATGTGATGTTAATTAGGGCATACAATTTAAGAAATAAAGGATAAGAAATATCCTCATTGGTAAGATTCCTTTGTACATTCTGTTAACACATCTCCCCCCTGAAAATATAGTTACAGCACAATGTTGTTGAAGAATTATATTACTTGATGATAGAGTTACCAACTTTCTGGAACTTAGCCAGTACCTACATTTATGGGTAAATGTTTTTGATGTTAGTTGAATGAGAAAATGGGGTGCCAGTTCCTCATTTTCAGGAAACTATATCTAGTGTCAATTGTTGATTTGTTCATTTGTGACACAGGGGAAGAATGGCTATCAAAATGAAATGGTGGTGGTGACTTTTCCTATTTTGTAATTAAACATCTTTTCTCTTTCCATGGTATTGTATGGACTTCCATTTCAGAAACTGGCTGCTTAATTACTTTTCCTTCAATTTGCATGATAGTGTTTGTGACTGAATATCTTGCCAGTCATTTCTGAAGTTTTCAGATATTTTCTAAAACTTTTGAACTCATCATGTAATTTTAGTTTCAGGATTTCTAAGAATTTCCTTTTTTCATGTGGATTGATATATTTTAAAAAATCATTATAAAATTTCAAAGTCACAATTTTCCCCTCAGAAAAGGGAGAACTTCTAAGAAGCTCAGATTTTGCTACTGGTCAACTCTGTCAGTGTTTCTTAGTTAATAGGATTACAAATTTCAAAGATTAAAGAATGTTTTTAATGGTGGCAGATCAGAAACAAGTCATATTAACTTCCTCCTCTATTTGATAGTTAAAATGAAGGCAAAGAAAACTCTGCAAAATACATTGGAGTCAGGAGGATTTGGGTTCAAGCCTTGCCTCTGACAAATTAGCTATGGAACACTGAACAAATTACTTAAGTTCAGTGCTGAGGAAATAATGGGTCTTAGTATAAACTTCAAGAGGTCCATGAACTTGGATGGGGGAAAATATATTATTATGTTCACTACTCTTTGATTTCCTTTGAAATCCATGCATTTTATTTTATGCATTTAAAGACATTATTCTGAGCAAGGGTCTGTAGTTTTTTATTTTATTTTTTTTCAGTTTGCTAAAGGCAGAGTATTTTATAACAGAGAAAAGGATAAGAAATCAGCTTAACTAAACACAGGGAAACTGAACATATGAACTGAATATATATTTTCTTACTGGGATTTGAAATCAGAGATTCAGAAGACCCCTCTTTTCAATAGAATTAGAAATTATTGGCACTTATTTAAAAGATTTTAAAAATCTACTTTAGGTCTAAGTGGAGGGGATTTTTGTGCCATTAATAATATATCCATACTGTTAGGCCAAGCAACATTTTTGAAGTTTGGGGGAAAAAAGAAATTTTAAACCTCCTTTAACTTCAGAAATATGTGTATAAAAGCAAAGTGTGTTGTTTCATCATTTTTAAATTGCTTATTTTCTTAATGACAGCACCTAGTGCAGTTGAATACATGAATCACAGCAGAGACTCAACATCAATAACAGTAACCTGGCTTCCAGCTAAAAGTGTACTCGATGGATATATTATATCAATAGCCAATGAAGGCTTCATGAAAGAAGAAATGTTATATTCTACTGAGAGGTATGAAGGGATTAAAATATTAGTTATATACAGGGTAGCATTTAAATTTCTTATTCTCGTGTTAGTAATTAAAAAATATAGCAAGTCTCCTTATCTTGCTCAAGCATTTCTCATACACTTGGTTCTACTTTGGTTGACTCAGTAACTTTGACTTTTATCTCAACTGTGTCAGTTCAACTTTCAGGCATCCTGATTCTCTACTTTCTCAACACCCAATCTCTGCTCCCAAGGGTTCATCATATTAATGCTATATTTAGTATGACAACTGATTGATATAACTCATTGGAAATGAAAAGATCTGAACTCTAGAGATTCTCCCACCTCCCATCTTCAGCCTCCCAGCATTTGGGATTACAGATATGTACAACCATTTTTGGCCTTGATTAGCAAATTTCAATAAATCTGAATACTGCAAGTACGGGGGATTTCCTTTACTGGTGCAGATTACAATCCTACAATCATTTACTAATGACTTAGTAAATAGTCATTGTGAGTTGCTAGAGTATGGAGGAATTGTAGAGATCATTTATAACAACTTTTTATTTTCTGGATAAGAAAACAGAGGCAAAGAAAGGTTATTATTTTCTCAGAATCATATAGATACTATGCAACAGAGTTTGGTAGAACCTACCAGAGCTGAAATTCTATTATGGAAACCTTTGAGAACTTGACATACAGTTTGTAAGACTCGAATCAGTAAACTTTAGGGTAGAAATTAATAACCAAGTGATTTCCATAATAAATTAATTCTATAAATCTTTTGTCTGAATGACTATGAAACTTTCATTCATTAATTTCAGCCATATTTCTTTGTAAAAATAATACCAGTAATGCCAATAAAATTCACTGTCAAAATACTAAAATGGGAACTTTTAATGAAGCACACATAAACTTTCTAAAGATAGTATGAGAAATTAAAAATTTTTCCAACTATTAATAACTAAATGTTTTAAAATATTATCTTTTTTTTCTTCATTCAGTATGTTCAAATTTATTGGCCTTGCCCCAGGGACTGACTTTTTAATTAGTATTGTGACTACCAATGGACTAAAGAAGAGCCAGCCTACTGTCCTCCGGGCTAGCACTTGTAAGTTCATTTATATTTAATTAATTTTTCATAGACATAGCAGGAAAATGGTTGTGGTTAAAGATAACATCTAATTTAAAACTAATAATAGTTCAAGTATTATATATATATATATATATATATATATACATATATATATATATATATATATATATATATAAACTTATGTAGTAATATTGTACTAACATTTAAGTTGCAAATATCAATATTTAAAAAAGGGAATTAGACTGGCTAAGAATACATGATAATTTCTCTAATATCTATCTAACTGTCTGTCTTCTCATATAATTTATCTTCATTTGATTTTTTTGCTGTCAGTCAGTTGAATATGTTTGGTCCCTTCCAGATCCAAAATTCTATAGCTTTGTATTATGCTTAAATAAATCTTAAGCTGCTTCTTGACAATTCTGTCTCAGGATATTTGAGAGAAAAATTGGACGGTGAAAGGAAGGAACCTAAATTCCAGGTTCACGTGAGGAACCAAGAACAGACAATTAATGAATCAGGCAGAATAGGTAGAACATGTTCATGTATGTCAAGTTTTGCTTGTTTAAATCTTTTTTGACCTTTTCTTTCCTTGGTCTGTTTTTTAAGCATGTCTTCCTATTTCAATACTATAATTTAAATCTTTTGCAGGCATAGTTTTCAATGAATGCAGCTTCATCTTTGATTGTTCAGTTTTCAGTTCAATGAGGTAAATAGAGCAATTGTGACAAATTTTGTTATTAATAGTTTCATATCATCATTTTAGTTCCAGAGCCTCCTTCAGACTTTCAAGTTTTTGGAGAGGAAGAAAACACAATATATTTGTCTTGGAAACTTCCACAAGGTGGCTTTGACAAATTTCAGGTAAAAAGCATTTCTATAAAGTTTTCACTTATCTGTTCTAATAATGCAAATTAGATCTCCAGAAGAATTCTAATGATCAAATGTCCAAAATCATGAAATAGGTAGCAGGTAATATTATTCATCTTTGATGTTTGCTTTTTCACTTTTAATGTTGAGACCACAATGATCCATATAGAGAAGAATGTTTGTATCATTTGTGTTAGGAAATTAATTAAAGAACTTCTTCTAACAATATAGAAATTTTACAAATTTTAATCTTAGTTTGTTTCCTGAAGGCACTCAGAGGTTAAAGGATTTGTCCAGGGTTATATAATAAGAGTTAGTATTTGAATCCAGATCTTTCTGACTGAGGACATGTCTATCTACTATACCCCTCTGCCATACACACACACACACACACACCCACACCCACACCCACCCACCCCCACACACACACACACAAAGAAAGAGAGACAGAAAGTAGTAAATAAAAGTTATAAAAAGATAAATTTTGGTTGATACCCATTTGAGTATATGTGCCTGCCTAAAGATACATGAATGTATACACTCATGTAAAATGCACACACACACACACACACACACACACACACATATATATATACTTACATACATATGTGAGTGTGTATAATACATAGATACATAATACAACAACACATCACTCTCCCTCCTGTACTCTGCACTACTGTTCTTCATATAATTAAAAGCCATATCCCACCTTTGTGCCTTTGTATTAATTGTACTTCATACCCAAAATGAACTCTCTTTTCATCTCTACTTCATGGAGTCCTTATTTTCTTTCAAAACAAAGCTCAAATACTACTTTCTGATGAGGAGTAAATTTGGAAGCTCTAAGCTGAGATGGATCAGCTCTTTTCCTCCTGGTCTGATTTATCTCTCTCCTTCCCAAAGTAACCCAAGGGCAGGTTCCATAGCAAATGAATTCACTACTCAATCCTGTATCAAAACAAAGTCTTTATTGATAGTAAAGGGATAGACAGGCATTTGGCCTCCAGGAAGGCCAAACTGCCTGTCAAGGGGATGCCAGTTAGCGGGCACAAGGCAGGTATAGACTGAGTGCAAGGATTCCATTTTTAGAACTTCCTTTTATACATAACTAGGGTCATAAAAACAACATTTGCACAGAGATGTTATCCAAGAGGTTCCAGAGATATTTGTAAATAAGACAGGAATTTCTCTTAATCATTTGTATCTCAAATTATCTCCTTTTACCCCTCCTCAGACAAAAATTTCCTGTTAATTATTTTTATCTTGAACTATCTCTTTTTTGACCTTATCACTTTCTTTTTAGTGATTCCTTCTTTTTTCTAAATTATATATATATATATATATATGTTAATATATATTAATATTTTAAAATATTTTCTATTAATCTACATTAATCTATTTGTCTTTTCTGTTAGAAACTCTTTAAGAATATTGATTTTCATTCTTTATATTTTATATATCTTTATATTTGAGTTCCTAATATCTATCACATAGGGGCTACTTAATTTGTGTGTGTGTGTGTGTGTGTGTATGTATCAAGGATTTAAAAATTCATTTACCCTCTTTATGGTCCAAGGTCACCAACCTAGTAAATATTAGGAAGTAGAATTTGAATGCAGATCTACCCAATTCTTAAGTCAAGAGTTCTATCTGCTGTGCATATAATCTGTATATATATATATATATATATATATATATACACATACATATATGCATATAGAGACAAAATTACCACAAAGGTAACTATCAGATATTTATTTATGGGATAACATGGACTTCTTATACTTTTTTTGTCAAAGGGTGGAGATGTCAAAATGAAACATTGGTCTGTCCTTTGTAATAACTGCCTAGGGCATTGCCATCCCCAAATTTGTTTGCATTGTTTGGGGTAGACTCTTGTCAAAAACAAGCCTCTTTATGAAGGGGCCATAAATATTTACCATCTGAATAGCATTACTCAGGATTAGAATTTCAAAGAAATATGGATTCCATAATTTTTGAGATTTTAAAAAAATATTGATTTCCATTTTTCTTCTTGTAAAAACTTTAGAGATCATATGCAAAATTAGAAAGCTTCTAACATAAAACAATGAAAATAGTTATCATCTAAAACTTTCCCCCCAAAATGCCTAATCTAAGCCATAAGGACTAATACATCTCTCCATGCAACCAACTCTATCCCCTCTCTCTGCCCCAACTATCTAAGTGATGTCTGCAACAACCTTTCCATGAGTCCTATAACCATGCTTTCTCATAGAGGCAGTCTGGGGGTCAGGTGTAAGAATTATATCTCTTCCTGACTGGGGTATTTCTTTACATACTGTGTCTCTCAAATATCACCTCTTAAGTGAGTCTTTGGCAGTTAACTGATCAGTGAGTTCATGATCAAATTCTCTAACAACAGTGTCTAGTAAAGAGATCTGTAATGTGTGCTTTGAATACTAGAAGTGAAGGATACAAGATTTTCTTCCTTTTAGTTTATGAAACTCTCCTATTTACCTGAATGAAACAAGCCTTCCTTTAACATCCCATATGTGTCTTATTGAGCAGAGAGTTTTTCATTTCTCCTTCAAGTGTCCCTTATGCCCTAAATTTAATTTACTTGTCAGATTCTGTCTTTATTTCCTTGATAAGGTAGGTGTTATTCTTGTATCCATTTCTTGTTTTCTATTCCCACTATTTCCACCACAGTTCACATTCTCAGTATTTCCATCTGAATGCCTTCTTGGCATCTCTCTTAAACTTAGCATGTCTAAAATGGAACTCCATCAGCTTCTCTATTGAACGGACCATTTTATAAGGCACACTTCATGTTTTATAAATACCTAGATTTGCATATTGTAAATACAAAGAAAAAATGAAAAAAAAACACAATAAAATATAACTTCAAACAGTCAAAAACCATTATTACTTTTGTAAGATGAAAACAATGATGATGAAGACAGGGATCTTCAGATCTATATCATGCACTCACTGATTTTCTGTAAGCTTTATATGCTAATAGATGATTTTGCTGGGTTTTTCTTTTTTTTGCTATTTTTTAAGAACTTCACCATTCTCCCACTCACCTAGGCTCATAACTTTGGTGTAATTAGTGATTACTTCTTTTTTTTTTTTTTCCTCCCTTATCTCCATATCAAATCACTGGTAAGCCCTGTTTACTTTATCTCTACAATTCAACCATAGTGTTTCCCTTCTCTGTCATATGGTGACCGTTTCTGTTCAGATTTTCTTCACTTCACATCTTGTCTAAGCCTTTATAATGTTATTTTAACTGATTCTACCTCCATTGTTCTCCATGCCACATTACTCAATTTGAGGCTTTCAAATCTATACTCCAAACAGTTGTCAAATTAATATCTTTAAAATGCAATTTGACCATGCCATTCTTTTGGGGAGAAAAGCCTTTAGTGTTTCAAGCACAAACTTTTGAGCCTACTATACAGGGTCCTCTGAATGCTTCAGACTATCTTTACAATCCTCTTTCATATCCATTTTCACATAATACCCATTAGAGGAAACCTGGACTATCAGGTTGGACATTCCAGTGTTTTCTTCCATATATTAATGCCAGCTAGCTCTATGTGTGGGGTGAATTCTGTTTTCCTCTCTGCCTGTCAGAATCTGTCTTTTCCTCATTTCTCTCACAGGTCAGATACTAGTTCTTCCATAAAACATTCCCTGATATTAGCACATCAAATCAAGCCATTGACATTAGTTGTGTGACTGAGCAAGTAACTTTACTGTTTGCTTCAGTTTCCGCATTTGTAGAAGGAAATGACAAACCACTCCAGCATCTTTGTCCAAAAAATTCCAAATGAACTCATAAAGAGTTGAAAGTGATTTAAAAAACCCAAAATAATGAGCTAAAGACAGAAGAGTCAAAGAGAGAGAGAGAGAGAGAAAGAGAGAGAGAGAGAGAGAGAGAGAGAGAGAGAGAGAGAGAGAGAGAGAGAGAGAGAGAGAGAGAGAGAGAGAGAGGGAGGGAGGGGGGGAAGGGAAGGAGAAAGAGAGAGAAGAGAAGAGAAGAGAGAGAAAAGAGAGAGACACACACAGAGAGGCAGAGAGAAAGAGAGAGACATGAGAGGGAGGAAAGATAGAAGAGAGACAAAGAGAGGGAAAGATAGAGAGAGACTGACTCTGACTTAGTTTTAAGGTCTGATGAGGAATTGTGTTTACTGCTAGAAATCCTCAAAAATGCCACTTACCCATCTTTCTCCCCTCAGGAAGTTTTCTCCTTGTGGTTCTCCTTTGTTGAGGCTTTTTTTCTCTCTCTCACTAAGCATAGAGAATACTGAGGATTCATCCCATCAGTCTCTCTGTTGTAAGGATTCAGGGCCTCCTCCTCTCCCCCTTAGCTCCTGATCAAGAATTACAATGTCTGTCATCACCTAAAGAGCAAAACTTCTTTGTCCCAGTTTTTACCTGTGCCAGAAAATAAAACACATTAACCTGAGTACAGTTATTCAAATGGCATAAATATTTGTTTTATTTTTTTCTTTTTAAAAGATTTTTTCTAAAGTATTCATTTTTATGATGGACTTAAATAGCAAAATAAAATGATTATTTCCATATACATCATGGATCAGAACATGATGACTGTACATAAAACTGCAGATCTTATGTACATTCATCTTGCTTTTCTTTTTATGTCTATAAATTTAGCTTGTTAGTTTCAAAGCTGTCCTATTTGACTGTACTTCTTTTTGCTCTTCCTTCTGTACTGCACATTAAAAAAGGATAATGATATAAAGATTTATATATAATGTAGAGCAAAGCCTTTGATTCCAAACTTTCTGGGTTAGTACCTCAGGAGGCATAAATCATTTGTTTTTCTGTGTCTTCTTTTCCTTTTCTTTTCTTCTTCAGGCATAAGGGAAATAGGAATTCAATCTCTAATATTTAGGCTAAAAAGAGAGGCTTTAAATAAAACTTGCTTTAAAGAACAATGAAAAAGCAGTCAGTCCTCCCTCCCTGTCTTTTAGTCTCTACCATGCCCCATCAGACCTTGGCAGACCCTAGCTGGATGCTTCAACCCTAATTACCATCATTTGCAGCAGCAACCCTCAAGGTTCTCAGGGGAATTGCTGTGAATTTCAGTTGAATATTTTTAGCAAGGCTACAGAAAACATCAATATAAGCCTCATGGGAGCATTTGTGACATACTTATCACCTCAAATGATAACATATGTACAAGATATAAGATGTTGTCTAGGTTATCATACCTGTGCTCTGAGGCAGAGATTTAAATAACTTCTTTGTTCCCCTAATTTTGCCATTTCTCCCCTGCTCAAGAGCAATTGTAGTCTATTAATTCTTCTCCTGGTAACTCTTATATTCTTGGCAATAGCATGCAGAGACAAATATCTGCTGGTAATACATATATAATTTTTTAACAAGAGAGAATTTTTAGAAATAATCAGCCCTTCATTTTGCTGAGCCTGCAGGCTGAGAGTTCCAAAGTCAAGTAGCATTTACCAGCAGGATTGAGCCAGGAAATGAATTGAACACCACATGTTTATGTAAGTAATTCTCAGAAGTGACTGGTAGAGTACTGACTTTCTTGCTAAAAAGTCAACAATGAGAACAGAAAGTGCAAATGAATAGGAATATCTTTCACAAAATTACATACACGGAATAGATAGCCAGATGTAATCTAGTCAGAGTATAGACAGGATCACCAGCCCATGTTTTAGATCCTTTAAGAAGCCAGAGTGATGCCAGAAAATGTACTTTGCATTTTATTGCTATTTCATCTCATTTAAATTTTATGGAAATTTGTATTTAAAGGGAGCACTGATTATATGCTGCAGGTAATGGATATTATTTTATTAGTCTACTTAGAGAGAGAAGAGTGGAAAGAAGTGATCCCCATTAGTCAATCAGTAAATATATATTTTTAAAAATTAGTATTTTATTTCCCCCAATTACATGTAAAAACAATTTTAACATTTGTTTTTAAAAATGAGTTCTAAATATTCCCCCATTCCATTGAAAAGTCAAGCAATTTGACATAGGTCATATATGTGTAATCATGCAAAATATAGCTGCATGTTAATCATATTGTAAAAGAAAACATAGACAAAAAAACTCAAGAAAAATAAAGTAAAAATGTGTAATTTCTGGGCTAGCTTTCTTGAGGATCTCTCTGGAGTCTGAGATTGAGCTTGAACTCACTCTCACTGGAGTCTCTCTCCAGTCTGCTTATTTCAAATCCTTCCAGCCCTTATATACCATAGTACAATTACATCACTACAGCATATTGAGCATGTGCCAACTATAAAACCATTACATCACCATACTAAGTACTAAGTATATGAACTAGAGAACCATCATCTCATCAATCACAGAGTTAACACCCTGCTGTATCTTTCCTTCAACTATATTTTTCTCAGAGTTTCCCAATATTTGTGTCTTCTACAAAAATGAATGCTTCAATCAATATATAATCAATTCTCTGGGCATGGAGAGCATTTTTCTTCATCTATCCTTCTTGGCTCATTGTATTGCTGAGAATAGCTAAATCATTTACAGCTGATCATTTTGCAATATTGCTGTCACTTTTTGCACAATACATTTTTACTTTGTATCAGTTCATGGAAGTCTTTACAAATTTTCTGATAGTATTCTAACTCATCATTTCTTATAGCACAAGAACATTCTTTCATAATCGCATAGCATAATTTGTTCAGTACTTCCCCAATTGATAGCTCTTAACTTCTAATTCCCTCCCACTAGAAAAGAGATGCTATAAATATTTCTGAGTGTATGTGTGTGTGTGTCCCCTTATCCCTACTTTAAAAAAAAATCTCTTTATAGATACAGACCAAATAGTGGCACTGATAGGTCAAAGGGTATGCATATTTTTTTCAGTACTTTTGGGCAAAGTTCCAAATTATTCTGAAGAATGGTTGAATCAGTTCATAACTCTACCAACAGTGCATTAATGTCTAATTTGACATTCTCCTTTTCTGTCCTTTTAGCCAATCTAATAGGTACGAGGTAGTACTTTGGGATTGCTTCAATTTGTATTCCTCCAATCAATGACTTAAAGCATCTTCTCATATAGCTTTAGGTAGCTTTGATTGCTTCAACTGAAAGCTGTTCATTACTCTTGCTCATTTATCAAATGGGGAAATTGCTCCTATTTTTAAAAAAAAAATTGACTTAGTTCTCTACATATTCGAAAAATGAGGCCTTTATCGGAAAATCTTGCTTCAAAGGATTTATCTCTATCATTTCCCCTACCCATTTTATTCTACTCTTTCTCTCCCTTTGTCCCTTCTCAAGAGCTATGTTTTTGAGTACTGTCTTCCCTTTTATCACCTCCCTCATCTCTTATCCTTTTTAAATCTTTTTTCATGATGAGTAAGCTAGAATTCTATATCCAATTAAATATCTTTATTCCCACTTTGAGCTAGCTTTTATGAGAGGAAAGTTCATTCACTCTTCCCATCCCCTTTCTACATCTCACATCTTCCTGTTCATTGTCAAAGTTTTTTCTTGCTTCTTCTATGTAAGATAATTTACCCCAGTCTACCCTTGCCTTTTGCTTTCTTCCAGTGAATTCCTCTTTCTTATCCCTTGATTTTATTTTTTAGATATTATTCTTTTATATTAAGCTTACACCTATGCCCTTAACATATTCTAATAATCCTAATAATCAAGAAGGTTTTTTGAGTTACAAGTATCATCTTCCCATGTATGAATGCTAACAGTTTAACTTTATCACTTCCATTTCTTTTTTATCTTTTTAAGCTTCTTTTTAGTCTTATATTTGAAAGTCAAATTTTCTATTCAGCTCTGGTCTTTTCATCAAAAATGCTTGAAAATCCTTTGTGGCATTGAATATACACTTTTCCACCTGAAGGAGTATATTTAGTCTTGCTGGATGGGTGATTTTTTATTGTAATCTTCACTCCTCTGATCTCTAGAATATCACATTCCAAGCCCTCCAATCATTTAATGTAGAAACTGCTTGATCTTGAATTATCTTGTGTGATGGGCCAGAACTTAAAACAAGGTACTAAGTCACTGATAGAGACAATGCTTATGTACTTAGTTCACACCTTTAAAGGAGTTCACACATTAGCTCACACATTCACAACTTTAGAGAGCATATATAAGGAGGAGATTCACAACTTGAGGAGATTCACAAGTCAGGCAGAAATATAAACAAGAAGATCTCAGGGCCAAGCCCACAGAAGCCCACAATCACACTCTTGGAGGTGGAGTCAGTCATTCCAACTTCCACCTTTGTGCTGGCTGGAGACATTTGGAGAGAGATCATGGAACCAAGGAGAAAGATAGGCCTCTAAGAAAGCTAACTGGGCCAAGGAAAAGAGACAAGACTTTGAAGGAGAAAATAAAGGATATGGACTTTAACTCCTGCCTGCATTTGGGATTATTGAACTGAACTAAAACTAAGGCAGCCTCCAGAAGCCCCCCAAGAAACCTGCTCCCAGAGAACATTATAATTTAGAGAAGAGAACATCACAATCTTGATTGGGACTACACAATATTTGAATTGTTTCTTTCTGTCTGCTTGCAGTATTCTGTCCTTGGACTGGGAATTTGGCTATACTATTCTCAGGAGATTTCATTTTGGGAGGTAATAGGTAGATTCTTTCAATTTTTATTTTACCCTCTGGTTCTAGAATATCAAGGCAATTATTTTTTAATTATTAAAGCTTTTTAATTTTCAAAATATATGCTTGGATAATTTTTCAACATTGACCTTGCAAAAGCTTGTGTTATAATTTTCCTCCCTTCTCTCCATGCTTTCCCCTAGATGGTAAGTAATCCAATATATGTTAAACATGTAAAAATATATATTAAATCCAATACATGAATATATATTTATACAATTATCTTGCTGCACAAGACAACTCAAATCAAAAAGGAAAGAAATGAGAAAGAAAATAAAATGCAAGAAAACAACAAAAAGGAAGGAATGTAGTGATCTACACTCAGTTCCTACAGTCCACTCTCTGGATGTTATTGACTCTCTTCATCACAAGACCATTGGAACTGGCCTGGATCATCTCATTGTTGAAAAGAGCCACAATCTATCAGAATTGATCATTGTATCAAGTTGTCGTTTCTGTGTACAGTGATCTCCTAGTTCTGCTCATTTTATTTAACATCAGTTCATGTAAGTCTCTCCAGGCGTCTCTGAAATCATCCTGCTGATAATTTCTTATAAAATAATAATATTCCACAATATTCCTATATCATAACTTATTCAGCCATTCTCCAACTGATGGGCATTCATTCACTCAGTTTCCAATTTCTTGCCATTACAAAAAGGGCTGCCACAAACACTTTTGCACATGAGGGTCCCTTTCCCTCCTTTAAGATTTCTTTGGGATATAAGCCCTATCAGGGCAGTTCTTATGGATAATTTTCTGAAAGATGATGCCTGGGCTCTAAGATCATGGCCTTCAGGAAGTCATAATTTTTAAATGAACTCTTCTGGATCTATTTTCCAAGTCAAATGTTTTTCTGGAGAGATATTTCACATTGTTTTCATTCTTTTGATTTTGTTTTATTGTTTCTTGATTTCTTATAAAGTCATTAGCTTCCATTTGAGTAATTCTAATTTTTAAAGAATTATTTTCTTCAATGAATTTTTGTATCTCCTTTTACATTTGGCCAATTCTACTTTTTAAAGAGCTTTTTTTTTCTTCAATAAATTTTTGTACCTCTTTTTCCATTTGGCAAATTTTGTTTTTAAAGGCATTCTTCTCCTCACTGAAATTTTTTTCTGAACTTTTCACTATTTATTAAAGTAGAAAGTAGGGCTCTGCTTCCCCAATGGGGACCCTTGGTCCCAAGCTTCAGGGGTTTTGTGCAGCTCTTTTCAGAGAAACTCCTTAGGAGGAACTCTGAGTTTATAATCTAAGGAAAGGTGTGTTTACTACTCTCCTGGCCTGTGCTCTTCTCTATGAGTGACCACAAATACCTTTTCTACTCTGGAAATTAGACAAGGGTCCTTCTCCACTGTAGCTAGATAGTGTTTTGTGTGTGTGTGTGTGTGTGTGTGTGTGTGTGTGTGTGTGTGTGTGTGTGTGTGTGTTTTGGTTTAAGATATTAGCAATTAGAAGTTTGAATCATGGATCAAAGAAGAAGCTAAGTAATGATGAGGATCTTAACAAGAATGATGGTTATAATTGGAGAGAAGATGGGTAGGAGAATTTTGGTAAAATAGAAATATAAGGTTTGGGAAGGAATTGAATATGTAATGTGAATGAGAATGAATAAAGGATGACATTTTAATTGTTTAAAAACTTGAACGATTGTAAGGATGAGAATGTACTTAATAGAAAAAAGAAATTTTAGATCAGGGGTATTTGGAAGAATAAGATAATATATTTTTATTTGGTCATAGACTTGAGAAACCTATGGATCATTGAATTTGAAATGTCATGTTCATGATAAATAAGTTTCAGAGCTCAGTGAAGAGAGTAGGCTGAACATTTAGATTTGAGACTTCTCAGCATATCTCTGAAGAAAGAGGGGAGAAATAAAGAGACAGAGGAAAGGAGGAAAAAAGAGAAGCCAGAGAGAAAGAAAGATACAGAGAGACAGAAAAAAAGAGGCAGAGACAGACACACAGACACAAAGAAACAGATACAGAATACTGTTGTGTAAAAACTTATTTTAAAGAATAATATTAATCTCTAGGACCTATGGTATTATTGATAAACATATTATGTCTTTGACAGATAGAATACTCTTTTTTTTTTCAACCAACTAGAGAGACAAATCCAGTGACAGAAAGGGAGAAAAATTGAGACAGAGATAGAGACAGAGAGACTGATAAAGACAGATAGAGACAAAGAGACAGACATAAACGGATAGAGACAAAGACAGAGTGAGAGAGACAGAAAGACAGTCATAGACAAGACACAGAGGCAGAGACAAAGACAAAGATAGAGACAGAGACTGACAGAGATAACCTGAGAGATACAAAAAGAGAAAGACAGGAAAAGACAAATCAGAGAGAGACATACACACAGAGAAAGAGAAACAGACAGGGGCAGAAAGAGAGACAGACAGAGATACAAAGACAGACAGATAAATTGATAAAGAAAAGAGGAGAAGCTAAACTATGGATTATACTTACAGGGAATATGTTGTAGACTAGTGTCATTGTATTGAAGAGTACACATTAGGGAAGAAGGTATGAGAAAAGTGGAGGAAGTCTCTAATATATACTGAGTTGGGGGATTAGATGATAAAACTTGCATTTTAGGAAAATTACTTTGGTGGATGCCTGAAGAATGAAGAAGAGAGGGTAGAAACTTGAGACAGGCAGATTTACCAGCAGGCTGTTGCAATAGTCCAAATGTGAGGTGAAAGTGGAGAGGAAGGAGGTTGTTCAAGAGATTTTGTAAAGGAGAAGTCAACAGGTTTTGGCAACATCTTAGATATAGGGAGTAAGAGATAGAGAGGAGTCCAGGCCTAGAGTGTAAGCCTAAGGGACTGGGAGGGTGGTATTGCCCTCTGCAGTGTTAGGGAAAGTAAGAGAAAGAGTGAGTTTAGGAGGAAAGATGAGTTCTATATTGTACATATGGAGTTTCAGATAGCTACTGGATGTCCAATTTGAGGTGACTAAAAGGCAGCTGGACATATAAGATTAGAGGTCAGTAGAGAGATTGGAACAGGAAAGATAGATTTGAAGGTTTAGTGCCTTGAAACTCTTACCAAAAACTGTTTTTAGAGAGCATTTGAATTTTCCTCCACTGACTTTAAAACCTGTGTCTTAGTTCAGTAAATTGTAGTAGTATCTAGATGTAATATTTTTTTAATTGCTGAGGTGTTAGGAGAAAGAATATTATAAGACTTTTCTCAGTCATCCGTTGCTATGCTAGTTTAAGTTCTGTCTTTGTAAGATGATTTTTACTTATAATTAAAGCCTTCCTATAATCACAGAATCATTCATAATTGCAGAATTTTAAGAATTGGAAGGGACTACAGAGGGCATCAAGTACAATATACACTTGAACAAAAATCCCTTTTGCAACATACCCAATGAGTGTCTGTCTAGCATTTGTTGAGCCTCCCCATTCCTCTTTTTGCATAACTCTAAGATAACTTTAGGAAATAGTTTTCAGTGATTTCCATAATATAATTCAATAAATATTTGTTGAGCGCCTCAGTTGTATCTTAACCTATACAAGACAATGTGAGGGACTCTAAAGAAATATTTGTTATTACCACTGACCTTCAGAATTTTACAGTTTTTAAAGAAAAAAACAAAACATATATGTAAAATGATATGTAAATTAGACTATAAGTCAAGTCAACATGCAAAGGTCACATTGACAATAATAAAGATCTTAAATGTCTAGTTTAAACAATAAATACCTTGGATTTAGTCAAGAAAGGAAGAATCAATGTTAGCTAGTGCTACTAAGGATGCATTTAAGGAGAAAGTAAGACTTCAGAAGGAGACTGAAAGGATTATAACAATTGGATAATCAGAAAAAAAAAACAGAAAGGAGAACAAAGTAAGCTACTCTTCTCATTGTCATTTCTAAAGACTATTGCAGGATGGGACTCTTAGGAAATGTCACTTATGAAATGCATAGTTTTCTTAGGGTTTTTAAATACTTTCCCATACTTTCATCCTTGACTTTGTGTATTAAATTTAAAAAAAAATTTTTAAGAAATTAAATGAAAGTAAGAAAGAAATTTGAAAAGTAAAACATTTCTTCTTTCTGTTTTTTGAGGGTAAATGGGAAATTCTTAAATTTTTTTTTTTTTTTTTTTTTTTGGTGACTGAGGTCTTGCAATTCTTTATGATTGAAAAAATATCTGATGTTTTTCTAGCCAATTAATGTCTACTACTTATTTTTCTCAGATTGTAAATAATATGAATACTGTCATATAGAAACCTATTTTTAAAGAATAATATTAATCTCTAGAACTCATGGTATTATTGATAAACATTTTATGTCTGACAGATGGAGTAATTTTTTTTTCAACAAATGAGATTATTTGTTAAATTTTAATGAGTAAAGCAACAGTACACTGGTTGCTTAGTGAAGTGCAATTAGGATCATTTTCCCAATCATTTAAAATTAATCATCTCTGTTCTAAGAATTATGTTTTAAAATGAGAAATGTACAAATCATTCAAAATTTGCTTTCTTTAATGTTTAGATGTGCTTTAAAAAATTCCACTAATTTTTAAACTGAACTGTTTTTGTTGATTTGAGTTCCTTACCTTAATATCCTATGTACAAATACAAGAAACTACTTTACTATCCCCTATTTCTTGTTTAGCCTTCATTGCTTGACCTGAATTTTAGAACTCCATTCAGAGAATATTAATCAACTCTTGAAGCTAGTCACTTTTCCTATCTTTTTTCATACCATAAGTTCCTCACATTCTACTTATTCCTATCTTTTTTTCATTCCAGAGATGCAAGATAGTTGTTAATGACACTTTCCGAATCAATGGAGTGTTTCGGTACCTGTTTTCTCCTGTACTACCCAAATAGCTTTTCACATAATTGGCAAAATTGTTTCTTTGAAACATTTGGTCTACTACATACAATCTAGAATTTTGAAAAGCATAATAAAAATAAATTGCTTATAAAATCACTTCATTTCCTGTTATACCTTATAATATTTCCATTTTTAATAGCAAAGATGGTTGATCATTTATTGAATCAATAAATATTTATTAAATGTTTACTATGTGTAGGCATTTGTGTACTAGTATGCATCATTCTAGTCATACCATTTTCATCCATGAACTTTCTCTTTCTTTCTGTTAAAAATCAGTGTTTTTGAAGAGTTCAAAAATAATATGGGCTTTATAAATTTTGTTGTTGGTGGAAAGATAATTCAAGTTTTAGAAAATAATTTGAAATAAAAATTTACATGTTTTATAGTTCAAAGTAAATATAAGATACTTCAGGAAAGCAGTTATTTGTCTTTGCATCTTCAATGTCTGGTACAAAATTGCAGAGGTGCCTAATGTTTGTAGGACTGAACCAAATCAGAAGACTGATAAAAGTAAATCTACTGATTTGCTGGTTTTTCTTCCTATAGATTGTGTATCATGTGACAACTAAAAGGGAAATTTTATTTAAACTAATTGCTTATGGAAGCAGAGCTAAAGTGAAAAATCTGACCCCTGGAGTGGAATATGTATTTCAGATGAAGACAGTTAGAGGCATGGATTATAGTGAATCTGTTGAGAAGAAGGTGATTACAAGTAAGTAATTACTTTAAATATTTTTTTTTCATTTATTTTTTGAGAATTTAAGTAGTTAAGTTAAAATATAATACAGTATAATTGCACTGAGAATAAATTATTTTCATTTATTTGAATCATAGCTTAAGAATATATTCAAATGAACTCCTATTTTTTTATTGGTAGTTTAAATAATTTAACTGTATTTGGTACTGATTAGTTTTTGGTCTGATTGTATTTAACCAAAATATGTGTAAAATAATTAACTCACTTGTACTTTTCATTATATGCCTTATCAGTTTTATATAATTTTGACAATACCTGCTCTTCTGATTAAATTGAACTTGATTCTTTTTTCAATGTAAAATATATCTAAAATAATGAACTCATATGTACCTTGTATTGTATGCCTTTTCATTTTACTGTGAAAAAGAAGTCTAATTATCAGGGTTCATCTAGACTCTTTATTACCTGATTAATTATAGATTATAGTTATGATCCTGGAAAAAAAATTAGTATAGTTTTCTTCATATCTAAGTAAATGCGAATAGTATTTACTAGTAGTAATTTTGAAAGCTTATAAGAATTTTTAAAGTATCAATTTAGACTTATAGGTATGCTTCTCTCTGTCTCTCTGTCTCTCTGTCTCTCTGTCTCTCTGTCTCTCTCTCTCTCTCTCTCTCTCTCTCTCTCTCTCTCTCTCTCTCTCTCTCTCTTTCTCTCTTTCTCTCCTCCCACCGCATTCCCAATTGAAGATAATTGGGATTAGATGATTTATACAATCACAAAGCTAGTGTTTCAGGAAGATTTTGAATACAGGTCCTCTTGATTCTAGAGCTAGTGCTCTATCAACTATTCTAGAATCATGTAATTAATAGAGAGCTGGTATTACAACTGGAAAGACTTGGATTCAGTTCCCAGCTCTGATACATTTTGGCTCTGTGATCATAGCAAATAACTTTAATGCTCTAGGCAATGCTCTAAGACTAAAATTTCCAACCTGAATTTTCATCTGAGATTTTCCTCTATCAGTTAAATTGCAAGTTTGTTCTACATTCCTATATAAAAACTACAGGTATATGAATGAAATTCAAAAAATGAAATGAAATTTGACAGAAATATTTAGAGACATTTAGTATCAATAGGTGAACCTCTACACATATGGCAAAGGTCAGCAAAAAAGCAAATGGCTTACATATTAGAGCTTGTTTTTATATTTTATTTTGTTTGTGTGTATCCTTTGCATGTCTTTAAAATATTGTGTTTTTTTTTCCCCAAACAAATTTATATCCAACTTTAAAATGTCAAATAGAACCAGCTGGCATTTGTGGCTTAGCCTTAAAAGCTGTGAATACTTCTGCTGCAACGTTAATGTGGAATCCAACAAAAACCAATTTCACCCACTACAAGATTTGTTTATCAAATAATACATTTGCTAATGAATATTACATTTTTGGAACCATGACTGACCACACAGTTACAAATCTGACTCCTGGTGGCACTTACAATATCACAGTACAGAGAATAAGAGGTGACATTGAAGGATACAGCTCATTTATCCAGGTGGTTGCAGGTTTGTAAATGTTTTCTATAGTTAAATAATCATATCTTGTAGTGTTCATACTTAGAATGATAAGATATTCTAGAACCACTTGAGTATTTGTAGGCTCTTCCAGAAGTTATGAAAAGAAAGAAAGGAAGAAAGAATAAAAGAAAGTAGAAGAAAAAGAAATTAGAAAATGAGGGAGGTAAAGAAAGAGAAAGGGAAGGAGAAAGAGGAAGAAAAAAGAAAGAAAAAATTGGCTTTAGAGGATTGTGGGAATATACATTCACCAGTTCTTGTTTAATATAATAATAATATTATTATTGATGAGACAATTGGGGTTAAATGACTTGCCCAGAATCACACAGTTAGTATGTATTAAGTGTCTGAGGTTGAATTTGAACTCAGGTCCTCTTGATTTCAAGGCTAGTGCACTGTCTACTATACCATCTGGCTGTCCCCAAGCATTAATTTCTTGAGCTCTATCAGTAGCCTCTAATAATACAGGTAAAGGATATTCATTATTTTTAGACTTATTTTTTCCAATAGTTTTAAGCTGAGTTTGCATGAGGTATGTTTTGCAAATACTTGGCTGCAAAACCTCTTTCTCTCATTCTGCATTATCTATTTGGAATCTGTGCTAAGATAAGGCAGAGTAGGAACCTGACTCACTGGTAACCAATCGGAGATGTGTGTGAAAAACTCCCCTCCAGAGTATACAAATCAGTCTAAACAACTGTTCATAAATAAAAATTTAAAGCAAATGTGAAAATGTATAGAGGAAATGGTTTGGGCAGGAAGGTAGAGCCACTCATCACTATTTCATTTCCTAATCAAAATGATAGTTTGTTGTTAAGAGTCTAGAGCTTTAGCTTTCTTTTGGAATGCTCCAATCTGGGTTGGGGGGGTGGGAAGGGAAGGACAGATGTGCATTTTACTTCCTTTCTTGTTATCCTCCCATCTCTAATAAATAACTGAAGAGTCAGATGAACATGCAGTACTTTTAAACATACTCTGTACTATACTGTACTTTACGATCTAATATATTTATACATATCTGTACTTATGTATAAACATAAATATTATATATGCACAAATATTTTTATATATGGATTTAAAAATACAATATTTGAGCTAGAGAGAATAAATTATCAAATACAGTTTAGCAAAAATTAAACTGATCAGATTGAGGAAATTTTCCAGGAAGAGCTATATTATATATTTCTATACTATATGATAGTCATTCTCAAGAAATATTTAATTGATATAAACAGCTAAAGAGATAAGTTAATGTGAGTGGGTAGTTAGTTGCTGATAGAATTCTCTTGAAATATTTAACATTGTTTTATAATTCTTAATCATTTTAAAATAAAAAAAGATGTTCTTTGAAATTTGTGTTTTTATTATAAGAACCTGAAAGACCAGAAAAACTTAAAGCCTTCAATATTTCAACACACTCCTTTTCTTTGCACTGGAGAATGCCTTCTGGACATGTGGAAAGGTATCATGTGGTTCTTGTTCCTGATGGTGGCGTTGTTGCAATCAGAGATCTTGGCCATGGGGAGTATCAGGTATAGTTCTCATTGAGACAGTTTGTTTAAATGTGATACTAACGGGAAAATTCTTTGTGAAACTGATAAACTATGAAAACTCACTTCTTAAGTTTATGTTGTTGTTGGTTGTTAGTATAGGACAAAGATAAAATTATCAATGCCAAATTTTTTAGCATAAATTTCCACATTGAAGGATTGTTACCTTAACAACAGCTAGTGTATCTTTCTTTCTCTTTTCTTTAAGTCTACCATAAACCTCCGGCCAGTCATCCAAGGGTTCATGAATAGTTTAACAAAGTAAGGGCAGTGCTATTGAGTAATACATGCTCATTAATTGTGTACTTGCCAGGAAGATCTGTCCTTAAATCATTAATGCAGGCAACATTTCCCTGTAAAGCCATCAATGTAATTCTACAGTCTGAAAAATGTAATAATGATGGCTTTTCTTATAATATTTGTCTTACTTTTTTTTGGATCTTCAGAGACACAGGTATTGCATTAAAATGTTTAACTGTGAGGGTTGGAGAATGGGCTAGCTGTAAATTCTCAAGAATTCTTATTGAAAGCTTCTTTCCAGTAGCAGTAAAGTCGGCAGTTTTGTAGAATTTATGTGAGGCAGAGATATTGGCATATTAATTGATGTATTACTGCATTTTATATATATATGTAATACATACCTAGGTATATATTTATATTTCAAATATATATTTCTGTTTTAAAGTAAATTACCTGTTATTTATTGATATACTGTAACAAACTTTTATGTAATATAGTGCATTTTAGGAATGCTTTTAGGAATAATAGATTTTTTTTTAGTTCTCTTACATTTTCTTTCTTCCTTGAAAGAGTTTTGCCTTTGTCTTTGATTTCTCCTTGATACTATATAGGCTGATGTCTCAAATGCTGTTCCTGGGACAAGGTACAATGTAACTATTTCTTCAGTTTCTGCTACTACATTTGGTACCCCTGTTAGTAAAATGGTGACAACAAATGTGACCAGTGAGTATAATGCACATTCTATATGTATATTTTGATTTTTATAGATATGTTTTAAAATTATTTTCGTAATAATTTTAGATACTCCAAACCTTTACTTAATTTTTTAGTTGTTGCTGAAAGTGTTTACCTACACATTACATGCATGAAAATAAAAATTTTAAGGAAAGGTTCTCATTGAGGAGAAAATAAAAATGATCAAACAGCAATTTTGAACCCAACTTGGATTATGATGATCATTCTTTAATGTGGAAAGAATGAAAATAGCTATTTTATATCTGCTGATGAATTTGAGAATCTGAAACAGGTAGAGTTATACATATAACATTTCTCAGCAAGGACTAGCAAGTAAAAAATTATAATAATATTAATAGTAATAATAATGTGCTTTTAGTTTTAGTTTTCATTTCTTACATTAAGAATGATTTTTAAATGACTTGGCATTAAATGTTGTTTGGTCTATGAAGTTTTTTTTAATGTTCCATTTTTTACATTCTTAGAAAAGAATGTTGCTGGTATTCCCCAAAGCATTTAATCATTTTTTAAAGCATACTGCTAAGGAGAGCTGTTTCACATTGAGTCCATTAGTCTCCAGAAACTTCAAAGGTCTAGGTTGAAAATATCTTTTCTTCCTTATGAACTGTGGAAATACTCAAATTGTTTCTTGACATTTTAATTAAAGGTATTTTGTTTTTACAGATCCAGGGCCTCCCGTGTTCCTTGCAGGTGAAAGAGTAGGATCTGCTGGAATCCTTCTTTCTTGGAATACACCACCAAAACCAAATGGAAGGATTAAATCATACATCGTTAAATATAAGGAAGTTTGCCCATGGATGCAAACCACTTATACACAAGTTAGAGCAAAACCAGATAGTTTGGAAGTGCTTCTTACTAATCTTAATCCTGGAACAACTTATGAAATTAAGGTAAGTGTGAAAGGCTTTCTTAAATTAAGTACTTGTTTAGTATTATGTTAATTAAAAGTAAAGAAACAATTTATTTGAATTCTGGCTAAAGATAACCACATACATTATGCAGAAATTTAGGGAAAATAATAAAAATAATTGCTTCATTCTGTTTTTTCTTTTTTTCTTTTTTTTTTTTTTTTTTGCTTCTGGAACTTTAGTGAGAATATATAGTTATATTTTTAGGTTGAGTAAATTTTTTTTCTATTCTTATAAGTAATGTATTAAAGCAAAATATAAAGTTTTCCCCTCTAGTTACTGATGTGAAAAACAAATTACTTTGCAAGTAAAAAAATAAGTCTGGTTCAATAGAAAGCATACTGAGTTTACAATCAGAGAGTTCAAATCTTGGTTTTGCCATTTACTATTGATGTAAGCTTAGACAGACAACTTCTTTTCCTGAAGACTCATGTTCACGAGTTCAAATCAGGCCTCAGACACTAATTGTGTGACCTTGGGCAAATCATTTAACCCTGTTTGTCTCAGTTTCTTCATCTGTAAAATGAGTTGGAGAAGAAAATGACTACTTCCTTGTCTGTCAAGATAACCCAAATGGGGTCATAAAGTGTTGAATATAATTAAAATGACTGAACTAAAACAATCAATTCTCTAAAGTTCCTTTGTAAAAATTCAATTAATTAATTTTAATTTTCCTTTTTTATAAAACTACTGCTCTCACTTCCCAGTTACAAGGCCTGTTCACAAAATAACAAACAATAGAAAAAAGTAGGTAAATGAAACAGACACATTTCATAGCATATAACTCTTCCTTCTGCAATCGTTGCTCCACTCCAGCTAGCTCAGAAAGGGCTGTATCATCATTACTCCTCTAGCATCATGATCAATTATTTCATTGATATGATTTTTTCAGGTTCTTTATATGAGGTAACTATCTTCAGGGTTATATTCTTTACTCTTCTGTGATATGAGGAAGATTATCAAAATGGTGGCATGGGGATAAAATTCTGGGACTGGAATGAGAAAGACTTGAGTTCAAATATTGCCTCAGACCTTGCTATCTAAGGGAATCTGGGCAAGTCACTTAACATCTATCACTATCAGTTCCCTCACCAGTAAAAGAGGATACCATATTATATATAACAGCAACAACAACAGTTACTAATATTTACATAGTGCGACCAAACACTGAGCTATGTGATTTACATTTATTTTCTCATTTGATCCCTACAACAACCCCAGGAGGGAATTGATGTTAATATCCCCATTTTGTAGATGAAAAAACTGAGGCATTGTTATGAGAATCTAAGTAAGTCAAATGAGAAAATGTTTGTAAAGCAATTATCACAGTCCCTGGCAATTAGTAGGTTTTATTCTTTCCTAATATTATTTATACAAATTCAAGTTTCTCAATTTATGTTCAAAATTTGCATATATATACCTTTTAAAGATCATTACATTGCTGAATTAAAGATGACAACTTGCACTGAGATTGCATGTAACAATGATTAATGTTAATTGGGAAAAATATTATTTTTGTCATTATGAACCACAGAACTCAATCAAGAGCTCCTCAGAGTAAGGATTTTCAATTGCTTTGATATTGGTGCTGCTCTTCATCTTTGAATCATGTGTGATTCTTCAAGATGCCTTGGATCATCCTGTCTATGGCAAATATACTGAAGTGGTTTTCCATTTCTTTCTCCATGGGATTAAGACAAATACAGTGGCTTGCCCAAGGTCATCTAGATAATAAGTGGATTTTTTAAGGCTGCATTTGAACACAGGTTTTTCTGACTCCAGAGTCACTGCTATATCCACTGAATCATTTAATTGCCTATATTCATTGTTACTAGTCATAAAATAAATGTGAATTAGATTTTATTAGGGACTAGATCTGTGCTTTCATTAGTTTAGGGAACTCCCAAATGAGGAAATTCCTCCTACCTGTACATATTGTTACATCTTATGCAACTTGTTAGAGTTGTCTATAACAAAGCTTCTTAATCGATCACTTGCCCATATGGAGTCATATAACTGAATTTGGGAATCGTGAAATTATGATTTAATATAAGAAATGTTTGGTTTGTATACCTATTTATATAACTAAATACCTGGGGGGGAGGGTCACAAAAATGTCCCAGATAAAAAGTGTTTCAAGTGGAAAATGTTTAAGAATTCCTGGTCTTAGAGCATTAAGATGCTAAGCACTTTTGTTATTTGTGTTTTTTTTTAATTCAATAGTATTTTATTTTTCCAGTTACATGTAAAGATAGTTTTCAACATTCATTTTTGTAAGATTTTGAATTGCAATTTTTTTTTCTTTATCCCTCCCTTATCTTCCTTCTCCTTAAGATACCAACCAATCTGATACAGGTTATGCATGTATAATCATTTTAAACCTATTTCCATATTAGTTAGGTTGTGAAAGAAATATCAGAATAAAATGAAAAAAAAAAGAAAAAGAAAACCAAAAAAGAGAACTAAAAATAGTATGTTTTATCCATATTCAGTCTCTTTAGCTCTCTCTCTCTCTCTTTGGATATAGGTGACATTTTCCATCCCAATTCATTGTGAATTGTCATGGATCACTGCATTGCTGAGAACAGCTAAGACTGTCATAGTTGATCATCACATAATCTTGCTGTTACTATGTAAAATGTTCTCCTGGTTCTGTTCCCTTCACTCCGGCATCAGTTCAGATAAATCTTTCCAAGCTATTCTGAAGTAGAGGATAAACATTTTTAATATAATTGCAGAGCCTTAACTTGAAATACAGTGTAACTTGTTCTGAAACTGGTCCTCTTCCTACTATTTCAAACTGCCTCTGCAATATTCTAATTTTTGTTCTAGGGAAGCCTATACTTTTATAAAGCTGCATATAATTAAAGATTCATAGGCCAAAAAACAAACAAACCATTTCCCCCCCTTTTTGTATGACAGATGAAATATGCTTAGCATGGTCCTTCTAAGGGAGGTTGCTCTAGATAATAAACACAGTCTAAATTCTTTCATGGATATTCTCAGCAGCTAATCTAAAGAAGCGCTGCTGACAGAATGGGGAGTCAGCCATCAGAAACTTTCTCCTTAGTCAGGCTGACAAGGCTTCTCAATACAGCTTCTTGCATTTCTTAACTCAAAGTTCTTGGGCACCCTTGATTCTACCTTTGAATTTCAGAACCTCATCATCTTTTCATTTTTTTCACATAAGTATCAGCCACTGACTTCCAATGGCAATGCTTGGTGTTGCACATTTCTGTTCTTGAAATATTTTAATATTAAATTATAGAAGAATGTACAATGACAGAAGAACTAGTTCAGTATAATGGATAGAGAGCTAGCTTTAGAGACAGGAAGATATGGATTTAAATGCCATCTCTGACACTTACTGAACATGGGATTCTTGAAAAAACCATTGACAACACTATGAGACTACAGATTGAAAAGAAGGTGTCAATTTGGGAATCTGCAATGACAGAGAATATACCTCACTTTCAGCTTCCCATATTAATGAGATTACAGATCTAGTCCTTCCCAAAATTATATGGGAGACAAGTGTGATATACCTTGAACTTGAATTGTAGAAGTCTCATGCCTAAGGTTGGCTTTATTTTTTATTCATTGCAAAATTGTGAGTGTTGGAAGAACCAAAAACAAAAACTTGGTATTTTTGTGATTTGGATTTCACTTTTTTTAGTATGTCTTTTTGGGAGTTTTAAAGTTGTTGTGATATACAGTCTTATAGCTAACTCATATGCTATTATTTTGATTTATTTTAGGTGGCTGCTGAAAACAGTGCTGGTATTGGGATATTTAGTGAGCCCTTTCTCTTCCAAACTGCAGAAAGTGGTAATTCTCCTAGACCATTCATTAATAGAAATTAATTTAATTACATATGTGTTTAATTTGTCATCAGTGACTTTAAAAAAATCTGACATTGGCTTGATATCCTAAACTATAACATTTATGGACATTGAACTCTAATGTTGCTGTTTCTTGGCTAGCAATACATAGAGTGAAAATCTTTTTGTAACTGTGTGAAAGTAAAGGTTAATCACTTAGAGGTATGTGGTTGTCTTTTGTTGTTGTTGTTCAGTCATTTTTCATTTGTTTACTCTCTGCAACCCCATCTGGGGTTTTCTTGGCAGAGATGCTAGAGTAGTTTGCCATTTCCTTCTCCACCTCATTTTATAGATGAGGAATTAAGGCAAATATAATTAAATGACTTGTTCAGGGTTATAATAGCTAGTGTCTGAGACCAGATTTGAGCTCAGGAAGCTGAATCTTCCTGATTACAGGCTTACCACTCTATCTACTATGCCACCTAGCTGTCCTGTGCTGCCCCTCCCCCTTTTAGTAAATTTTTTTTTTTCAATTTATAAGCATTCATTTTTACTACCTCCCACTTCCCCTAGATATCTATAGTCAAGCAAAACAAATTCACAGGTCATCTCCCAAAATATTTGTCTTACTCTGCATTTTTATTCCTTTACATATATATATATATATATATATATATATATATGCATAGGTATAGGTATAGGTATATATTACAACTACTAATTGCCCAACAGGAAAAGATCAGCAAGTTATCTGAAAGTGAAATTATGCTTGTTAAATCAGAAATTAGTTGTCATCTTCACTGGCAGAATGAATACTCATATATATCTTTTCAAGTATGGAATAAATTTCTTTATTATAGATGTATCTTCAGGGTTAATATTAAGGTTCTATCTGCCTTGTGGTGGAGGACTTTTTATGGTTTCCAAAACTGGTTCACTTTTTACTAAATCCCATTGAATAGTGGCATAGTATTTTAGTGAGATTTTAATACATAAGTTAATATACATTGATAGAAATCAGTCAGTCTGATATTAGTGAGGGAGAGCTGTCCATGTTTAGAGAATTTAATTCAATGGTGGAAAATGGTTTGGTTAAATAATGACAGTCATAATAAAATATTAAACTTAAAATTTAAGCCACTGTTTTCTACTGAGTGAAAATGTTTTAAGTTAGTTGCATTGTTTTAAGCTTTCCAAATGCTAATACAAGATGTTTTGTTTATTCTAATTTTAATTAATACTTTGTTTCAATTCAATGAAATTTTTTCATTTCAATATGTTCTTTTTAAATTCACAAAAAAGCTGAATGAGGCCCTTTTGTTAATTTGCTAAGGCTTAGAATGTCATAGATTCATAAACTCAGAAGATCATTTTAGATCTAAGGGGACTTTAGGAGCCATATAGTCCAAATCTCTCACTTTATATTTGAGAAAGCTATAGCTCAGAAAGGTTACATAACTTGGTCAATATTGCACAACTATTAAGTGTTAAACATAGAATTAGAATCCACAGTTTTCCCTTAAGGTAGCAGTGAAGCAATTCCCCAGAAAATTATTAACACTATGTGAATAAAATATTTCACATTTTCTTAAATGATTTTAATGAAAATATGTGCAAATAAATTTATCTAAAATATGTACAAATAAAATTATTGCAATACATTTAAATATTCAATCTAGGTTTTGATTCTATTTTACTACTCTAAATTCTAAATTCTATTTTACTAACTTAAAAGCACTCAAGAGCAGTGATTGTCTAATGTAAGTCTTGTATCTCTCAAGGAAGTTGATACAGTGATCTAAACATGGTAGATGTTGTGAACTTGGGTCATTAGAAGTTTAGTGGTATCCTCAGAAAAAGACAAGCTAAGAACAGGGAAGATATAGCAGAACAGGTCAATCTTCTGGTAGTTTTAGGTTAACTTAAAAAGAGATTGGGGAAAAATAATGTTAAAATATTATCAAGTTAATGAGATTAGTGCAAAATAAAGCTGAAAAAGTAAAATGGAATCAAAGTATGGGGGGTTTTAAACATTGTTCATTTAGTCAGTCCACAGGCACAAATTCTTACTATGTGCCAGGATTGTGGCAAATGTGGATAAAAAGAAAAGTAAAAACAGTTCTGCTTTCATGGAATTTATATTTTAAGGGGGGAAGTTATAACCAAATAACTAAATATTTAGTTCTTTATATACACATCTCATCTTCTTTGCCTGCTCCTTGAACCCAGGACAATTCTAGGAATAAAATAAGCCTTAAATCATGTTTATTGTATGATGAATGAAGGATGGTTGGAGAAAGGAGAGGCTTAAGTCACTGAGATAATTTCTGAATCTATTTCAATAGATTAGAAGAAGTGATGAAGGTCTAAAATAAGGCAGTAATATATGAATGCAGGTGAAAGAAGGCATATAAGAGATATTGCAGAGTTAAAATAGATAGGAGTTGGCAAAAATCCCCAATCGATATTTAGAGGGACAGAGAAGAACATGTTAAAGATAACTCTTATGTCTCTAGTCTGCAGGAATAGGATCAAACATGAACTTTTCTGTTTGTCATTGAAAGCCTTACAGAATTCATGCTTCTACAGTCTCTTGACCCGTTATTCCCATCCATGCATTTTTTGTTCTAGTTATCTTGGTCTAATTACTGATCCTCACATTTGACACCCTTGCTTCCAAGGCTATGCCTTTGCAATTCCTGACTTGAATGCTCTTCCTTCTCACCTGTGCTTCTGTGAGGTCCTGATTTCCTTCAAATTTCAATTCAAATGTGATTTTCCATGTAAGGCTTATCCTGTTATTCTCTAACTGGCTGCTAGTGGCTTCCCATCCAAAGCTAGTTTACTTATGCTTTTTATGTATCTTGCATCTTCCTATATATATGAGCATGTTGTTTCCTACATTGGAGTATAAGATTTTATTTATACTAGGGATTATTTCATTTTTGTCTTTTTGAGCTTAACCAAGTGCCTGAAACACAATAGTCATATAAACATGTTTGCTCATTGATTTTTGCTATCAATAAAAGGTTAATAAATAATAATAAATTAATATTAAAAAGTATTTTTAAAAGTATATTAAAAGTATTATAAAAAGCATATTAAAAGTAATATTAAATATTAATTATAAAAGGTTAATAAATTAATAAAAGGTTAGCAGATGAATAATTTTTTGAGGAAAGATAATGAGTTCATTTCTGGATGTGTTAATTTGTGAGGCATTAGCAGAGCATTTAGGTGGAGATGTCTAGCCAGAAGAAGGAGATATAATACTGGAACTCATAAGAGAGATTAGGCCTAAATATATAGATATTAAAGTTTTAATATCAGATATAATATTTAAAACTATTAAACAGATGAAATTATATTATATTTGAAACTATTAAACAGATGAAATTTTAATTAGAAACCATATGTAGAGAGAAGAGAAATAAGAAAAACTCTTGAGTACAGCCCTATTTAAGAATTGAGGGATATGTAGAAGATGAACTATTGGAGGTAACCATGAAGGAAGCAGAGGCAGAAATAAGAACAAAGACAAAGGTCATAGGAGCCAATGAAGGAGAAGGTTTCTGTAACACTTAAGAATTACTGATTTATAGCTTCTGCCAAATTCCTGCTCTGATGCCTTGTCTCATGTACAAAAGATAAGTAGGAATGGATTGGATAAAATTAGATTTAGAGGTTGATGGTAAAGGACCATCAGTGGGTCTTCAGTGGAATAGCCCAAGAATCTGTGCTTTACCCATATTGTCTAACATTTTTATCAATGATTTACACGAAATAATGGATGTAACACTCATTAAATTTTTTTAAATTTTTAAAATTAATTTGATAATTATAACATTTTTGACAGTACATATGCATAGGTAATTTTTTACAACATTATTCCTTGTACTCCCTTCTGTTCTGAATTTTCCCCTCCTTCCCTCCACCCCCTCCCCTAGATGGCAGGCATTCCCATACATATTAAATATGTTATAGTATAACCTAGATACAATATATATGTGCAGAACCGGATTTTGTTGTTGTTGTTGTTGCAAAGAAAGAATTGGATTCGGAAGGTAAACTCTGAGATTCCAACTTAGACCTATCAAATTGACACTGGCAAAGATGATGGAGGATGGGGGGGGGGTCTATGACAAATCTTGGAAAGGCATTGCTTTAGTGTATCATTTTTAGGTAATTTCTTTCTTTCTTCTTTAATTTTCTTAAAATCTTGTCTCATACCCAAGTCAGATATCTATTTTGTAGCTCATCTCAGCATATAATATAAGCCATTGGATTATATCTAATTTACAACAAATTGATTTTTAGATTTCTTATCAGTTTTTGTTAAATATTGAATCCTTATTATCTTCAGGTTTATTATTATATATCATTAACTTAATGCTACTGTGTTCATGTGCTTTTATATGTTGTACATTTAATATATCCTATTTATTGACATCTTCTTTTGAATCAGTACAAGTTGTTCTGATGATTATTATTTTGTAGGATAATTTGAGATCTGATACTGTTTTTTATTATTTTCCTTGAATTATCTGTCCCCTTATTCTTCTACATGAATTTCATTATTATTATTTTTTTTCTAGTTCTCTAAATTAATTCCTTGGTAATTTGTTCTATAGTACTGAATAACACATTAAGAGATATGTAACTCTCAAGAATTGGGAGGTGATGGTTCTACTATACTTTCTTCTATTCAGACCTCATCTGGAGTGTTGAATTCAATTGTAGGGACATTGATTAAGAATGGAAGTGATCAAATTGGTAGCATTCAGAGGAATGCAATCAGAGTGGTGAAGATTTTTTACTCCATTTCATATGGGGAGCAAATAAAGGAATTGGCATGTTTATCTTAGAAAACAGAAGTCTCAGGAGGGGCATAAGAGCTGTTTAGAATATTCTAAGGGTTGTCTTGTGTAATAAGTATTAGCCTTTTTCAAACTTAACCTCAATGAATCAGGAGTGATTAGTTTACATTGCTTAGAGTTCAAGTTAAACATGATATCTGGGAAAACTTCCTAGACTAGGACAGTCTCAAAGTGAATTGAGCTGCTTTTGTAGATGATGGGTTCCTCCTCTTTGGAGGTCTCCAAGCAGAAACTGGGCAATTTACTTTATCTGTGTTATAATGCTTATTCATTTCCTAGTTGAATTGGACTTAATGGCTGCTGAAATCCAACCCTCAAATTCTGTGATTCTCTGTAGAAGTGGCCCAATATTACGTCAGAGAAGTACAAACTCTGGCAAATCATACAAAGTGGAAAGACTTAAATTAAAACTGAGACTGACTGTATATTATCTGAGCACCAGTCTGGCTAAGACCAAAGAGATTCAACATCAATTTGACTACAGGGTCATTATATATATATATATATATATATATATATATATATATATATATATATATATATATATATATATATATATATATATATATATTAGAGGGAACTCTCAAAAACTATTTAGTAAGTTATAGAGAACCTGTCTTCTTAAAAGAGGAACCACACCAATGTAAATTATAAATCATTGGATTATTGAAATGTGTGATAGCTTCACCAAGAATAATTTTTATTTTGGAGAAACACTCTGGGATTATGTTTTAATCAGTGTAGGAAGTTATCAGTTGAGAAAACTCCCTCTATATGTTACAGATAGACAAATGTTCTACAACTAGTATTTTTCAAAGTGTACTTAGAAGCACTGAACTATTTATATGGTTTGTTCAGGTCTTCTCCATTAGTGTATGTTAAATGTAGGACTTGGATTGATAAAATCATAGATTTAGAGGTAGCAGGGACCTCAGTCCATCCAATCAAAGTCCTTTATTTTACAGATGATAGAGAAACTAAGATCAAGAGAATATAAAAGATTCAGAATCACAAAATTAGTGTCTAAAGCAACATTCAAACCCTGATCTTCCTGACCCCATGTCTAGAACTCAACTTGTGCTAAATTGGGGGCTAGCTTTCTACATATTATGCCACATAATCTCATATACTTTTAAAGCCTTGATATTTTTGTTAAATGCTAAATTACATTTCCTTTTCATTTAGCCTTAAAGAGAATATTGCTATTATTTAATAATTTATTATTATTATTTAATCTATTAGTCTATTATTTATTATTCTTCATGAATTTCTCATCTTCTTATTATCTTATTATCAGATGCATCTATTATATAATTTAAATTTTTTATCATGTTACTCATATCAACTTTTTTCCCTGATCCTAATTTAAATTTCTTAAATATTTCATATAGTTTCTTGTCAAATTTTGGGATGATTATCTATGTACACTGTTAAAATTGCTCTCCAGACTAAGCTTTGGTGTCTTAAAACTAAAAACCTTAATTTAACTAAAACTAATTTCACTAAAAACTAAAACTAAAAAGCTTAATTTCAGCTTCATCCTTTTTTCACTAATGACCTGTCATATTTTTCAGATCACATATTTATTTTCCTCTGGTGGCATCATGCCATTTCTCCATCATTTTTACACACTTAAAATTGTAATTTA
This sequence comes from Sminthopsis crassicaudata, assembly GCF_048593235.1. Classification (NCBI taxonomy): domain Eukaryota; kingdom Metazoa; phylum Chordata; class Mammalia; order Dasyuromorphia; family Dasyuridae; genus Sminthopsis; species Sminthopsis crassicaudata. Next base: position 255,803,948 of record NC_133621.1, read on the forward strand.
TTAGGACATTTCTGGCCCATGTAAATGATGTTGATATTTTTTCTTCATAAATATTTACTTACAGGTTGGATAAGAATTGATAGGTGATTTCATTCATTTGGGAAAATTCCAGCTGGGGCAACTCCCTTTACCAATACAGATTGGTACTTTCTTTTCAACTTAAACTCTTAAGATTATTATTTTTTTATATTTTATTTTGTTTTTTATTAATTTTTATAATTATAACATTTTCTTTGGCAGTCCATATGCATAGGTAATTTTTTTACAACATTATCTCTTGTACTCCCTTCTGTTCCAAGTTTTTCCCCTCCTTCCCTCCATCCCCTCCCCTAGATGGCAGGCATTCCCATACATATTAAATATCTCATAGTATATCCTAACTCTTAAGATTATATATAAAATTTCATTAAACATTTCTCAATTAGATCTCATTTTTTAACCTTCCTTTAAAAAATAGATACAAATTCTCCTGTTCTTTTCTATTCCTCCCTCCTCCTTCAAAGCAATTTGAAAGAGAAGTTATGCAAAACATATTTATGTGCTATCTAGCAGCCTAGGCTCTTTTAAGAGTTACCTAGTATCTGATAGAGGTCTTTGTTTCAAAAACTTTTCTTTAGTTACTTCACCTTGTTTGTTACTATAATTTCAATTTGAAAGAGAAAAGTCACTTCTTCACTTGTATTCTTGTTGTTCTTCCTTATTGAAAATAAGGTATAAATGCATCATTAAATACGAAATGTATTTTGGCGTTGATTATGCTCAAATTGCCTAGATAGCTTATTTACTTTATTTCCATGTAATTAGAATTAGATAAAAAGACAACACTTCTCAGACATATTTTATGTTAGTAATATTAACAAAAAGATCTGGCTGTTATTCTGCTCCTTGAAGGTCCTTAAAGACTATGTATTGCCTCTAAAATAAAATATGAAATCCTCATTCTGGCATTCAAAGTTTTCCATTATTTGGCTCCCACCTACTTTTCCATGATTATTTTGTATTATTCTCCTCTTCATGAATTCTCCATTCTTGGCAATAGGTCAAGTGCTAGTGTTCAAGGGTCTAGAGAATATAGTGGCAGGGCAGATCTTTCTCTAAATTACAAGAAAAAATGTAGTTGATAATTTTCTGCCCGTGCTACAGGTCTGAACCAGAAAGATCTGTGTTAAAAATCCTGTCTCTGACATGTACTGACTGTAAACCTCAACAACTTACATAACTACTATGCTCTAAGAAGCTCTCTACCATATAAGTGTCAGAGAAAATGCTGATTTGTATTTATAGAGGGATTTCCTCATCAAAAGTTCCCTAAATCAATGGAATAAAAAACATTTGTGCCCAATAGAGTAAGTAGGACTTTACAGGTGTCCGCCTACAATCATTAGGAAGAAGGCAATGACTAGAGTGTAATGTCAATTCTTGGGTCTATTCCAAGGGGATGGTTATGAGAGGTATCAAAAATCTTTCCAGAAAATGGAAGGTAGAGGGAGACATTAACAGGAAGTTTGGGAAGAAGAGGTCCATGGTCTAATATGCCTCAAAAAAACAAACAAAAAGCAAGCAAACAAAAGCAACTGGTTGCTCAAATGTTTTGCTTTTCCTTTAAATACGTTAGAATATTCAAAATTTAGAAAATATTTGATGTGGACAAAGTTAAAAAAATACATTATAACAATGAAACTACTGTGGGGCCCAAAGAACTAGGGATGCCACATTCTGGTCTCTTACTGTTTCAGTCCTGAAGAAGAAGCTTGGTCTCTAAAGAATGAAGTCAATTTTTTTTTTTAATAACCTCTTACTTTTTGCTCAAGACCCTAGAATCTTGTGGAAAATCACCTAGATCTTAGGCCAGAATCTCATCTGGAATCTTCCCCAACAGATATTAGAAAACTACTGAAGGTATAATAAAGAATAGGTATAAGACTGTTATTTATTTCCTCAACACAAAAGTCTTGCTTCAAACAAAAGATGCAGACTAGAATAGATAAGTTTTTTTTTTTTACTTATCTAGAATAAATACATAGCTTTTTAATAAGTAAAAAATTGTTACTGTATAAAAAGGCATTTCCTCTTTCTTTTTTCTGAGCAATTTTTTTTATTCAGGATAATTTTAAATGATATTCCCAAGTATACTCTTTTGATTAATTAAATATTTTCAAAATTATTTCAAATAAGATGGAAAACTTAGAATTTTATTTTTTCTTAAGTTTCATAGTAAGATATCTAATTATAACTCATTAATGTTTTTCTTAGCTCCAGGCAAAGTGGTGAATCTCACTGTGGAGACCTTCAATTATTCAGCAGTCAATTTAATTTGGTATTTGCCTCGGCAACCAAATGGTAAAATTACCAGCTTCAAGATTAGTGTCAAGCATGCAAGAAGTGGAATCATAGTGAAAGATGTCTCAATTAAAGTTGAGGATCTTCTGTCAGGGAAGTTGCCAGAGTGTAATGTAAGTATCACAAAATCCCTATTTTAATATTTCCAGAAAATTCTTTCATTAAATTTAATGTGTAACCTTATTGACATAATTCCTCATTCTTTTTGTTTACAAGTATCTATATTTTAATGTCAAAATCTTTCATAGTCCTCACCTCTTTTCATATGGTAGCAGACATTTTATTAAGCAAGGACCCTTTATTATTATTGTTATTTTTTTTTCCCTGAGGCTGGGGTTAAGTGACTTGCCCAGGGTCACACAGCTAGGAAGTGTTAAGTGTCTGAGATCAGATTTGAACTCGGGACCTCCTGAATTCAAGGCTGGTGCTCTATCCACTGCGCCACCTAGCTGCCCCCTTTATTATTTTTTAACCAAAATATTTTTAATCCCTTTGAAGATAAGTCATACTATTAAGATTTGTTCATTGAAAATATTTTTGATGATATGCATGTTATATTATGATGAACATCATGATGACATTAATGAAATTTGGTAATGCTTTTAAATGAATTTTTAAATTTTATTAATTATAATATTGAAATGTTAGCAAAAAACCTAAATAATATTGGAGACAAAAAGTAAAAATAAAATATTTCCCAAAGAAATATAATATTGTAGTGTAATACAATCAAGTAGTACTTGACTTCCAATTCTTCTATTGATGTGAGATTCGACTAAACGACAATCTTTTAGTGTCTAAGATAGGTCTTTAAATTGAAGATGAGTTTTCAGTTTATATTTGGAGAGCTAGTTTCCTCAAGAGGACTTCATTACCTCAATGAAATCATGTCTTCATGTGGGAAAGCCATTTATTTTTTTCAGCTTTCAGTAGGTATGTCTGCTAAATAAAAATGAAAATGAGAATGTTTGGATTCTTGGACTCCTTGGAACTATTCTGTAACCTCCCCAGGAACTGTAGCCCAAAGGCTGCAAGCCACTGACTTATCCTATTGGATTGTGTTTATAGTTGAAGTGACTATGTGAGTAAAATGTGACCATAGTGTTTTCATTCAAGATCTATATAAACTAGTGTCTATCAAGTAACCAACCAACCAATCAATTTATAAACCATACGCTATGTTTTAGATGCTATATTAGGCATGTATACAAAGATGAAAAATAATAGTCCTTGTTTTCACAGTTATGCATAAAAAATAAAACACCAAGAAAATGTTTAGGGTTGGATTGGGGTAATAGAATATGAGAGTTTTAGGAAAAACGATATGGAAATTGGCACTTGAGTTGAACTTTGAAGAAAACTAAGGATTTTTAGTTGGTAAGATAGGGAACACAAGTGACTATAGTATAAATTTAGTTAGATGGGAGGGTTCAAAATAAAGTACAATGAGAGATTTAAAGAGGGAAATTAACTTCCAGTTGTAACAGGGTAGAAGCAGATGACAGGAAGATTGGGAGGTGAGGGAGATCAAGGAAGAAGTATTAAGTTTTAAAAAATTCTTAGACAAATTTTAAATTTAAAGAAGGTAAAAATTAAGCTGAACAAGTGTCCTCAGAATCTTATACTATATATGTACTTATTTGTAATCAGATAAATATATATTCACATACATTTATACATCTTTGCATATATATGCATATGTATAAATGTATACATGTTGAAATATGTGCATACATTTATACACCAATGTGTATAAACTTGTGCATACATTTATACACATACATACATATACATACACATATATATTGTACATATACACACATACAAATATGAATATAATTTGGGAATTGGAGGCATTTTGCCTGATGTTGCCTATACAAAAAATTCCAATTTGTGTTTAGAAAACTGATTAGAGATTAAGTAGAATTAAATTTTCATCAGTTATAAGCCAACATTTATCAAATGCCTACTATGTGCCATCCTTCTGAAATTTCTTTCCATTTAACTATCTATATCATATCATATTGCCTGGTTATTTGCACATTGTTTACCCCATTAAAATGTAAGCTTCTTGGGGGACCATGTTTTTGTTTACCTTTCTTTGTATCTTCATACATTAGTATAATGTTTGGCACAGAATTTTTTTAAATTAATAATCAACATTTATTTTTAAGGTTGACAAAGTGCTTTATGGCCATGATCTTATTTAATTCTCCAAATAATCTTGTAGTACAGATATTAATTATCATTACATTTTATATATTTGATTTAAATATATCAACTATTTGAAAATTTAACAATTTATTTAATCATATAATTAATTATTTATATAATTGTTATGCAACATATAAATGTTATACATGCAATATATAACACATATAATATGATATGCATATATACACATAATAATAACATATAATGTTATATAATGTATAAATACTTATTATTATGTATTTTTACTCTACTTTATCTGGATAGTGAGATCTAAAAGGATCTCCTATTAATAGAAACCAGCCAGTGCTGGACAGTTTATATGATCTTAAAAAGTTGATTGGGATATTAAGAGATTAAATGCCTTGACCAATTCCAGATACCAATAATGTCAGAAGTTGAACCCAGAGGAGGAACTTGAGCCCAAGTCTTTTTGGCTCTGAGTTCAGTTATTTATCTATTACACTAATGCTTTTCAAAGTGAGGACAAGGTCCTTTGGGAACCAAAATTTTTCCTAGGATTGTCATAGACTGGCCCACAAACTCTGTGTTATCAGTCAATAACAAAGTGGAAATATAAGCTGTATCCCACCCTCCTGATTAGACTTATCCTTATCCTTCAACAATTCAGTTCCCTCTGTCTTGAGATGCTCCTTTCTGAGCCCAGGATTAGTCCTTTGTGTCTCCTAGGCATTTGCAGCAATAGCAGGTCTATTGGGAAAATTTTACACCAAACTCTGACCCCTTCATCACTTTTGTGATCTATTGTAAGCACTCACTAAAAATGGGCTTTATCCTGAGTATAGTGAATAGTAGATCATAATCCTGCCTTCCTCTTTTTTTGGGGGGGGGCAAGACAGAGTGAGTCACACAGAATGATTAGGCATAAATGTGTCATGATTTTTATAATCTTTCCTTTCAAACTTCCCTAATTACAGCCAACCTTTCAGCCACACATGTTGTCACAATCTCCACTTCATCTTTGATTTCTCACTTTTCCTCGTCCCTGATATCTAGTCATTTACTAAATCTTGTCCTTTATGTTTTCATATGTCTAACATTTGTTCTCTTCTTTTTGCTTAGTATTAGCCAAGCTCTTTTTCACCTGGACTATCAAAGTAACTCCTATGCAATCTCCTAACCTCACATCTCTCCCCTCTCCAATCAGTATTCCATAGAGTTGTACAAATAGTTTTCCAAAAGCATTGTTCTGATCATGTCACTCACTCCTTACTCAATAAATTCCAATGACTCTCAGCTGACTTTAATATAAAAGAATTATTTTATTTTAATTATTTTCTAATTTATTTTTACATCAATTTTAGAATAAATATAATCATGTATATAGTAGCATTATATTTATATATATATATATTTAAATTTAAGCAAGTACTGATATGTATTTTGACTTATTTCTTACCATATAAATATAATCATGTATATAGTAAGTCAAAATACATATCAGTACTTGCTTAAATTTAAATATATATATATATATATACATGCACATCATTAATCATATATATATATGTATATCTTTCTATGTATATATTAGTGACTGAGCTATATAATCAAAAAGTTTGGTCTGTTTCAGACATTTAATAGATGTGTAATCCTATACAAGTTTTTAAATTTCTCTCAAATTCAGTTTCCTCATGTATAAAATGAGCATAATAATAGGTCTTCGTGACTCCAGTCCTCAGTCCACTTACAATACCATGTGACTGTTTTTAAAGGAGATTATATATTATATATTATTTATATAAATATAAATATATAAATATTATATATAAGGAGATTATATATATGAACATTTTACATATATATACATATATATATATGTATTTAAATGACATAATTTTGTTAAGTAGTGTAGCTTTGCAAGTCTTAATTCAATATAAAAATGTTAGCTATTATATCTCCAGATCCCAAGTCATGTAGTCTTTCGCTACACTACATTTTCCATAGTTTACACTCCATCCCTTAGAATAGTGCCTGTGGTCCATGCTAAGGGCTTAAGAATTGCTAGTAGAATAATTGACTCTTAGTAAATATCAAATTGAATCATTTTGTTCAATAGGAAAATAGTGAATCTTTTTTATGGAGTACAACCAGACCTTCACCAACATCTGGTAGAGCCACATCACCTCCTAGGATCACATATATACCTAGTGCCCTGGCAATGAGTCGAAGAAGTTCGGTGTGGAATGAGCCTATCAGTTTTGTAGTAACCCAGTTGAGGCCATACACCACATATCTGTTTGAAGTCTCTGCAGTTACTACCGAAGCAGGCTACATTGATAGCACCATCGTCAGAACTCCAGAATCAGGTAAGTATACTTTAATGGGAATGAGGGGTGGATGAGGAGGAAAAAAAAGATAGAAGAAAGACTTAAATTATAAGAAAAAGATTATACACACAAACACATACATATACACATATACACATACATATATACATATGTATATATTTATGACTAAATTTTTTTCTTAAGAACCAGATCTTAAACAAAAAACAATCTCATTCTAATTGACCACCAATAAGTTCTAGGTCATTGTTTGGGTCTTGATTCAGATTGAATGTAAATAGCATTCATTTATGCTTTGGCCAGAAATCCTGAGAATCCTTCCCTTTCCAGATTCATTCATTTATTTATTTAGGGTTTTTTTTTTTTTTTTTTTTTGACTAGCTAAAGAGGTGATTCTTTCAATTGCTATTTAGTCTTAATTACTGAATTGGTGCAGCCTCAGTCAAAATGAGATCTGTTGAAGACCTAAGCTTAAAAAAGCCATGGTCTCCCATCTTTACAGGGCCATCTCTAGTAATTGTGATATAAATCTTGCCACTGGCTCCAGATGGCCCTGAAGGGAAAAGTGAGGCAGGTGACCTAGCACAGTCCTCCCTCACTTAAATCCAATTCACTTGCATGTCATGGCATCACATCCCAGATGTCAGGTCCTCTTCATGAATGAAGGACAAACAGTATTGTCAAATGAGTGAAAATGATCTTTTACTACTTTCAATTGGATTTCTTTTATTAATCCTCTTTGTTTTTGAGGTTTCTCTTTAAAACAAAATAAAAGAACAATAGTACTGTCAAGTAAATGAAAATGATCTCTTTACTACTTTCAATTGGATTTTCTTTAGTAATCCTCTTTGTTTTTGAGTTTTCTCTTTAAAACAAAGCAAAAGATCCTTAATAACACCTGATAATGAAGATTCAAAGTTCTAATAATCTTTTCTACTATTAGTGAGGATATAGGAAGTATCGAGGATGTAAAGAAAAAAAGAAAAGGAGAAAAACATTGAGAACCATTTTCTTTGATCTAATTCTTATAATCCTAAAACTTACCATTGGTAGGTTTTGCCTTTTCTTTGTTTTATTGTCCAAATCAGGAAGTCTTATTCTAGGTTAAGTGAACTTTTTCCAATACACATTTTGATAAGTGGCTTTCAGTACAATTGGTTATTTTTTTGTAATCTTATGTGTTTTTGTTTATGGATTTTAAAAACATTTATTATTTATTCAATGCATTTTATGCATTTATTTTGAGTAGACTACAGTCTTGTGCTCAGTGCCAAATATGAATGTGTAATAAGAGCAAAATTGTCAGTGGTAACCAGGAGCTCCATCCACATATCTAATACAGATGTATTATACCAATAAAAAGGATAGCATAATCAGTTTTAAACTTCTATACAAGTTATTGTCTGCTTTTCACACCTATTTCAAGAAACCATAAGTGGCATCTGATTTAAAAGTATCTAAAATTTGATTCAGAAATTAAAATCTTAGTAAAATTGAATTATAAACTAATGCACAGGTAAATAGAACATATCCTGTAAAGATACATGCCACACCAAAGAAAAGCCAGTAATCATCACAAATATTAATTAATGCCTATTATGTATTAAAGGCTGGGGATATAAAGAAAAGCAACGATAGGTCCTGCCCTCAAAAAGCTTTTAGCTTAATGGGGAAAGACAATACAGCAGAGGAAGCTGAAAAGTGAGAGAGGTACTTGAAGATAGGGCATGTTGGAGAAGTCTAAAAGATTTCAGTTAAGTAAGAAATGAAAAGATGGCTTGTATGGGAACTCTTCCTAAATAGAGACCCTTCAAGGAGCTTTCCACTCTCCAGCCCGTAAATAGAGGGAGAAAGGGAACCCACAAATAGAAAGTATTGAGGAAATGTGAAATTCAGGGCTGAAGTGATGGTGTAGGATGAAGATCCTGGGCATGATGGAAATCTCCAAAGGAATGTAACTAGGTGAGAATGATAAGTTAATATACATTTATGTCTATATAACATAAATAGGCTGTTTAAGTCTATATTGTGATCAATTTTATCTTTCTTTTTTGTTTTTCTTTGTTTTTTCTTATTTTTTTAAACACACATTGCTTTATGAGGAAAAAAATATAGCAAAATTAAAAAAAAAAAATTGGGAGAGATAGAAACCCAGGAAAAAAGAAGTAAATATAGAATGTTTTGATTTATATTCGGTTTCCTTAGTTCTTTTTCTGGATGCTGATGGCATTTTCTGTCCAAAGTCTATTGGGATACCTGAACCATTGAGAAGAACCAAGCCTTTCATAGTTGATCATCTTACATTCTTGCTGTTATTGTATATAATGTATTCCTGGTTCTGCTTGTTTTGCTCAGCATCAGTTTGTGTAAATCTTTCCAGGCTTTCTAAAATCAGCTTGTTCATCATTTTTATAGAACAATAATATTCCATTACCTTCATATACCATAATTGGTCAGCCATTCCCCATAATTTTATTTTTCAAATTAAAAATACACATGTTCTGCTAATTTGATGTCTCTCCTGCCATCTTTTTAATATTCTATTATGTAAATTTGCTGCTCACAATCACTATGATGTAAAGTGTAGAGAGCTGGCCTTGAAACTGTGAAGTACCACTTCCAACCCATATTGGTAAGTCACTTCACTTATCAGCTCTCTAGAGCAACACTCTTAGACAAATATTGGCAGTGAGCTCCATAGTGATTAAAAAGAAAAGAAAAAAAGTTTCCTCATCTGGAAATTTCTCAAACTAATATAATATCATGTCCAATTTCTATCTCTATTATGTAAAGTTAATTAAAATTCTTTAATATGAATCCATGAATTTTTTTTCTGCAGTACCTGAGGATGCACCTCGGAATTTGGCAACAGGAAACATCACAGAAAATTCTTTTTCCATTTCCTGGGATCCACCAAGTATAGTAACAGGAAAATTTAGTTATAGAGTTGAACTGTATGGCCCAGCTGGTAAGCCTGAAACACTTTTATGATCACCTTTTGGGGGGAAAGATCATGACATAAGGCAACTAGGTTTCTGTGATTTACAATTCTGAGCATGGAAGTGAAATGTAGTAAGGATATTTGAGACTTTTAAAACGTTTCATTGAAAAGAGAGTATAACTTTGCTGTGCAAAATGTAAGCTGTTTAATTCATCAAGCAACGAAGCAGAATAGCTCTGAGAACATTTGTTCTTGATTGGGAACAATGGAGAGACTCAGGTTTCCTGCAATCATTTCATCAGATTGCTCATTTACCATGAAACAATGAAATTCATTTAATCTTAGGGATCTGCCCATATTTTGTGGTTTTGCTTTTGAACTTTAATAAATTAAACAATAAAAAGATACAACCATTGGGGTTTAATAATATATGGAGTTTGGATTATTAGAAAGTTTCGAGGGTTTGGGAATTGCCTGAGTCTATCTGGCTTCTTAGATGTTTGTATACTTTTTTTTGTGTGTGTATGCTATTATTTATGGAGGCAACTAGATGGTGCAGTAGATGGATCATTGAATATGGAGTCAAGAAAGACTCCTAAAAGAACTACTATATATCCAGAAATGTCACATCAAAATGTTTCAAAGTAAAGGGAAAAAATATATTACAAGCAGCCAGAAAGAAACTACAAAGAAGGCTTAATAACAAATATAATAAATTAATAACAAATATAATAAATATTAAAAATAATAAATTATTAATGCAAGGCTTAATAACAAATATAATAAATGAAAGAAAATACTGTATTTTTCGATTGCATAAGGCAAAAGATTAAGGCATTCAACTTTACATCTAACAATTTCAGCATAGTGAGAAGTAGCAGCAGGAGAAGACAACTCTTATCCTCATTATATTTTTAAAATTCTGTTTTATTTTATTTTTCAGCTCTAAGTTCTGTCCCTTGTATCTTTACTGATTAAAAAAAGCAACAAAACCCAAAATTCATTATAAATATGTGTTCTCAAGCAAAACAAATCCTTATGCTATTAGTCTTCTGATCTTGTTTTTATATCTACTCCTAGTTTCAGAGGATTTCTTTCAAATAGGTTAATCCAAATTTATTGACAGCCAATTAAAATCTGGCATGAATTTTCATACAATACACTTTTCAAAATATTTGATTTATATCTTATAGAAAGGAGATAATTATACATTTAAGAACTTTTCATCGCTCAAGTGGTTATTTCTAATAAAAGAGACAACTTATATAGAAAGAAAAGACATTTAAACCATTATGTTTTTTCTCTCCTTTGGCTGGTTGTTTTTCATTAAAAAATAACCATAAAAGCAAAACAAGAAAACTAGACCTCCTGTCCAGTATTTGTAAACATTGGAATTTTTGCTTTTAAAAGTATCACATAGCCACAATATAATTTGAGACTTTTAATATAATTTATAATTTAATAATCCTCAGAAGCTTTGACATAATACAAAACTATTAAAATTGTAAATCAGGGAAGATTATTGACCACATTACATTGTTTTAAATTGATAACATAATATTTAAAAAGTAATTAGCTATAATTATTTTTATGCTTTAGTAGATTGCAAAACCCAGATATATGTATTTGATTAATAGAGGATGAATTAGCATTTTTATCATTCAAATTGAATCTAGCATTCAGCATCACAATGACCAGGAATGACTTAGATAAGCTTGTGAGTGATTTAGATAAACTTGTAATATGTATCTTCTCTCTCTCTCTCTCTTTTTTTTTAGGTCATATTTTGGATAATAGCACAAAAGACCTTAAGTTCACATTTACTAATCTGACACCATTTACAACATATTATGCATATATTAGTGCTGAGACCAGTGCAGGAATTGGACCCAAGTCAAATCTTTCCATTTTCACACCTCCAGATGGTAAGAACAATGGTAAAATATGAAAAATGAGATTAAAAAAAAGAAATATATAAAGATTTTAGGGTGGTGAGCAAAAGAAAGAATGCATATTTAGACATTATATATTGGAGCACTGAGTGTAGTAATGATGTCCAGTAAAATAAAAATGCATCCCTATAGGCATTATATTGATTTAGAAAACCACAATTGACATCTATTTTTTTGTTATAGTTGTATTCATTTAAAATATTTCTAATTACATTTTTATGTGGTTCAGGCTGTACATGAGAATTTTGCAGCTAGGATAGTAATTGTTGACACTTTGTTGTAAACTATATCTCATTTATCAATTTAATAGAATTAGTATGGTATAATGTATGAAACATATGGATCTGAAATCAGGACACCTGGTTTTCAAGTCCTCCCCTTACGTCTTAATAATATCACTGATCATTGGCAAAATAGTTTTTTAGAGCCTCCATTTCATCAGTGAAAGGCAATAATATTTGCTTTGTCTAACTGAGATAGTAAAAGTACTTAGAAAATCTTAAAGCATTAAAGAAATGAACTTTTATTACCTCATTATTCAGTTGCTAAAATATTTGCAAATTAACTATTTATGGCAAATCTCTAAATATAATACAATTATAGTATAGCAAACTGTTTAGTGGCTCCAATGCCCCCAGGCGACTTTACAGTATTATTAGTTGCAGAGAATGTTTAGGCCTGCATAAGTGGACAGAGTTTCTTCCTCATGAAGGCATCCCTATTCATGATATGATTCATGACAAATCCAGACCAACACATAAAACACACACACAGCCACAATAATTTTTGAACAGTGAAGGATAATAGAATGTTTAAGGAATTAATTTATAGCATGACTATAGATTTTATGTGCATTTTTCTGTTACAAAAACAAAAATTATTGTTAATAGTAATTAATAATAAATAATAAAAGTTAATATTTCTTCTAAAAGGGAAAAATATTGTCTTGTATATTGCATATGAAATAGCTGTTTAAAAATAGTTGATGACAACATATATGTGGTACATTTATAAACAAATATCACAATAGATAATTGAGATAAATCATATTGCTTTTTTATTCACTCCTGGGATTTATTGACATACTTACATACTAAATATACCTAAACTATATACTATATATACTAAAATGTTTAACTGAAGTTCTATTTTTCTTGGGTAATGCTCCTGTGAATCCCACTTCTATTACTTGTTGTTCAGTCATTTAAGTTCCATCCTTCTCTTTGAGGTCAGTACACTAGAAAGGTTTGCCAAATTTTTCTCCAGTTCATTTTACAGATGAATAAATTGAACCAAACTGAATAAAGTGATTTGTCCAGGGTCATACAGCTAGTAAGTATCTAAGGCTTCTGTTTGAACTACAACTTAGTTGTAGGGTCAAGATCCATATTCAAAGACCTGGATTTAATCCTGACTTTGCTATTTATGACTTCTGTGATCTTGAACAAGTGTGTGACTTTAGAAAAGTCATTTATTTGTTTGAGAATCTGCTTGTTGAAAACGTTAGATGGAGTAATTTTTAAGGGTTCTTCAGGATTTAATCCCAATTGAAAAGCCTTTGTTTCTCTCTAGGATTTTTAATACTTAAGTAGTTTTACATTGTGCAAATTACTTGATTCCAGAAGTTTTAAACTACATAATTACTAACATATATGAAAATAAGAAAGAATTATTTTCATTTAGTGGGTAGACAGAAGGAAATTGACATATTAGATAGAAATTCAACTAGATGAAAATTTTAAATATTTGACCATTAGGTGGCAGCAAATATTTGAAAGTAGTGACCATTTTTCTCAATGAAGAAATGAATCTATCTATCTATCTATCTATCTATCTATCTATCTATCTATCTATCTATCTATCTATCTATCTATCTAAGTTCTATCCATATGTAGATCCATCTATCCATTTTATTTACATACTTACATGTATACATGTATGCATATATAATTTGCTTTATAAGAACTTTAAAAATTTTAAGTCTTTTCCCCCTTTCAATAAGAGAATTTTAACGTACATTAATAAATTTAGGAAAGAAGAGATCTATTCTTTAAAGTTAATCAGTGAGCATTTTTAGTGAATCAACTAGCATTTATAAAGCACCTACTATGTGCCAGACAAAACACTAAGCACTATGTACACAAAGAAACACAAAAAAATTTGTCCCTACTCTCGGAGCTAAGTTTAGTGAAACATATAAACAACTACATAAATCTTAAAATTTCATAGAAATGTGAACCAAAATTTTTTGTAATTTTCTCTTGTTTGAAACAGTTGCTGTGACCTTAAAGGGTATCGAACGTGGGAGATGGGTTCATTTTTCCATTTGTTTCCTCTAATATCTGCAAATTTAGTGTCTTCTTTTTCCCTTCATACATTTATTTATTTGTAATATGAATGAGATGGCTGAACAGAGCAATATATGACCAATAAGGAGTAAAGATCACTTTCACATTCAAGAAATGAACTCATGACCTAAGTTGTATTAACATAACTTTAACTGAGATAATTAGCCATTGAACACTTTCTAAAGTATGGATTAAAAAAAAGAAATAATAATAGCTTTATTATGGTGGCTCACACAAAGGAGAGACTATCATGCCTTGAAGACTTGAATATATTGTCACAATTTAATGACTCTTTTAAAAAGGAGAATCAGATTGTCATATTTTAACTATACCAGACTGGATTTGACTAGAACAGATGCTGAACATAGAGAAGAGTTGCAATGACATAGAGGTCAGCAAGTGTTAGATTTGGAATCAAATAGCATGACAGTCTGGAGTCAAGAAGACTTTAGTTCAAATCTGACACTTACTAATGGTATGACTTTGGGCAAGTCATTTAACCCTGTTTGTCTCAATTTCCTCTTCTGAAAAGTGAACTGGAGATGGAAATGATCCAAGATCACACTGATACTAATGTCCAAAGTTGGATTTGAACTTATCTTTCCAACTCTAGGTCCAGCATTGTATCTCCCCAGATACTTGTGCCACGCCTAAGTGATACTAATTGAGTGACTGTGGCCCAAGTTATGAAACCTTTCTGGGCCCCAGTTTATCTGTAAAATGAGTGATTAGAATTGATCTCTTCTGAAATCCCTTCCAGCTCTAAATTTAGAATCAAACAAACCTATGATCTATATTTTGTTTCTTCCTCCCATCCTCCACAACCATTTTCTTTTAATAAAGAAAAAACTAAGTTGAATTTTAGGAACATTTTACTCAACCCTCTCCTATGTACATTTTTGCTTCACAATATTTTTATTATATGTAACTTTTCATAATGAACAAATCTATTGAAGGTGGTTTAAGGTAATATTCAAACTATAGAATCAACCATTTGTACTGTTTTAAATATGTTTATATATGAAAATTGATAAACTAATTAGAGTTTATTCTTAAGACAGGCCAGACTGCCCTCCAACTTTACACTTTGCAGTTCTACTTGATTTTCAACCATCTCAAATGTAATAAATTTTAGTCATTTTAAAATATTCTATAATTCTATATTCTTATCAATAGTCTAAACTATGCAACTCTGCTATTTTAAGGAGTGTGAGATATCATGGTTTAGTAGTTTTGTTAAGGAAAAAGCTTAATGGTGAACCACTTGAGTTAGGAGTTCTGAGCTATTTTAGAGAGCTAAAGCCCTTTGGGTGTTTGTGCTAAGCCTGACACCAATATGGTGAGCTCTTGGAAGCTCTAGACCACTATATTCCTAAGTTGTGGTAAATTGTCCCAAGTCAGAAAAAAAAAAAAAAAAGATCCTGTTAGAACTTTGTGTGTTAGAACTTTCTGAGAGACAACGAGATAAAGAAAGAAAGAAGGGAAGAAAGGTAGGAGGAAGCAAGAAACAAAGAAAGGAGAAAGTGAGAGAAAGAAAGGAAAGAAGAATGGAAAGGAATAAGAGAGGAATGAAGGGAGAGAATTAAGGGAAGAAAAAAGAAAGAATGAGAAGTGGGAGGAAAGAAGGAAGGAAGAAAAAAAGCAAGAAAATCAAGCAAGCAAACAAGAAATAGTACCTAGTCACTGTTCTTGCAATGATAACTTCTAGACAGCCATAAAATTCTGGTCTACTTTGATGGTTTAACAATATCACCAAATCTCCCTACACTTTTTTAATAGGGTACAAAAACTGAGACATGAATTATTTGTGTCTGATGCTAGTCTGTTAGGGAGCAACAAAACCAGAGCTTTTCAAATTCGTGTTTGTTTCTGCATGACTGTAACACGAAGGATAATTTCTGTCCCTGGTGATTTCTGGCCTATGTCTTTATGTAATAGTAATGAATCCCAGCATAACACAATGAACACCAGGCCGTCAGCTTCTTTGTTTTCAGAATTTATTCCTAGCACCCTTTCCCCTTCCAAAATCCATCACTAGTAGAAGTTAGATTTGTCTGGATAATGCAAGATAAATTAAAGGGGCTAGTCTTTCTTTAAATAGAGTTTGTCATCATTTTCTTTTCTCTCATTTATTTTATTTACTTCTATAAATCAATTTCCTTAGGACTCTTTCTATTTGTGTATTTTTGTTGCAGCTATAGTTTCCTTTATTATTATTGAGGAAGCATAACGATATTATCAATCTGAAAATATATGATATAAAAATAATGTTTGGAGATTCCCTATTATACCACCTTCAAATTTGATACTGAGCCATGAATAATTATCCTGTGTGTTTGATTTTCTTTAGTTAATTTTGTATCAATATTAAAGTAGCTTGATCTAATCCATACTTCTCTGGTTTCCCTATAAGAATGTGTTCTGTAACCAGATCAAGTATCTTACTAAAGATGAAATACATGCTGTTTGCTCCATTTCCCTTATCCACTTAGCTTTTTCTTCCACCATAGAAAATTATTATTTGTTTATAACTTTTTTCCCCCTGAAAAACCTAAGGGATGAATTTCTAGGAATTTATGGAACACTTTATTTTGTATACTAGGGGTTCTTACTCTGGGGCCTATAGATCCCCAAGAGGTCTGTGGATGGATTTCAAGGGGTTTCTGAACTGGTAGGGGGAAAGTTTAAATCTTTACATCAACATAATTGGTTTCTTTTGTGATCCTCTGTATTTTATTCATTTAAAACATTATTCAGGGAAGTAATTCACAGAGCTTACTGAGAATTGCAAAAGAGGTCCTTGCTAAAATTTGAGAACCCTTGCCATCTACTGTTACAGTAAGCATTTCAGATGGTAATGCTGGTTGAGGCAGGAGCACTGGACTGTGGCTTATAGAAGCCATTTAAGCTAAATATCAGTTTAAATGATTTTTTACATAAGTAGTTTTGATTGTAAATATTTGTTCCCTTATAGAGACCTTGGATAGAGATGACACAATAAATTCTGATTGATTAAAAGGGGAAATAATTTCCCATTTTTTTTAAACCACTATGATAAGGCTACATTAAACTTTCATGATTAATGCTCTCTTTGGCCTCTCTTTTGATGCTCTGAGGACTAAAACTTCTTGAATAGAGAGAAAATAGAACAGACTTTTACTTATCTCTTCCACTTGGCATAGTGGATAGAAAGCTGATTTGAAGAGATGTAAGATCTGAGTTCAAATCTGTTTCTGAAACATACTGGCTATGTGAAACTGTGTAGGTTGCTTAATGTTAGTACCTAGGCAACTCTCTAAGACTAGAAGTTGCAGAGGAAAGGCCAATTTGTATTGGTGGAAGGAGTTTCTCTATCTGGGACTACTTTATACCTTTGAAATCACAAGTCCCATTTCTGTCTTTAGTCTTCCATGCATAGACTTTTGCAAAAGTGCTAGGGCACTTGGTATTCTGCAACAGCAACACACAAAATGGTGACATTTTCTAAAAGTGCCTATTTCATAATACAATGAAATAAAGGGGCAGCATGTTGGGGGGAGAATATTGAATTGGCATTCTAAGACCAGAACTGAGACTTGGCTCTGTTATGAACTATGTGACAGTAGGCAAGTCCTTTTGTCTTTCTGATACTATTTCTTCTCCTTGGAGAGAGTATAATAATACGTTAGGAAAATATAACATTTCAGTTTGCTCCCTTTTTCTGACCATGTCTGTTTTGTCCTTCCTGGGAGGTTCTGTAGCTCTTCACTTCCAGGAGCTCAATAGATTTCAGATATTTTCCCTGAACTCCCAAGTTCAAGTGATCTGTCAATCTCAAAGTTCTTAGCAGCAGGGATTACTACAGGTCAGTACTAACATGCCTGACTGTGTAAGTGAAGTGATTTGTTCAGGGTTTCATATGTAGAGTGAGAAATGAAATTTGAATTCAAATCTTCCGCCTCTAAGAGAATCACTATTACTGTTAATCAAGTTATCCAATAGAAGCTTAATATTTTTGAACCGAATGGTTGGATAAAGAGAGTTGATACTGTGTAAATGCCTTCAGGTGCAAAATTGATATAATTGTTTAATAGTTTCAATCATATCCAACTTTTCATATCCCTATTTGGGATTTTCTTGACAAAGATATGAATTAGTTTACCAATTTAGAAAAAAATAGAAAAACATTTACAGAGTACTATCAAATTTAACTTAGTCTTACAGATAAAAAAGATGTTAAATGAATTTGAAAATGGAAAAAAAATCCAAACCTTTTGTTTTACATTAAAAGCCTTAAGTATGTTTTCAAATGGAAGGTAGAATATATGTTTTGTGTGTATTATGCTCCAAACATTTTCTTTTCTTCCTTTCTTCCTTCTTTCTTCCTTTCTTTCGTCCTTCCTTCCTTCCTTTCTTCCTTCCTTCCTTCCTTCCTTCCTTCCTTCCTTCCTTCCTTCCTTCCTTCCTTCCTTCCTTCCTTCCTTCCTTCCTTCCTTCCTTCCTTCCTTCCTTCCTTCCTCCTCCCCCCTCTCTCTTTCTCTCTCTCTCTTTCTTTCTTTCTTTCTTTCTTTTTCTTTCTTTCTTTCTTTCTTTCTTTTCTTTCTTTCTTTCTTTCTTTCTTTCTTTCTTTCTTTCTTTCTTTCTTTCTTTCTTTCTTTCTTTCTTTCTCTCTCTCTCTCTCTTTCTTTCTCTTTCTTTCTTTCTTTCTTTCTTTCTTTCTTTCTTTCTTTCTTTCTTTCTTTCTTTCTTTCCTTCCTTCCTTCCTTTCTTCTCTTTCTTTCTTTCTTTCTTTCTTTCTTTCTTTCTTTCTTTCTTTCTTTCTTTCTTTCTTTCTTTCTTTCTTTCTTTCTTTCTTTCTTTCTTTCTTTCTTTCTTTCTTTCTTTCTTTCTTTCTTTCTTTCTTTCTTTCTTTCTTTCTTTTTTCTGGACAATTGGGGTTAAGTGACTTGCCCAGGGTCACACAGCTGGGAAGTGTTAAGTGTCTGAGATATGATACTTAAGAGTTTTCAAAACATTTTCCTGAAAACAATCTAGATGGGTAAAGGTTGTACAAGAACAATCATTCTTATTTCATAGATGAAGAAACTGAGTCTGAGAGAGGTTGCATGAATAGTAAATGCTGGGACTAGTACTCAGAATCAGTCTTCTGGTCCTTCAACAACCCAGCTTTCTGATAAATAATCATATGGCCTTAACAACAGCAGCAGCAACAACATTAAAATGATTATTTCAGCTACTCCTTACACTAACCCTTCAAGGTATGTACAGTTATCATCACCATTTTACAATTTAGAAAACTGAGACAAATAGAAGTTATGATGACCTATAAATGAAAACTGTATAACCTATTAATGTTGTTTATATTTTAGAATTGTCTCTGATTATTGGGAAATTCTTTCTTATATGATGCTGAAATCTTGACTAAAAGTGTAGCAGTAACTCACTGGGCTGAATCACAATAATGGATGGGAAGCTTTAAATCTAGCTTTCAATTTTAAATTGTTCTAAATTGGGAACTGCCTATAGAACTTTTCAGCCAAATTTTGCTTGTCAAATAAGTCCAATTGATAGGGATATTTTAGAATGGGGACATGTCTCCATTGCAGATTAAAGGTAACTGCTCTTGTTTCCCATCTCAAAAACCTAGGTAATGACTGACCTTTACATGATTTTTAGACAAAAGATTATGGCATGGATCCAGAAGGATTTTAGGGATTATGGGATAACATTCATTTAATTTTCAAAGGCAAGAAGAAGGACTGGTGACTTAAAAATCACAGTTGGGTTCAGGAGAACTAGTTCTGGAATCATCATGTTTCTTCCTTATGATATAAGAATAGACAATATGGTCATGGAAGTCTATAATTTGGTCCTATCTACCCATTTAATCCCTAAGCACCTTTTATTGGCTGACCTGTCATTATTCCTATCATCTATAAAAAGAACTGTGGAATTTTTTTTGGGGGGGAAGATATATTCCAGACTGTGAATAAACAACTTGCAACACATGTTTAAAATATCACCCATTTGTATGCTGAGTACTGTCCGTGAGATTTATCTCAAATCACTCAGAAGGTGATCATAGAGTTTGAGATTTAGAAGTGACCTTTGAGATTAATTTCCTCATTTTTAAATGAAGAAGCTGTGCCAAAAGGATTATCCCATATAGCGCTGTTTATAGTTATGTGACTCTATTCATTACTGTTTATCATTTTGTACTACCAAAATCAACAAAGGTTTAACAGATTTTAAATATAGAACATAATAACTGTATGTTCAAATTCTCAATCATTTCCAATTATTAATCTCTTTTATACATCGCATGTTTAACTTTTTTAGTCTACTCTTCTGACCTTTTTATATATGCATACACATTCAGAATTTCTTTTATCCCTTATAGTTTTTCTACTTATCTTTCTAACATTGTAGCATTTTTTATCCTTCTTTTAATAAAATCCTGTGAACATTTTCTTTTAATGGTAGCTTGTCTATACTTTTTTCCCCTTTTGCAACAGGATTACTTAAAAAAAATAATTATTCAGTTACTTAGAGCCATCATCATCAAAATTGAGTTGAAGGCAGCATATTCTTGAGTTCAGTTGTCTGCTAGTTTGTGGCTTTTTGTGATCTCTGATTCCATGATCCTATGAGCTCTCAACAGGACAAAAGCATTTGTTTATTGAATATCAAGTCCTTGCTCATTCTTTCAGTCTGTCTCTGAACAATCAAGCCACAGGCACAGCTCATTGAGTTTTTGGCTTTCTGTTAGGTGTGTGGATCTGTTTCTTCTTACCTATGACTTGAAAAGTTTGCCATCTTTGCTACATGATTCCCTGCTGTTTAATTATACATTAACTTGTCTGTAGTACATTTGCTACTCCAATTTTCTATCAAGGGTTCTTCTTCTAACATGTTATCACAAATAAGGCATTTATATACTAGTCTTTCATCTGTACAGTAAGTGAAAACCAGCTTGTTTTCACTCTTAAATCTCCTTGAAGGCTAGGATTATTATTATTATTTTTTGTCTTTGTATATCTAGCATAGCCCACTGTCTAGCATACAGTAAGTGATTAATAAGTCCTTACAGTAGAAGTATTACAAATGTCTGTTGCTTCTTGATTGATTGGATCAACATTCTTATGCAGAAGTCATAGTGAGCCACATCATAGGAGCAACGTTTTCTGCCTTGATGTTTATATACAATTTGTATCAGTTATTTTTTATGGATTTGCCTGAAATGAATCATGGTCACTTTGCAGCATTTTGTCCAGTATCCTGTCAATGCTGGGACTGGTGATAGCATAGCAATTCTTATACCTCCCAGGTCCTCTATCTGCCTTTACCAGTTGTGCCTTGTGGGCAGTGCTCATTGCACATTGGCTTTGTCTTAACAAGGGGCATTTATAGACTAATTAGGCCAGATGTTCCAGGCAGCTGGTGTGACTTTTCTCAGAGCTTTAGGATGGCCTTTGTGAACAAAATCCAATTATGGTCCAAAAGCAAATGTAGAAATTCATTTTTCATTATAATTTCACTTTTCCAATCAAAGATCCAGAGTAATGCCTCCAAGATATTTGAAATTATAAAATTATTTTGCAAGAGAAGAATCTTTTCATTCACTCTGCAGTTGTTAATCTGATAGTATTCTATATACACCTTGAGTTTAGTGTTGTACCTGGTGTTAAAATCCTCACAAATATCAACATATATCAGATGTATCCCGCTGTCATACAATCCATCTACTGACCAAATCCACATATGTCCAGAGAGGACTCCATAGTCTTTGCAATTTTCTTAAATTTTCAGACAATGGCTACATGGCTGACAGTTAAAAGGCATGAAAACCTGCTAGTGTGCTGGGGATCAGTGATGAGCCCTCAGTTTTTCTTCCATAAGGGATAATGTGAAAGTTAAAAGAACTGGCAGAGTTGTAAAAGGAGACAGAGAGGTAACGATTGCCAAGGCTTTCTCAGCAGGCTTTTATCCAGGAACAAGATGACCTTCTACATTTTGGTGCCTGACCATTTGTGAAGAGAGGCATTGTGAATAGAGTTGGTAGATAAAGCTTTAGCCTTTTCCAGCTCAGATCTAGACTATATTTGTACCATTTACTCTTTATCTCATCTATCATATCTACTTTCTCCCCACTGGAACCTTGAATTATGCCACTGGATTCACCTTAAATTCTGATAGGTCAGCTTTGTCTATCCAAGCAAAGGAAGGACAAGAACGGACTTCCTTCCTTCCTTCCTTCCTTCCTTCCTTCCTTCCTTCCTTCCTTCCTTCCTTCCTTCCTTCCTTCCTTCCTTCCTTCCTTCCTTCCTTCCTTCCTTCCTTCCTTCCTTCCTTCCTCTCTTCCTCTCTTCCTCCCTTCCTTCTTACTTCCCTCTCTTCCTCCTTCCCTCCCTCCTTCTTTCCTATCTGCTTATTTATTTATTTACCTCTGTCTTTCTTTGTCTCTATGTCTCTCTCTGGATGTGTCTCTGTTCCTGTCTCTGTGTTTGTTTATCTGTCTCTCCCAGGAGGAAAACCTGGGAGTAAATCCTACCACCTACACTGACTAGTTATATAAATGTTTAAATCACTAGTACCTCTCTTGACCTCAATTTGTTACCTGTAAAATGCAGGCATTGTTTTTCAGTAAGCTCTAGGATCACTTCTAGTTCTCAATTGTATGTGGTAATAATAATGATTATATACTCATGATCAATCATCGCCATTCTATGAGATCATATATAAACCTCAAGGTACACAGTATGAATAGCCTTAGAGCCTGAACATTTTCCATTTTCCATTTATCTAGCTTTTGCTAACCCTTCATCCCACATAATTTATGGAATATCGACTCTTTTGACTTGTGATTGTTGATATCTTACATTCAAAGCAGCAAGAGACTCAGAGACCATTGCAAACTTTTTCACAAATGATATTCCTTAGTTGGTAGTATGTATTATAAATTCTTGGTCTTATTCTTTCTTTTCACTAGTCATATGTGCCTATAGTCAGCAAGCTCATTTTATCTCCTTTGGACTCTGATTATCTTTGACTGCTTCTTTGAAGTTTACAAAATCTTTCCAATTTTTCGTAGTTTTTACATGGGATCACCCTGATTTCCTGACACTGTCTTTTGTAACCATTCCTTCTGGCCTTTTTTTTTTTTTTCTGTTTCATTTGTGTTCTTCCCTCTATCTCCTATTTTGCTCTTTCTCCTAGTTTGTGTTTTCTAGGCTGGTGGGAATTTTTTACCCAATTTTCAGCTGCACAGAGTAGCTTTTGGATGATGCTTCATCAATCAAGATTTAGCTTCTTTGAGCCTAAAGTCTTCTCACTTTCAATGTGCCACGGAATAGTTTTCTCTGCAGTATTCTTTTTAGTTTTCATTATGTGAACTTGTGGAATATTGAGGGCTATCTTTAGGCAGGGATTTTGTTGGTCCAGTTGGTTACAAATGATTATTTCAATCATAAATACATGAGGCAAAAACAACAAATAACACCTGCCTTATGTCTTTTAGGATGAAATCCATTTAATCATGTGTCCTCTGGGACCATTCCATGCCACAAGTTAGTTTTTCTTCTTCTGGAAATATGTAGTTTCAATCAACAACTATGTATTAAATGCTCACTATATTCCATACGCTCTGTTAGAAACTGTGAATACAACTATAATAAATAAAATGAAGCCCTATTTGCAAGAACTTTGCCATGATAAAAAAGGGACTAAATACACTTTTCTGTTCATTGCTCTTTCTCTTTGCCAATGTAGTTATTGTGTTCATATTGTTTTATTTTTTTATTATAGTAAGTTTATTTTCAATAAGCATTGCTTTATGAATCATGTTGGGAGAGAAAAATCACAACAAAAAGGAAAAACAATGTGAAAGATAAAAAAAAAAAAGAAGTAAATATAGCATGTGTTGATTTACTTTCGGTCTCTTTAGTTCTTTTTCTTGATGCAGATGGGCATTTTTTGTCCAAAGCCTATTGGGATTGCTTTGGATCACTAAACTACTGAAAAGAACTAAGGCTTTTGTAGTTGATCATAGCACTTTCTTGCTGTTATTGTGTACAATGTATAGTTAATTGTTTTCTATTGTATTTTTCCTACCACCAAAGGGCAGTGGCTGTAGAGGAGAGAGCTAACTGGGAAAACTTGAGTTAAAATCCTTCCTCTCCAGTATCCTGCCTGTGTGTTGTCTTGCTGTGCTTATTCCCTTATCACTTTAGTCAGATTTCTAAGATTTCTAATTTTTAAGATTCTTAAATTTAAAAATAAGCTGCTGCCCTGTATTATTAGAGGCTGTTTTCATGCCTGGAAGTTCTTTATACTAATGATATCAGAGGGCTTATCTTTATGTCTTTTCCCTAATCTCTTTCTGAAGTAACCTCTTAAAAATTTCTAAAGACTTAAGATTTCCATTGTGCCATGGTGTCAGGAGAACCTGAGTTCAAATCCTGTCTCAGATGCTTTCTAGTTAGGTAACTTGCTAATATCTACCTCAGTTTTCTCTTCTGTAAAATAGGAATAATAATAGTATTCCAGGGTTCCAGGGTTGTTGTGAGGGCTAAATAAAATAATATTTGTAAAAAAATACATTGGAAACTTTAAAGTGCATTATAAATTATATAAGCTATTATTTGTTGTTTTATTTCCCTATTTTTGCTTTCATTTTGAGTCTTCAAACTCTAGATGGGCTAAACTACCTCTTATTGCATCATAGCCTTGTTTAATTTGCATTGAGGAACACTTCACCTCAGAATTCTTTGTGTCTCTCTCTCTCTCTCTCTCTCTCTCTCTCTCTCTCTCTCTCTCTCTCTCTCTCTCTCTGTCTCTCTCTGTGTCTCCATGTCTCTCTGTTTCTGCTCTTTCTGTATATGTCTCTCTTTGTCTTTGTCTCTGTCTTTCTGTCTCTCTCTCTCTTCCCCCCCACTATAAATTTGTATTCATTGTTCCCACTTGAAATGGTCTCCCTGAAATGAAATGGATGATTTCTTGAGTAGTACTTATAACAATCCTTGATTCTCTATTTCAGCTGTAACCTTTCTCTGTTCTGAATTTAAAAGCTTTTGGCAGACATGGCTAACCAAGAGTACAGAATTTATGATTAGACATCCAGGATTCATACTCTACCTTTGGTGTTTATTGCCTCTGTGACCTCTCTGGTCCTCAATTCCTCATCAGTAAAGTTTGCAAATTGAACTAAATATCTTTAAATTCCCTTCTAGTTTTACATATTTTATTTTCTAGTGCTCTGATCCCATCCCCCACTTGCTACCATTTTGTTTCATGTATGTTGGACTATAAACTTCTTGAGGGCAGGAATTTTTTTTTCTTCTCCTTTGCATTTCCAGAACTTAACACAGTTCTTCACATTTATTAAGCATTTTATAAATGTTTATTAATTTAAATTGATTAATGTCATTCACTCCAAACCTTAAAGGATTCTGTTACTGTTATTGGCATAATTAATATGACTATCTCCATGACATGGTCAGAATGATCTCTCTCTCCACTGTTTTATTTTTTGAGGCAGTGAACAGAGCCTTTAGCCTTGGCCTCTTTACCAGAATTACCACAAAATTCTTCCAGCTGGTCTGTCCCATTTACTTCTACTACGTTCTTCAAAACTAAATCCAGTATCTCTCTGGATCTGAAGCTCACATTAAAAGCCTTACTTCTAGGGATTTGAATTACTGCAAATATGTCCCAAGGGTTCATCCCACTTGAATTAATAACCCAAGTCCCTACCACCACATAATCTCCTTCTGGGCAGCTGCTCTCATTCCTTTTGAAGCAAATCTTCCTTTATAAGAGTTCCCCCCCCCCCTTCTTTCTCCTGTCTTAGAAATTGTAGGAGTTTTCTTTCAGATTGTCCCATCTTTGTCCGGTTTAGGAAAGACAAAATAGATTGAGTGGAACTAGCATTTGCCTTCCTTCTTTTTTACTTTTTCAACTTCCCATTCTCTATTCCTTCCTCTCTCCATCTTGCCTTGGTTTTTCAGTGTTCCTGTCTTCTTTCCTTAAAGTTCCCCTTTATTGCTCACAGCTGATCTTCAACATTCTCTGGAAAATACTCAGGGCTCTGCATAACTCAATTCCCACAACTCAGTTTCTGTTGCTTTATTTTCCTTTTTCCACAAACCTCTGTATTCCTTGTGCCCACTTTGTGCTTTCCCTGACTTTTACCTCATATATCATGTGATTGTCTCGTCTTTTTTATTGACCCTGATTTTACTATTTCCTTTCTCCTTCCTTCCATGCTCAACCTCTTCACATAGATAAAGCTCATTTCAATCTTAAAATAGCCTAGTGAAGTAAATAGAAGAGGAATTATTGGCTATTCATAGATGTAGTAATTGAGATGCTAAGGAATTAAGGGGACTTACTCATGATCATTCAGTTAAATGACAGAAAAAAGAGAAATACATCGGAACTGCTAACTATATAGTTCAGTGATTTTTTTCTAATACCCGATGACTGAATTACTCAAATGTATCTGGGAAATTATTGATTTGAAAGTTTCCTCTGATAATACATGACCACCAAGCCACACTTAATCCCTTTCCGTAAGTCTATTGTCTAGATCCTTTGAAAAGGGGACAGTGGTCCACCCAATATTCTAGAAGCCTTCCTTGGTTTCTCTTGACTTTGTGAAGACAAGAGCAGAACATGCTGGCTACCTTACCTGCTATTTATCATCCTTACATGATGACCCCATCTCTTCTTTCTACTTTTATATACTTTACACACTACTTTTCATACCTTTACATAATGATATCTTTTCCTTCTGTTCATCTCCAAATTCCCTCATTCCTTTTGCATTCTACTCATATACATTTCCCTCTCAATTATTCTTTTATATAGAATTCATTTTTAATTCTTCAGAGAAAACTTTTCCCAATATACTTGTATATTTTCTGGATATTACCTTTGATATCAAGCTCATATGTAACATAATGTGTATACACACATACATATATATATATATATACACTTAGTCATATATGTATATTATATATGTGCTACATATATAAGCATGTATATATATATATGTATATGTACATATGCCCAAATAGATAATATATGTGTATACACATAATCTATACAAAGATGTATAAATATGTATAACATATATATATATATATAAATATATACAACATATATATATATATATGTATATACACATGAGTACACACACATATACACAAATACAAAGGTGGCACAGTGGCAAGAGTGATGGGTCTGAAGTCAGGAAGAACCTTCTTCCTGAGTTAAAATATGGCCTTATACATTTACTAGCTCTGTGACCTTGGGCAAGCCATTTAGCCCTGTCTCCTCAGTTTCCTCACCTTTAAAATGAGATGCACAAAGAATCATTGCTGAGAAAACTCCAAACGAGGTCATGAAGAGTTGGACATGACTGAAATGACTGAACAACAATATATGTGTGTATCTCTCTGTGTGTGTATAGATAGATTGTTATATATAAATATTTATTATATAATTACATAGTTATATATATATATATATATATATATATCATTTACATATAGCTTTAATGTTTGCAAAGTGCTTTACTAATATTGTCATTTTATATACACTGCAACACTGTGATGTAGATATATTTATTTATTTTACAGATGAGAAAATTGAGCTGAGTAAGATTAAGTGACTTATCTAGGGTCATACTAATACAACAGTATCTGAGACTAGATTTGGACTGATGCCTTCCTAATGCAAAGTCCAGTGTACCACCTAATTGTCTCAACAAATATAATATGTATACATACATACGCATATGTATATATAAAGATATAAAATGACAGAGACAAAGAGAACAGAGATAGAGAACAATAAAGAGCTTAATTTAAATATCTCCAATATTCCCACAATTCCATGACTTGTTAAGGGAATTAATTTCATTTGCCCTTGAAAACATTTTTCCTAAGAGCCTTATTTTTCTTCCTATCATGAAAATGAAAATCATAATAGCTGGCATTTATAGAGCACTTTAAGCTTTGCAAGGGCTTTATGTATATTATTTCATTTAATTGTCATGTGATTTAGTGGCAATAATATTGGAATTCAGAGACAGACATCAAATGAGTTCAAAGTCTCTATTGCCATGACTAAATATCTTTTTTTAGTTTATCATCTGTCTAATGTAAGGAATGGATAAGATGCCATGTAAGGTAGGTCTCTTTTAGTTCCAAACATGCATGATACTGTGAATAATTTTGGAATGGGGGGCTTGTAGCATCTTCATTTTATATATGGACTTTATAAATGACTTTCCAGGACCAAACGATTAGTAAGAGTCTAAAAAGGTTCTAAAAACAAGTCTGTCTACCTCCAAATGCAGCAGCTGCCTTAATCAAAAAAGGTTGATTCAACTGATATCTAGTATATGTCAACATGTTATCTGATAGCAAAAATAAGATAATGTACATAGAGTTCTCTGCAATCTTTACAACACTATATAAATTCTAGTAATTATTAGTGTTATTAGAGAGTAAGCATGGCATCATGGGTAGAGTGGTTAGCCTTAGAGTCAGGATGATTTAAGAATCAAAGCTGCTTCTAAGACATACTGACTGAGTGATCATGGACAAGGGACTTAACTCTTAGTTCCCTGGGTAAATTTTTAAGATTTTAAGTTATAAATGTATTGCTGATTCCCCTCTTCCGTCTTTTTCTACTTCCTTCTCTTTTTTTTCTTTCCCTTTCCTTTTCTTTCTTCTTCCCTTTCCTTTTTTTTCTCCTACTTTTCTTTTTTCATGTTATAATTATTTTTATTAACCCTCAGATGTTTAAATTAGCTGTTAAGATGAAAACCAAAATGAATTTTTATTAATATTTAATTTATTTGGCCTGAATAAGAACTATAAAAAATGAGAATGCTGAGTATTAAAAGTAATTCCATTTCATTCTCTTCCCTCTTTAATTTTTCTGTTAAAACTCATAGAAATTATTAGTTTTCAAGTGCCCTTTTACTTGAAGATTCTCATGCTATGGATTAAATATTCACAAACTGGCAATGATTTTTTTCCCCTTTTCAGTCATGAGTTGGTAAAACCTTAAAGCTTTAGTCAAGTGAGATTTTTAAAGAATCTGGCCTTTTAGATTATATTCTTATAACCTTTTTTCTTTTCTTTTCTTTTTTCTTTTAGTTCCAAGTGCAGTATTTGACTTACAACTTTTAGAAGTTGAAGCCACACTAATAACCATTACTTGGAAGAAACCACGACAACCCAATGGAATCATTAGTCAATATAGGGTACAAGTGTTCATTTTCGAGACAGGAGTTATTTTGGAAGATACGTTGCTTACAGGAAAAGATGAGGTACTGACTTTTATTTATTTGTTTTTGATTATTTGGTTGGGTATACCCTTGTGTGCCTTATAAGTTTCTTATTGTCTTATTCAGGACTATATTTAATGTACCTTTTGACAGCCCAGAGGCAGTATCAAAGTGACTTAGTGGATAGAGTAAGGGTTTGATAACTTTTTAAATTTTTCAAAATAATCACATTCATTTGCAGTCTAATTTATTTTACTTTGTGAATTTATAATACATTATTTTGAGAAGGGGTCTGTAGGTTTCACCCAAAAGGGACCAGCAGACCAAAAAAAGATTAAGAATCCATAGTGTAGAGAATCTGATTTAGAGAAAGGAACTCCTAGGTTCTAACTTCAGCTTTGATATTTACTTACATGAATGTCCTACATGTAGGCAAGTTATTAAACCTTTGTAGGCCTCAGTTTTGTTTGTTTTTTAGTGTGGAAAACCAGACATAATTAGAACTGTAGCACTACTTCATAAGATAGCCATCAGGCTAAAAAAATCACTATAACTATAAAATGCTGTAGAAATATCTGTAAAATGAAAGAGGCTTAGGACTTAATGACCTTAATGAAACTTTCCAGTTCCATATCTTTGAATATCACAAACCTATAAAGAGCTTAAAGGAACTTTAGAAACAATATAGCATAATTGCTTCATTTTACCAAAGAGAAAGCTAAGATTCATGAATTTAGGTTACTTTCCAAGATCTTGTAATAGGTATCAGAGGCAGGATCTGAATTCAGGTTTCATATCCCTTGTGTTTTCTATTTTACCATACTGCTTTCCTAAGCATATGAAGTAAATTTGAATAGTGTTGACCATTCATCTCTAAACTTTTTTTCAATAAACTCCTCTATCAGTAAAAAAAAAAAATCCTGTTTCACATCATCAATATATGTATATCTACTATATTTGCATGTTTAAATATGCACCAACATACTAATAACATATGGCTTATAAAATTTAAGTTGTTTCTAGAATTAATATAGAACCACTATAATTTATTGAGTAGGACAGTCATCTAGAAAAACTTGCACTTTAGGAAAATCACTTTGGCAGCTGGGTAGAGACTGTACATGAGAAAGAGAGGTTAGTTAAGGTCCTATGTAAGACAAGAGAGAGAAATGATAGTTTGGAAGAGGGTGGTAGCTTGTGAGTAAATAGAAGGGGACATATAGAAAAGATTTTATAAAGATAGAATCAATAAGATTAGCAACAGATTGGGTATGTCTAATTTTAGAGACTGAAGAATTGAGGAGGACACTGAGGATATGAACTTGGGTAATTGAAGAATGACAATACTCAACAGTAATAGGAAGTTCAGAAGAAGGATGGTTTTGGAAAGATAATGTAATAAGACCTTTAATGCAGATAATAAGTCATGTATATCTGTAAATCTTGCACAATTCACTTTGTCCTAAAAAATTAAATAATTGTTTGGAGAATTAGAAGATGTCTTATGGACTATTTCTCTACATTGTAGATTCATTCATCCAAGGGCACAAATCTGAAGGTTCTCTGCTATAGCTATGAGTTATGAATATGCTAGAAGGTAAAAGAAGACATCTTCCTAATGACATTTGCTTGGATGCTAATGCTTAAATGATATTAGGCTCTGACTGCTCCAGGGGGAACACAAATGAAAATGCTGGTATACTATACAGCCCAGAAAGAGCAGAAGGGAGTGAGGGAATGTTGGAATAACTCCTGGGCTTGGCTATTATGGTAGGATAACCTTATCACCTTCAGATAGATTGATTAAACTTATTTCTACTTTGAAAATGATAGATAGATAGATAGACAGACAGACAAATAACTCATCAAAAGAATTTAACCTACTACCTGAATAAAAACCCATCTTTGTAGGTCACTGAAACAATCTTTGGGAAAACTCATCGCTGACTTCAGATGATAGGTTTTTTGTTAGGGAATTTTCCATGTCTCCTGCTGTCTATTTTACAGTTTATTATTATTATTATTACTAATTATTCATAGGATCATAGATTTAGAAATGAAATGGATCTTAGGTGACATTGAGTCCAAACCTCTCATTTTACAGAGGACTTGGCCCAGGTCACTTAACTAATACTAGTTGGAATTCAAGTCCAATGATTTATGCACACTCCATACAGCCTCCCTGTAATCTAACTCTGATGGCCTATCATATTATAGAAATGACCCTGAATTCTAAAGGCTTTGTCAATGAAGTACAAACTCTAACAAGTCCTAACAAATTCCATCATGTCATTTAATTCAATTCACTACAAAACAATTCAATAAGTGATGATTATTAAGTGTCTTTTTATAATGGTCTAGATACTAGAGATTCAAAGATTAAAATGGAAACAATTCTTTAACTCAAGGAATTTACATTCTATAAGAGAAAGCTTTAGGCATATCGATAAGAAAACACAATATATAAAGGAACTTTGGGAAATAGAAATACTAATCATGGGAGGTATCATGGAAAAAGGTGACATTGATCTGAGCTTGGAGTGGAGCTAGGTATAGCAAAATGAAAAAAAAAACTTTGGGCATCATCGTAACAGAGGAATTTGTATTACTAAAACTATGTAAAGTAAGAGTCATCTCTCAAGATGGTTGGTCACCAAGTGACTTTTTTTTTTTTTTTACTTTTTTGGGTGGTGGTGAATCTGTACAACAAATCACACAAATAACATCTATATATAGGCATAGGGAACCTACAATTAATTTCAAATATACAAACTAGTGAAATCATATATTTGAAATATTGAATCTGGTGAATGATCTAAGAGGTCTTCATACCCTCTATTTGGGTATTGTTTTTAAACTTTGATTTATATTTCTTTGAATGTCATATGATATTTTGTGTATTGTGTCCAAATTCTAATAACAATTAAAAACAGCTAAATAAAAGCAATTTACTTCTATATTAAGAATTATGGAGGAGAGATTCATGAACAATAGGTAAAAATTTCAAAGAAGCAAATTGAAGCTCAATGTTAGTACAGTCTCCCTACTGTAAAAGCTGTCCTAAAGTTCAATGGGCAACTTCAGATAGTAGTATATTCCCTTTCAATGGAAGTTTTCAAATTTAGTTATTTGCTGAATATATTATTATCATTGAGTGATTTCAATTGTGTCCTATTTTCATGACCACATTTGGGATTTTCTTGCTAAGACACTGGAGTGGTTTGTCAATTCTTTCTTCAGATAGTTTTATAGATGAGAAAACTGAGGCAAACAGGAATAACTGAGTTGCCCAGGGTCACAAAGTTAATGTGACTGAGAATAGATTTGAACATATGAAGATGACTCTTTCTGATGTAAAGCCCAATGCTCTATTCACTGTATCACATTACTGCTTAAAATGTTATTAGGTTCATATATATGTGTATGTGTGTAGGTACACACAAGCTAAGAAGTACAACCCTTTTGCCAAAGTGGACCTCCAACCTGGCCATTGCAAAAAACAATCCTCATCAGTAGCTAGTCTAGCTGAAGCAGCAAGATGTCCCAAGGAAGAAATAAGGCAAGTCAAACCCTCAAACAGCCTCAAATGCTCCAACTATAAGCCTCAGGGCGGCAGGGATCCTCCCTCCAACCTCCTGACCTAGTAGCTATTTTTCAGGAGAACAATTCTCAAGGAGATATGCCAAGGGAACTATTTCAGCAAGTGCTGTAACATTTCTCAATAGCCATAGCTACTTAAGACATGAAAAAGTTCTCTTTGCTAAAGTCCAGGGAATCATCAAATAGTTCAACATCAGAAATGGACATGGTTCTATCCAGGGAAGTGAATATGTTGTATTACTATTTGCTTTGTTATTGCTCCTCAAGATTATGAAACTTTTTGAACTAATAACAGCTGGATTCTTCTTGGAAAGCTCCTTTATTCATCTCTTCAAGGAAAGCCTAGGAGCTCTCCTTTTATGCAACTGCAATTTAATCTCTCTTGGCTTCATGTGCAATAATAATGCCAATATGGATAGAGTTAAATTTTTACAGTAATGCTTTAATTCATTGATCATAAAATAGAATATTCCTAAATTCTGAAATGTAATAGTTACATTAACGCATTAATGGATAATTTCTCTGATATCTTCATGTCATGCTCTTGAACTTTAGCTGGCATTTCCCATCTAATACTCCAGCACTTGTCCTAGGGGTCTGGGCTGATTTGTGACCCTTCACTATTTCTATTCTGATGTAGACTCACAAAATGGCAACTCTTGGCTCATTTTATGGTGTCATAATAAGTGTGAATTTCCCCAAATCCTCATTGTTTCCCATTTCTTGTTCTGGAATTAAATTAAATGAATGTAGCCATTTTGGTAAAGGATATGTGAATGAATTACTCCATAATTTATTCAACTTCCCTTTGATTTTTTTTAATCAAAACATAACTCTTCAGCCATCATTCCTTTAGGCAAGGAATTGTCTTAATTTTTATATTTGTATTCTCAGTGCTTATTACGAGTGCTTGAAACATAGTAAACATATCATAAATACTTTTTTCTCTTTCTTAATTTCCTTCTTTCCTCCCTTCCTCTCTCTCTCTCTCTCTCTCTCTCTCTCTCTCTCTCTCTCTCTCTCTCTCTCTCTCTCTCTCTCTCTCTCTCTTTCGAAGTTCTGGATTACTTTTTACTATTTCATGAATGCTAATATTCTATCAGAAAAAGCCACATAAGACTGATGGCTATTAGGTACATTTTTTCTGTTTTGTGAGTCTCCATGGCTAAAATAATTTATTATCTGGTAACCAATATTCTGGCAATATGCTTTTCAATACTTAACTAGAGTAATTCCCAGGTTAAGAATCCCTCAATTAATATTTTGACTTTAGAATTTTCATAGTTCATTAAGAGTCAATGATTTTGCATTATACCAACAGCTCTTATCTTTATATTTTCTTTTGTGTTTTTGCTGAAAACTTTTTTTTCCTTTTAAAATTATTTCTTATAATCCTTTAGAATTATTTGGAATAATTTGCATAATAAAATTTGGAATATAGATACTGATTGTATAAATTAATGAAAATATAAATCATGAAAATTTCATGATGGCCCAAGATAATATAGAAACTATCCTCCCTGCTGAAAAAGTCTCTAATACTGCTTAGAGATAGACTTTGCTGTATAAAAACTACTCTAGTTCTGGCGAAATCAAGGTTGGAAGTCATTGGCCTAGCTACTGACAGAGCCTTTTCAATAGATACCAATACCTTGGGAACAGAGGCAGTTAAAAACATTCATAGCAACTGTTAGATTAAAATGGCCTTAAGGGAATACTTGACTCTGTTAAAAGAATTGACTGCTAGAATTTGGCTTCCAATGTTGACTACATCAGGGTAACATCATGATGGATTTTCATGCAAAGGCTAAATTCTAGGAAAATTCATTCTTTGCACCCAGTCCTTCATAGCCCCTTGCCCAGTGCTTGCACATAGTGGAGTCTCTCTTGTTGATTGATTGATAGTGGACACAGCTGTGTGGTACAGACATAATATATTGACTGTAGAGTCAGGAATGCCAGAGCATCTCTGAATTATGTGCTTATGACTCAGGCTGCTCTGATTTGCCTGTGAAGGCATGACAGAAACTAGAATAGGAGAAGATCTCTAAGTGTTCTTTCTGTCTATAGAGTTCTCTAACTACAATTCTTTGCCACAATTTTTTCAATAATGGATAAGCTGCATAAAGGAGATTAATCCCCATTTCCTGGATCTAAATAATAACTGAATTTTCTTGGTACTTAACAACTTTGAATAAATCACATAAATGAGATTCACCTCCATTTTTTTTTTCTGGTTACATGTAATAAAAGGTGACATTTATTTGGTACTTTACAATTATAGACAAATCATATGAATGAGATTCATTCCCATTTGTCTGGTTAAATATAATAACAATAGATGGCATTTATTTGCCTTTTTATGACTTCAAATCACTTTACATATGCTAACTCATTTTTTGTGAAGTTACGAGTAAATTTATAAAGATGAGCATGCTAAGACTTGGAGAAGTTAAATGACTTAAAGTCATTTAAGCAGTCTAGGAATTTACTTCAGATCTCCAGAATCCAAGTCCAATTTTTTTCTAGTAGGCTAAGCCACTTTACCAAACTAAAGTACCTTAAAACATCTTAAACTCAGAAAACAAGATATTTTCTGACCTCTCTATCATTTGTTTTGTTCCTATCTTTTCTTTAGTCCTTTTGGAATAATCTATCCTTTTTCTGAATAAATTATTGCTGATTATCATTGATTCAGGGCTGGAAAGGACTTAAAAGCTCATCTAGTTCAACCTTCTTATTTTACATATGAAAAAATCAAGGCCAATGGAGATTATGATTTATATAACATCACCTGCTGCAGTTGGGTAGTAAAGTGGATAGAGGCATGGAGCTAGACTTAATAAGAGAGGAATTCAAGTTTGACTTTAGTCACTTACTAGCTGTTTTATCCTGGACAAATCATTTAGCCTCAGTTTCCTAATTTGTAAAATGAATTGGAAAAGGAAATGGCAAATTATTCCAGTATCTTGGCCAAGAAAACTCCAAGGAAGCGATGGATACCCTTGAAATAATTGAAATCAATGAATTTACTTCTCACAGATATGAAGCAGAAACCTTATTGTCATTCATTAATTTAATGTCTTCCTTGATCTCCTGTGGTGTTCTTCAAAGCTTTGTCCTTGTTCCTTTTTTTTTTTTTTTTCCTGAGGCTAAGGTTAAGTGATTTGCCCAGGGTCATACAGCTAGGAAGTGTTAAGTGCCTGAGATCAGATTTGAACTTGAGGGTCCTCCTGAATTCAAGGCTAGTGCTCTATCCACTGAGCCACCTAGCTGCCCCTGTTCCTTTTCTCTTATATTTCTTCATTCCCTTTCTTTTATGTCTAAACTATTCCCATGGCTTTTGTTATTTATTATCTTTATCTGAGAATTCCCAAATATGTGTGTGTGTGTATATATATATATATATATATATATATATATATATATATATATATAGTCACTCCCTCTCATGCACTCCAATTTTGAATTTCAACTATCTGATGGAAATATCAACTTGGATATTAATACATCAAAAGATTGAATGAATTGACAAAAATTAAAAATTATAATCTGAGGACAGCTAGGTGGCAAAGTAGATAGAACAACTGATCTTGCAGTCAGAAGGATCTTAGTTCAAAATTTGACCTCAGATGGTAACTAGCTGTGTGACCCTGGGCAAGTCACTTGAGCCCCAGTGCCTCAAAAAATCAGATATTATAAATACATACTTACATATATATGTATACAAAACATTCTTACTATGAGCCAAATAGAAACATTTATTTTCCTCAAGGAGTTTGCATTCTAATAAAAGAAAGCAATGGATATAAGGGCCAATGAGAAATTTCAATCTGAAAGCTTAGAAGGGTGGTTAAAAAGAACCACAGAAAAGTAACTTTTACATGGCCATAGCAGTATTAGTTTGGAAAATGAGGGTAGTGTGATAGACATAGTAGACATTTCTAAAATGACAAGGTAGGAAAGCAGAGTTATGGTTAGAGCAGCCAGCCTAGGCTACAAATTAGGCACTTACAGTTAGGAATTTAGACATTCTAAGTTACAATTTCATGGAATTTGGTCAAACCTGAACTCATGTTCCCCTCTTTGCTTATAGAAATGCTATATTTTCAATTATTTGGGTTCCAAAAGTCAAACATCTTTTAATTTTCCTTCTTCATATCCAGCTCATGTCAATCACTTATGAAGTTGTAGTATACTCTAACTCAGACCATTATCATCTTTTACTTGAACAATTTCAGCAACTTCCAAACAAGTCTTCTGGCTTCTTGTATATATTTCCACTTCTCAATTTTCCTAAACACCTGCTTAAAGACCTTTCCTGACTCTTTATGAAAATTGATACTCCCTTCTACAATAAGATTCCAATCTACCTTTCTAGATTTGTTACACATAACTATTTACATTTCAGTTAACTGAAACTTCTATTCATTGATTTCATTCTTCCCTAGCTTTTGTATTTACACTCACATAAGTCATTCCCCAATATCTAAAAAGCATACCATCATCTTCACATTTTGAAATACTCCTTTTTTCTGCAGCCTGAAGTGCCCTCTTCTCTTAAAAGAATTCCCAAATTGAAAATTATATTTCCCTTCTGAAATTCTCTCAGAGCCCTTTGTCTAAATCTTTCTTTTGCTACTCTCAAAGTATATCTTTCATTGTATTTATTTGTGCAAGGATCATATCTTACTAATTTGAACTTTGAGTTCCTTGAGAACAGGGACAATATCATTTTTATCTTGGTGGTGTTTAACACATAGAAAGTACCTAGAATTAGTGGAATTGAAATTAATTGAATTGAACTAGATATATGTTTCTGAGAAATCAGAAAAATCACTCAATTGTAAATAAAAACATATGTATAATGAAGCAGAATATGTTCTATCCAGGAATTTTTTTCTTTTTCTCAATTATATGTAAAACATTTCTAACATTTAAAATCATTGAGTTCTGAATTCTCTTTCCCTCTTTTCCCAGCTTGAAAAGGCAATAATTTGATATAGATTATACATGTGAAGTTATTCAAAATACATTTCCATATAAACCGTGTTTCAAAAGTAAATTCAAGAAAAAAATCCCAAAATAAAGGAAAAAAGTTGCTTTTTTCTGCATTCAGACTCCAACAGTTATTTCTGTAAAAGTGGGATAGCATTTTTCATCCTAGTTTCTTTAAAATTGTCTTGATATTGAATTGCTGAAAAGAGCTAAGTCTTTCAAAGTTAATGATCACAAAATATTGCTATTAATATATTCAATGGTTTCCTGGTTCTGCTCAGTTCCTTTTGTATCAGTTCATAAAAGTCTTTCCAGTTGTTTCTGAAACTATCCTGCTTATCATTTCTTATAGCACAATAGTATTCCGTCATAATCATATATCATAACTCATTCAGTCATTCCCCAACTGATGACCATTTCTTCAAATTCTAGTTTTTTGCCACCATGAAAAGAGCTACTATAGTTTTTCACATATAAAGCCAAGAGTTTTGAAAAATACTTTGTCCAGAAATTTTCTCTTTATCACCCTTGTAAGGAAAAAAGAATATTAAATCTGAAGTTAGAAGTGTTAAGTTTATATTCAGTAGCAATCATTGTATGATCTTGACCAAGCACTTTAGCTTTCTTAAACTTGGATTTCCTTCTTTCTGAGTGTAGAGGAAAAAATAACTCTAACCCCTATAATTGTTGTAAGGATAAATTGAAATTATGTTGGTAGAACTACTTTGTGAAGTAAGTTGGTAAAAAATAAAGTAGTACTACTGTGCCATAATAGACAATAAATAACCTTAGAGTAAAGAAAATCCACAGTTAACCTAGCTTCTTATATATACTGTACAGTTACTATACAGATACAAAAAATGACCATGAGCAAATCAGTTAGTGTTTCTAACACTCTCTATATCTATAAGGTGCAGAGAAATGACTGACAGAGTTCCCATAGAGCAAGTTCAATTTTTTTCCCTAAACTTGCAATTTTCTCATGATAGGGACCTCCCAATATGTAAACATCTATCCACAATATTAGTCTTTAGAGAGTTGCCTAGGGGTAGCTAGGTGGTATAGTGGATAGAGTACTAGTACTGAAGTCAGGAGGACCTGAGTTCAAATCTGGTCTCAGACACTTAACACTTCCTAGCTGTGTGATCCTGGGCAAATCACAACTCTAATTGCCTCAGGGGAAAAAAAGAATTGCTTAAAGGTTGAAAATTTAAATAACTTACTTGCCTATGATCAGTATAGGTAGCATAATGGATAAAGCTTGGAATCAGAAAGTCCCAAGTTCAAATCTGACTTCAGTTCTAACTTGAAGACAATGGACTTCAGCTTCTTCACTAGAAAAAAGGGTATGATGATAGCACCTGTCTCCTAGGGTTGTTATAAGAATCAATTGAGATAATATTTGGAAAGCACTTAGCACAGAGCCTGGCACATAGTGGGTGCTATGTAAGTGTTAGTTGTTATTAATATTATAGAGGCAGAACATAAAAACAAGTCATCTTAACTCTTAAGTCACTTCTTTAAGCATTATGCCATATTTCCCTATAGCAATTAAACAGCAGATGTAGTCTATGACTATTACTATTAACTGATATTATTTTTGCATGATCTCATTTAAGTATCACAAGAACTTTTTGAGGGAGGAACTATTATATATTATGAGGATAGGGAATTTAAAATCCTAAATTTCCTGCCTTTAGCTACAAAATCTACTGAATATCTGAGATGG
The DNA here is from genome assembly GCF_048593235.1 of Sminthopsis crassicaudata. Lineage (NCBI taxonomy): Eukaryota > Metazoa > Chordata > Mammalia > Dasyuromorphia > Dasyuridae > Sminthopsis > Sminthopsis crassicaudata. The sequence continues at coordinate 255,843,659 of NC_133621.1, forward strand.
GATTTGAATTGATATAAAGAATTTCAGTATCATAGATTTGGAATAGAACAGATCTTAGAGACCGTTAAGTCACATTAATTTACATACAGAGTAAGCAGTAGGGATATTATATGAGTTGCTCAAAATATCAGAGGCAGAAAGAATCAATATAAATTTATATCTGGATCTCTTTTCTCTGTTCTATATTGCATCAATTGTTATCAACAGTATATTGTATTATTGTTTGAAGTATTAGTATGTTTAGTTGAAATATCTTGCTGAAGATGTCCTTTTTCACTAAGTGAAATCCAGACATACACGGATACTAAAAAAAAAAAAAAATCCATTCTCAAAATGGACTAGTGGCCTCTGGTAAGTGTGGCTGGAGTGTAATGTTACAGCTAATTCTTAGTAGCTGCAGAGTGGAATGTCGTAAAAGTAATTGACAATAATAAATCATGGCAGAAAAACAATCCTTCGTTCATTGTAAAATAGCTAAATGCAAAGCATCGACTACTAAGCTAATTGTTCACTTAAGTCACTGCTCAGCATAATTGTGAAGAACAGAATTAGTTGTTTTTTTTTTTTAATTGCAGCTTATGAGTGACTCCATGACTCCAGACACTGAAGCTCTAATAAATGAAGTGACCACATCCTATGAAGGCTCAGCAGAGATGTTTTCCAACATGGCAGCAGGGTCTCCAGTTCTCTTTTCCAGTCTTTCTCAAAATAGCATTCCCCAAACAAATGGAAATGACGAACTTTATTCAACAACTGGTATATAATTATTTTTTTATTTCTCCATAAATTTTTCTTATCTTGTATCTTGTCTATGCTGCTGTCTTGTCTAGGCTATTTCAGTACAGAGTTCAACCAAATTATTAATGGAACATGGAGTGAAGTCAGACTTTGTTCTTACTTAAAAAAAAACTGGCAGATAACTTCATGCAATAAATGAGAATGCCACACAGGCAGGAGTGAGCCCCTTCCTCACCCAGCTGACCTTCCTTCCAGAAAACCTAGCACCCCAGAGTCATCAGCCAAGCTGCATAGACAATCAGTTATTACAGTTGCCAAAGCAGGTGTGATTGTAGGGGATTAACATATCTTCCAATCCTTTACTGGCCTCCTCTTTGCAGCTTTTGACTAATAGGTTTTCAGCCATCACTAAAGGTAAATAGGTCAAAAAGTTACAACTCTAGCGTGTGGGGTGACAAACAGGTGGAGGTGACCTCCCTGACATGGTGATGTCATTAGTATATACACTTGCTCTGGGGTGTCAATGGACCCTACTGTTTCTGAAAGAAGAATGGACACACTTGTGACCCATTAAATAGGACCTGGGAGACACAGACTTGCCATAGTTCACTGATTTTTTTAAAGACCATCTGAACAGAATAGTTTATGGTACAGTCACCACTCTTTTAAATCGTGTCCATTGAAAATTAATTGTATGTGGTTTAATTTTCTTCTAATTGAATTTACCATAAAAATGAGCTCAATTGTTTCCTTTAATTCAATATATTGTCTGCTTTGCAAAATAAAGTTTTTGAATAAAACTAGGAATTCAGAATCCCAAGCTGTGGGATAGTTCTAAAATCTTGAATTCCCATCGCTAATAACTGATGCTAATTACAATTTATGATTATACCATCTGGAAAACAAATTCCACCTTGATTATTCTACAGTTTGTGTTTGATGGGGGGAGGTAAGAAGGAGAGTTAAGAGGGAAGTGTCATAGAATAGCCTATGATTTTGTCAAAACAGACAACCCTCTGTATGGGAAGAGTGGAAATAAACATCTAGTTTGGAAACAAAGACCTGGAAATCATACCTCTGAAATTACCATCTGTGTGTGAATTTACTATCTGTGAGTAGCTGGGCCTCAACTGTCTCATTTGAACCACATGTGGAAGTTAAACTAAAATCCTTCTAATTTCCCTTCTAGTTCTTAGTCTGTTATCTTATGATTCCAGGAAACTCCTTTGACCCATGCAGATTCATATTGTCTATAAAGTTTAAAATCTTTAAAAATTGACTGGGACCCAAAAAGAGAAGGGATTTGTTCATGGGCATTTACTTAATATCTATAGCTTTCTCTCTATAAAGTATAATAATGTGTAATACAAAATATAAAGAGTATAAAATATATATAATATAATAACAAGCATTTTAAAATATAGCTATTATAAATTATATATACAATGGTATAAATATTATAAGATAATATATAACACAAATATATTATATATACTATTTATATTATATAATATAGTTAGTATAAATGATATGTTGTAAATATTATAAATATTATAAAATAATATTCTACATATTGAAGGGAGTGGGAATCTGTCTGTCATTGACAGAACTTAGACTTTGGTCTTCCTGGTACCAAGTATTGCCTGATACTGTGTCACCTCTCCATTTCCTATTTATTCATTCACAATACCTAGAATTTATATAGTGATTTACAGTTTGTGAAGCACTTTTATATTGGCCATCTCTTTTGATCCTCACAACCACATGCCTCATGACATAATTGTTATTATTATGTATATTTTACAAATGAGGAAACTGAGACTAAAAGTAATTAACTGACTTGCCCAAGGTCACAGATGGTAAATATCTGAGGTCAGATTTGCACTTAGGCCTTCTTAGTTTGTAGTCCAGCAGGCTATCCATTATGCCACTTAGTGAGCTGCCTTTAATATTCCAATTTGCTGTATCTATCACTGGCTATCGAAATCTATTTTATGATAATAATTTAATTTGACTTGTAAAATACAGAATTGAGAACCCATGTTTCTAGGATAAGATAGAATATAATAATGACCATTAAAATCTACAGAGATGTTGTTCAAATATGTTCAGCATTTGAAACACTAAATTAGTTCTTACTAATAAGAGAGAAATAATAATACAAAAGTAGCCATTTTGGAAAATCATTCCTGGAGACATTTTAGGTAGCCATCATTTATTTTGGATGAAGTGATAGATTTGGAGTTAGAAGACATGGATTCAAATCTTGCTTTCTGACACTAATGTTATTCGGGGCATTTCCTTTCATTTCTTTGGGCCTTATTTTCTCTACCTATAACATGAAGATCAATCAATCAATTAACAAATATGAATTAAACACTTAAAATATATCAGGCATGGTGGCAACAAATACAAAAGGCAGAGGACTCTGACTCCAAAGAGTTTACATTCAAATGGGACAAAATAATAAGCTAAATAAATAGCTTCCTAGAATTTTTGTGAGACTCAAATCAGAGCAAGACTACTATGTAAAACTTAAAGGAACGCTATAAATTCTGCCTTCAATTTGGATCTTCCCAATGCCTTACAATTGTGACCCATTTTTTCAGCTGGAAAGGTAATATCTGCTATACATATTAAGATGGTATTTTCATGAACATTTTCCCATGAGTTTGCATGCAGATTTCTGGGTATGGACAAGTTTGATTCTTTCTGATTCATACCTTATATCTTTCAATTCTATTCATCATTCAACAATAGCTAATTTGTAACATTGCTGGGATCTTATTCATGCTCATTTTAGTGATCGTTTTAGTAATTAGCTTCCCCAGTATCCCCATTACATTGGTGATAAAACAGTAGCAGAGATAGAATGACAAGTATGTGTTCTCAGGCTTAAAACTTTGGATGTGTGAATAAAAATAAGTTTGTTTATGAGATTGGAAATTATTTCTTTCTTATTCCAAACAGGAACAGCAAGTGATCCGTATATCACTGACATTTCAGCTGAACAGCTGTCTTATGTTGTAAAGAAGCTTGCACCTTTCACCGAATATAGGATCAGTGTGTCTGCTTTCACAATTATGGGAGAAGGACCACCAACTGTTCTCAATGCCAGGACAAGTGAGCAAGGTAAAGTGTATTTCCTCTGAATAAGTTGCATGTAAGTGATCCTGCAATATAATGATTTTTAATGCCTTTATTTATTCTCCAATCATTAACTGTTCCCTCTTTTTTTAAAGTGCCAAGCTCCATACAATCTATAAACTATAAAAACATTAGCTCATCATCTATTTTGCTATATTGGGATCCACCAGAATATCCCAATGGAAAAATAACACATTATACAATTTATGCCATGGAACTGGATACAAACAGAGCATTCCAGATGACTACTCTAGATAACAGCTTTCTTATCACAGGTAGAGCAATATTTTTATTAAAATGGTTGCTGTTTTGCTGAAAAGAATATTGATAACTATATGTGAATTTAGATATTTCAGCATACTGTTCTTCATTGTTCTAAGGATTTACTGTATCATGTCACAGAGACTTTTATTTGTATCTAATTTTAAAGAATATCCTGAAAAAAGACCTAAGAAAAAAGAATTAAATACAGTTTCCTTTGATAATTTTTATCACAAAAACGCCATTATTTTAATGGGAATAGATTCAAATTAGGAGTAGTGTTGTAGAATGATCAGAGAGGGTTTTTTTTTCAATTTCTCCCTCTGGCACATGTGACCGTGGGCCAATACATCAATTAACCTTTCAGGCAGCCCTCTATAACTTTAAGTTAAGGATGAGTTACTGATTTGTGTTAATGGAAGGAATTTCTTCACCTGAAGTTCTCTATACTGAAAAAAGAAAAGAAAAGAGCCTTAAAGAGGATATCTTTGAATCATTCAAAAGAAAAATCAATTGGAATAATCTGGCTGAATATTGAGGCCATGTTTAGAAAGCAAAGGAATAACATCCCATCTGAATTCAGACTAATTCATAGCCTATGTTTGTGCCAAGTCTTTCTTAGAGTGCCAAATGTTTATTTTGAACTTTAGAATCTTTCTGTCCCAGGAATGTTTGGAAACAACTAAGATCATGTCTACAAGGCAAGTTTGTGAAATACATATAGTGGAGGGTTGCAGTTATGGTGAGTTGGGGCTGATTAGATGGATGTTTGGGGCTGATTAGATGAATGTATGCACGGTCCTCAAAATCAATTATTTCTTCCTCATCATAGCATGTACTTTGTGCTATGGTGCTCTCTAATATGAGAATATTAAACATAGAAATTCTTATAATCTTTTGTGGATTACTCTTGTAGGTTTGAAGAAATATACAAAGTATAAAATGAGAGTGGCTGCTTCAACCAGTATTGGGGAGAGTTCTTTGTCTGAAGAAAATGACATTTTTGTGAGAACCCCAGAAGATGGTAAGATAACACATGCTCACTTCATTTAAGTCTGTTTTATCCATGATGTAATGGAAAGGATGTTTGAATTGGAGTCAGAGGCCTAAACCCAAATCTTAGCTCTACCATTTACTACTCATTTGTATAAAAATATTTAGAGGCAATTGATGGAGCAATGAAGATAGAGCATTGGCTCTGGAAGCAGGAGAATCTGAGTTCAAATCCATCCTTAGAAACTTCCTACCTTTGTGAAACTGGGTAATTAACTTAATCTCAAATGCCTTTAAACACACACAAAAATATATATCAGCTATTTTTTTTGTGGTGGCCAAAAATTGGAAACTGAGGGGATGCCTATCAATTGGAAAATGACTGAAGAAGTTGTGGCATATGATTATGGTGGAATGCTACTGTACTGTAAGACTGGGATGATTTAAAAAAAAAAAAAACAGAAAACTTATGTGAGTTGATGCAAAGTGAAGTGATAAGAACCTAAACAGTATATATAGTATGTGATTATTGTTAAAAATGATTGTTACATTGTTATGTAATTATAACAATAATCAACAGTGACAGATTTATCAATACAGTTGGTTCATCACAATTCCAAAAGTCTTTTGATGAAAAATGCTATCCATTGCCAGAGAGGCAACTGATGAACTCTGAGTGCAGGTTGAATCATATTTTCCCTCACCATCACTTTTAAAAACATTTTTCTTACTCAATTTTTTATCATGGCTAGTATAAAAATATATTTTGCATGACTTCATATGTAAAAAGGATTAATTTTTTATCTTCTCAATGAGTGAAAGAGGTATAGAGGAAGGGAGAAAATTTGCAAATAAAAAAAAAACTTCTGATGAATTAATTAAACAAAGAAATAAAATAAAGGGTTCAACTTAATGCTTCTATCATCATGCAGTCACAAGTAGAAGGGACCTCCGAAATGTTCTCACTAGACTTCCTCACTTAAAAAATCAAAGAACTGAGACCAGGAAAAACCTCTTCTAGTTCTTTAATCAATGATTCTAAGTTATATGCTTTCAAAAAAGGAAGATGAATTTAGGAAATAATGCCTGAAATTGTTTTTGTTTTGCTATCATTACTAAATAGTTCAAGTGAAACAAAATTCACACCAGTGATGCCTTAAGGTAGATAGTGTTTTTCTTATCATAACCTTGTAATTTTTGTCAATCACTTTTATCCTAGACAAGGAAACTGAAGTTCAGAGAATTGAAATCACTTCTTCAAAGTCATATAAAAATAGTTAATGTCTGAGATTAACACCAAAATTCTAAGTCTGGCACCTTTCTCCCTAATATGGCCAAGAAAGTTACATTGGTTTTCATTATTTTTGATAGCTTCTCAAATAATTTTTATCTTGTTATATGCTCAGAAATGACTCACATTAATAGGGAATTTTTAAAAAAAGCTTTGAAAAAAAGAATACTTTTCATGGCTGAAGCAAATGATTTTGAGTGTCTATGGTTGAAATTGGGAAGAAGGAGGATAATCAGGTAACTGTGGAAAGAAAACAGCATTCTCACAGTTGTCTGCAAAGAAAACTTCTTTCAAGACCATTTAGAAAGGTCTGAAACTTTTCTTCTAAGGCTACTGGTCAAATATTGTTTAGTGTAGTAGTGTGAGATTTGGTTTTGGGTGTGATAGAGATGTAGCATAAATATTAAATGAGTTCAGTATTGTGTGCTTGAGAGTGAATGGAAAGTAAGTGGTTATTGAATATGTGCTGAATACTAGTCAGCAAGCATATGGAATGATATGACACTAGTACTGGATTTGGAACCTGAAGATGAGGCTTTGCTATTTCTTACCTATGAGGATACAGACAAATCCTATAGTCGCTTGGAGCCTTAATTTCCTCAGCTGTAAAATGAAAAATGATATATTTTTGGTATTTGAGGTATTTTGTAGCTCAAAATCTGTGATCTTATAATAGCATAATAATGCCAGTTATAATTTATATTCTTCTTTAAGCTTTGCTAAGTCTTTACAAATATTATTTCATTTCATTTTCATAAGTCTGAATAGAAGGTATTATTATCACAATTTTACAGATAAGGAAACTGTGGCAGGCAGAGGTTAGGCCAGATTTGAACATAAGTCTAGAACTGCATTCACTGTATCTAGATAGCTATTTAAATATGATCTCTAATCCTGTGAAGAATGAGTGTTTGAATGCAAATACTGGAACTAGTTCTCTATTAGATGCTTACAAATTGAATTCTAAGGTTGTGTTGAGCTAGGATTATAATACAACAAAAGTTTGTGCCTTGGCTCCCATGCCAATTCCCGTGAATTGTGTCATATATAAAGTTTGAGAGATATGATTTCTGAATAATTAATCCTTTTATTAAATCATTAATTATCCAGAAATCATTTCTCAAACTTTTTATACATCACATGATAATATGAATATTTTGAGCTTAATAATGATAAACCTTAGCACATATAAATATCTGATTGATATAGTTTTGAACCTTCAGTTTTGTTACTACATGTAATAAAATAAAAGTTCTTTAAAGACAGGGCCTGTCTTTATGGTCACAGTATCTAACATATTGCTTATTTCATAGGAGGTGCTAAATACGTAATTTTTGATTGTTAAATATTTAAGATTGATGAACATTGGGAGAAGGACAAGGAAATGAGTGAATATGTAAATCCGTGCCAACTAATGACTTGAGACTCTTTACATCCTTCAAGTATATAGTCTTTGCTATTTTAAAGATATATTATTTCATTTAAGTAAAGATATACTCTAGCTAATGAATATACTTTTCCGTATTTCTTGAAACAAAAGGTTGCTAGAGCCAAAAAATATATTATATAATAAGTTAAGGAAACTGCTTAAAAAAGAAGTCTAATTCAAATATTTTATTTTTAAAACAAAATTTCCTTCTTACAGAGCCAGAATCACCACCCCAAGGTGTTGAGGTTATTGATGTGACTTCTACAGAAATAAAACTAAAGTGGTTGCCCCCAGAAAAACCTAATGGAATTATCATCTCCTATGAAGTCATTTATAGAAATGCAAACCATTTGTTCTTTAAAAACTCTTCAACAACAAATATCATTCTGAGCAACTTAAAACCTTATACCCTTTATAACATTTCTGTAAGGTCTTATACTAGAATTGGTCATGGCAATCAATTGTCATCTTTGCTGTCTGTGAGAACTTCAGAAACTGGTGAGTATTTTTCATAATCATTTCAAAACACATTTTTCTATAAACATAATAGTATTGTGTGTGTATATATATATACATACATATATATATACATATACATATATTATATGTATATGTATATATATATATATATAGATATAGATATAAATGCACAATGCATGCACAGGTACGGACATGTGTACACATATCTATACATATACTGTGTGTACATATATTTATACTTATATACTGTTTATATATCATAATACATAGTATGTATGTACATGTGTTTATATATGTTCATATGTTGTCTGTGTTTGTATATGTGTGTACATACACACACATACACATTTTATCATCAAAGATCTCCTGAAGCATTGATGTTACTGAGTCATTAAAGATTCCCAAGAATTCATAGTGGGCTAGAGAGATGCTACTGGATCTGTTATTTCATTCATATATGGCAAAACTTCTAATAGTATGGGTCACAGCCTCATGTGGGGTTGTATAACTAAATGTGGGGGTCAGGAAATTATGATTTTTTTTATCAGTAAATGTTTGATTTATATATTTATTTTATAACTTGAAAACCTAAGGTTGTGTAAAAATTTCTTGCGTGAAAAGGGTACATGAGTGAAGAAAAGTTTAAGAAGCCCTGATACAAGGAATTCCCATGTGAGGAAACTCCCTCACAATGCAGATGGACACCTTTTCTGCAATTTATGGATTCCAAGGGTTGTCAGCCAATCAATAAATTTCAATAACAGCCCTACCCAAAATGTCACAAGTCAGATTTGAATGTAAGTCAACCTGCCTCTGACTCTCTATCCACTGGCACATTCTCCATTATTGTTACAGCTGTTATGTTGGTTACCCAGTGAGACATACAGTGACAGTATTTCATTGTTGCAAAATGTATCTGGGTTAAAAAACACTGTCATTTTTTCTCTAAATTTTACTCTCCCTTTGTTTCTCATATGTTACAGTAATTTTTATGTGTCTATTTCCCACAAAAGACAGATGGGGTGATGGATTGATAAATGGTTTCCCAATCACGAAGAGCTGGGTTCAAGTTCTCCTTCAAATCATGTTGACTGTGGGACCTTAGACGTGTCATTTATTTTTTGGTCCTCTGGGCAACTAAGACTGCATCTTGCAGCACAGTTGAGAAGCTGCAGTAATAGAGAGTTCTCTTAGTGGGAGTTTTTCTTTATTAATAAAATGACAGCTCTAATCCATAAAAACAAAAATGAAAAAAACCTCTCTCATTATGAACTCCAAGTTCCCCAAGGGCTAGTATCCTATTTATCGTTGTAATTCCCACAGCTCCTGACAAAATTTTCTCCATGTAAGAGATGATCAATAAACTGTAGTTGAATGAATTAGAGTGAATATTTGCACAAAATGAAGGAGAATCTTTTCTTTAAAGGATAACTTTTGAGCTCAGGCTTTCAATTCAATAATCTTTTGTTATATGATTGCTATAGACAAGTTGCTGTTCTTGACTCTTTAAATACAGTCATAAAAGATGAAATGACCCTATCTTCATGGAGCTTACATTCTACTGAAAATATGCAGTATGCATGTAAGAGAGGATTTTGAGGAAAGATAGACTATGTTCCAACAAGATCAAGGAAGTTTTTTTTTTTTCCCCTCAGAAGGGACAGTTCCTAAACTGAGCCACAGAAGAATATAAGGCTTCTGAGAGGTAGATATGAATAAGGTGTTTAAATATAGTAGATATAGTGTCAAACTCAGGTAGCATTCTAATTTGAATGGAACATGAGATTCATGAAAAAGATTTTTTTGAAATGAGGCTGAAAAGATAGGTTGGAGTGATACTTATGGACGGATTCAAATGTCCAATGAAGGGATTAATATTTTATCCTACAATTAGTGAGCACCACCATACAAATCATCATAATATTAAAATAAGGTAAGACATTCTGCTATAGTGAATAGAGCAATGCGTTTCAAGTGAAAAAGATTTGGTTTCAAATGTCACCTTGGATGATTACTACATATGTGACCCTTGTGAGTAACTTATCTTAGTTTCCTATTCAGTTTTATAAAAGGGAATGAACTTGTTGGCCATAAGGTATTTTCCAGCTCTCCTCCCATGATAATAATTTAAAATCATATGATAATAATAATTTTCAAATATTTGTTATAAATTAAAATTTAGTCTTATTTAATGTTGGGTTTTTAGAAAAAATGATTCTTTCACTTCATTTAATTTATCCATTTAAGTTTTCATGTCTAGTATTCTCTCTCTTCCTCTTTTTCATCTACCATCAGGTATGCTTGACCCTTTGCAACAGGTTCATTCAAAACTCTGAATTTAGGTTGAAATAAATAATTACATCCCTACTTGTGATTTTATATATATATAAAACTACATAATTATACCCCCTCCATATACATACATACATAGCTCAGGAAAATGAAATAAGCCCTAGTTTCAAATATAACTTTTTGACAATGAAATGAGCACTCAATTTCCCATAACCACAAAGATAATCTGACAGGTTTTTAATGTCAAAGAAATTCTCAGACAACACCAATAGTGTTACAAAATAAATCTTCAAAACTTATGTAATTCCTTCACTCACATACAAGACCTTCAGAATTCCATAGGGAAATAAACTTCATCTAAAAAGTAAACTTTGAAGTTTTAAATTAAAACCAGATCCATTCTTTCCAAGTGTAAAACCTGCAGTTCTAAACTGGTAGAGAATGACTTAGAAATACAAAATGTAATGATAAGATTGTAACTTTGATGTTCATAGGTCAAATGAAAAGCAGGATAGTTTATTTCTAATATAATTATCTTACAGACTACTGAGGATAAGCTTTCTGTTTTCTTTTTCTTCTTTTTATGCGGTTTTCTTCATCTTTCCTTTTATCCTTCCAAATTTCCTCTCTTTCTCCCTCTCTCCATTCTTTTTCTTTGTCTCTCCTTTTCAATCTTTTTCCTCTATTCTCTCTGTCTCTCTCTCGTCTCTTTCTCTGTCTGTCTCTGTCTGGGTCTCTCTGTGTCTGGCTCTCTCTGGCTCTTTCTTGGTGTGTGTGTGTGTGTGTGTGTGTGTGTGTGTGTGTGTGTATGTATGTGTGTGTGTGTATTTCTCTCCCTTCCTCTCTCTCTCTTTCTCTTTCTGTCTCTTCTCTTCCTCCTCTTTCTCCCTCCCTCCCTTCAGTATATCTTTCCAATCTCTCTCTAGTCTTACTCTCTCTTTTGTGTGTCTCTTCTACTTTATCTCATTATCTTTCTTTATATGTCTCATTGCTAACTATCTTTCTTATCCATCTCCACTTTCCTTTTTCTTTCCATCTCTCTTTCTCTCTGACTCTCCCCCTCATTTCTTCTCTCTCTCTCTCTCTCTCTCTCTCTCTCTCTCTCTCTCTCTCTCTCTCTCTCTCTCTCTCTCTCTCTCTGTCTCTCTCTCTGTCTCTTCTCTCTGTTCCTCCCTCCTTCTCTGTCTCTCTTAGTGTCTCCATTTTACCCCTTTCTCCATTCTTCCTACCCTCTCTTTCTCTTATATCCATATTTCATTTCCCTTTCCTTCCTCCTACTCTTCTTTTTTCCCTTTTCCCTTTATTTTTCACTACTTTTCTTGTTTAGGTGCCTTTTTCTGCCTTTTTTTCCTCTCTTACTTGATCACAATATAAAACTGAAATATACCTTATTTTAATATTTTGTTGAACAAACTTTTGTTTATATTTCCTTTAAAAAGCAAATTAATTGAATAGTCCATCCTATTTCTGTTGTTATCCTTTTACACCAAAAAGTTGAGTTTTTTCAATTCAATTAATAGAGAATTAGTACTCTATGTAATATAATATATAATATATATATATAATATATATATATATATAATATAATATATAATATAATATAAATATGTACTCTATTAAACACTGAATATATATATGTACATATATATATATGTACTAGTTTTTTTTAAAGGTCAATGAGATTATGAATATCTCATATTATTGAAGTTTTGATAAAGACCACAGTGATGAGTGGGACAACTCTATACCATTACCTATTTAAAAACATAGATACCAGGTCAAACGTTTTGTCTCAGTTTCAGTAGAGGGTAAGGAATTTACAATAATTTATAGGTTTAAATTTAGAAAAGGACCCTTGATTTTGCAGATGGCACTTGAAGCCAGGAAAAGTGAAATGATTTGCCCTTAGACAGGGAGTAATTGGTCAAACCATGATTCAGACTTATATATTACAATATCAAATACCATATTCTTTCTATTTAACTAGTCTATAGTGGTGAGAGTCCCATCTTATTTAAAATAATCCATAAATCTTGGACCTAAGTTATTTTGGAAGAGAATGCATTTCATTTAATGATTCTTTCCAACACATTTCCATGACCTTCCAACCATTTCTGTTACTTTAAAAAATCTGGTCAATGATATTGACTCTATGAATTGGAAAGTAGTTTTCTTCTTGACTCAATCCACTTATGTTTAATATATTACAGTAGACTGGTGTTTCATGGAAATATGGAGAGAGATAGAGATAGGGAATGGAGGGATGATTTCTTTAATATATGGAATTCTGAGGTGAAGACATTTCCTCTAACAATGCAGGTAGGCATCTTCTCTTATCCTTATTTCATAGCAATAACCTTAATTAAATCCATTGCATGAAATAGGCAACAAAATGTTGTGCTGACATATAAGGGAAATATTGGATATCTATGTTCATTTAATCAAGATTTCCTAGGCCTCTGTCTTCTCAGCAATAAAATGAGGGGTTGGGCTAATTGGCCCCTTCTAGTTCTTAATCAATGATTCCCCCTCTTCCTCTGTTTTTTTCCAAAAAGAACCCTTTTCTTTTTCTCTCGTCTTCTTTCATCGTACTTTTTCAAATCTGCAGGCTGCTTCTTCCTGCATTCAAAATGAAATCCCAACAGAATCACCAGTATCTTTAATTTTTATTCCTTAGATAAACATAGTTCCATTTTGTTTATATTCAGGGCGAACCTATATTGTTATATGTAAATTTCCATCAGTGTTACTCTTGGTTAAGGAACTTAGTCTGAGCTATTATTTTTTTTTTTTGTATCTTTATTACTTTTCTTTTTTGCAGAATGTGACTGATGGGGCACCTCTCCTGTTCCATCTCACATTTTTAGAGCCTATAACATCTTTGTGACCATGTTGATTGAAAATCTACCAAGAGTATATTTTGATTCTTTTAAATTGCAAATTTCCCTGGGACAGTTAATTACATTTAATTCAAGAAGCATTTATGTAGTGCTTACAATATACATGACATTACTATGCTTGCTAGGTCCTGGGAATATAGAAGCAAGAGTCCCAAGAAATTTTATTCTGTGGGGAATGGGAGGAGAAAACACAGTATGTGCACAAGCAAGTATTATACAAAGTGTAGAATAAAGGGAGCAAAGGAGAAATGCGTCAGATAAAATACATTATGAATATGTAAGGAGAATGAGGATAGTATCTTTTGAGGGAATCAGTAAAAACTTCACAAAGTAAGTAGCATCCGAGCTGTTCTTAAAAGTATAGTGAAAAGTTTAAGAGACAAGGCTCCATCTATCAATAAATCAACATGCATTTCTTAAGTGCTTACTTTATATCAGGTGCTGAAGATACCAAAAAATTAAATGAAATATCCTTTGTCCTCAAGGATCTTACAGTCTATCAAGGACAACAACATGTACAGAAGCAAGTGAAAGTGAAATCAGGGTCACGAGATGGAGGGGTCAATCGGGAAAGGTTTCATGAGAAATCATAAATCTACACCTGAAAGAGATATCAGACTCTGTTTAGTCTAAGCACTACAATTTTCCGAAGAGAAAATGGAGTTGTAGTGAAATTGTGACTTGTCTAAGGTCATGTAGATGTTGAAAATCAGAGATATAATTTGAAGCCAAGTTCTCTGACTTCAGAGCTAGCACTTTTTCCATTGTACCAGATTCCAAGAGATTGGACTGAGGAAAGAGTGTGTTCTGGTGTATGTACTGATCCAAATCATGGAGATGGGAGATGGAATCTCATACATGAATAAAAGCAAGAAGGCTGTACTGCATGAGTTGTAGAATTAATGAAGGAAAATAATGTGTAATACACCTGGAGATGTAAGCTAGAGCCATATTAGGACTTTTAATGCTGATATGAACAAGTAAAGCATTCTGGACATAGAAGACGGATTATTCAAATGTATGGAACCAATAGAAAGTATGCCCAATTTAGGCAAATATTATTCCATTTGATTTGATACAAACTTATCAAAAAGCTTTGTTCCTAGCCTAATTGTGCAGCAGCAGAATTAGGCTTGGCTATATTGGTAAAAATGTAAATTCACAAAAAGGTCTACAGATTGCATGGTTATTTTTTTTTTACATTTTTTTTCTGTTAGTTCCTGACAGTGCACCTGAAAATATCACCTATCGCAATATTTCATCTGGAGAAATTGAGCTCTCATTCCTTCCTCCAATAATTCCCAATGGGATCATACAGAAATATACCATCTATCTCAGAAGGAATAATGAAAATGAAGAAAGAACTATAAATACAACAAAGCTGTCACAGAATATTAGAGGTAAATTAAAAAAAAAAAACCCTGAATATTTAAAGTGGATAGTGCTGATTTTTTTTTAATTAGGAACTTTCCGGTGGGTATTTAACATATTAATACTAACAATTAAAGAAAACTGAAAATTTCATTCATTTATTTCATTCATTGACTCAGCACTATTCTTCTTTATATTGGGCAACAAAATTCTAAGGAATCATTATAAATCAAAGTTTAAAAGTAAGACATGAATAGGGACTGGACCAATTACCTTGTCGATATGGGAATTTCCTTCTCTCAATGAAAAATGGATCATTCTTTGCAACTTAGTCTTAGAGAGTAACCTAGAATTTTGAGAAAGAATCCTAGCATCATCCCAAGCAACATGTGTCTTCATATCACTGGACTCCTTGCAAAAGATGACATAGTTACTTCTCAAATAGAATTTACAACAAGCTATTGGAGATTTGGTTCTGCATCCTCAAGAAGCATTTGTTGTTTTTTTCTGTTTTCCCTTTACTTCATTGTTGGTGGTAGTATATTTAAAAAGTTCTAATGCTTACTTGATTTGGATACTTAAAAATGGTTATACTTTATGTAATTCAGCTCACTGTGATCCATATTGAATTATCCATTTCATTCCTATTTAGGACTGAGGAAATATACTCATTATACAATTGAGGTTTCTGCAAGTACTCTTAAAGGAGAAGGTGTCCGAAGTATGCCTGTAACGATACTAACTGAAGAAGATGGTGAGTTCATTACATTCTCATTAGAGTATGTGTGTCATATGATAAAAAACTTTCTTTTAATATAATATGATATTGTTAGTCTATGAAGTAAGTTTTGGTTTTGTTCTGATAACCAGATTTTTCAAAGGATTTTAGAGGAGCAGTGTGTGAAAAGGATACTAAATTTAGATTTATATGTAGAAAGATTCATTTAATAGTTCCATACACACACACACACACATATGTGTGTGTGTATACTGTGTAAATATGTATATCATCTATATGTGCATATATATGTATGGTCAGGTTTATATGTAGGAGTACTCAATGCATAGTACAATACATTAATACACACATATGCCTAAGTTGTATATGCACTTACATATTTGTGTGTGTCTGTATGGAGTTAGGTACATACATAGCACAGTGGATAAAGTGTAGGATCTGTAGTCAGGAACTCATCTTCCTGACTTCAAATCTGGCCTCAAATATATATTATTTTTGTGACCTTGGACAGTCACTTTAACCCTATTTGCTTCAGTTTCTTCAACTGTAAAATGAGCTGGAGTAGGAAATGGCAAATTACTTCAGTTCTTTTTATTTTCCCCATCCCCACTTCAGGGAGATTATTTTCTCCCAAATTCATTGTTATAACTACTTACAATAGGTTAGACATAACTTAGGTTATGGCTTGGAAAAGATGTTCACCTGGGGCTACAGCATTGATTCAGTTGAGTACAGCTTCTTAACTTGTGGATTCCTCTTTCCCTGGTGCTTTGCCAGTCACACCTTAGGTGGTCAAAATGTAGTTGGCTTTTTTAAACACTCAAATGACTAGGGAGCCAGATCACAGATTTAATGCCCTGAGCTAATCATGTCTCAAAAAGCATAAAATCCCCTTTAAAGAAAGGAATTACTCCTATCCACTCAGAAGGGGACACTGACAGATATTTTTTCTACCATACTCTTAGATTCTATTTATATAGCTTTTTCATAGCTATTTTAAATACATGGTGAAAGTAAATTAGGTTTTAAATTTTTTAACTGGGTATCATTAAAAGATATTTACAGTGAAATACTCAAGAATAGAACCTACTGGATTGGGAGCCAATTCTAGATTTTCTAGTTCTAGTATTTCTGTTCTAGATCAGTCTGTGGCATAAGCTGAGAGCTGGTATGATATAGGAAACAAAACACTATAGTGAGGGTGAGGGCAACCTGGGTTCAAGCATGCTTCAGACCCTCACTGTGCATATCTATGTTGAATCTTAGTTTACTTAACTTATAAAATGGAGAAAATAACTTCTATTTTACATGGTTGTTGTGACAATTGAATAGGATAACATAAATATTTAAAAATCAGAAAAATGCCTCTTACTATTAACTGACAATGTTAATGTCTCTGTATTATCTAACTCCCTAGAACTTAGTATCCTTACCTATAATTGAATGGATGAGTGAGTGAATGACTGAAAAATAGTTTTTATTAAAGCTTTACTAGTTTACTTTGGAGCTTTGAATTAATAAAACTATTTTGGAGGAGTTTTTGGAAATATACAAATGAAGTGAAGAAAATGTCCATATCTTTTAACCTATTTTGACCTATCAATTACTACGCATAAACCAAGAGATCATTGATAAGAAGAAAATCCCAACATATCAGCATATAGTAAAATATTTACACTAGCACTTTTTGTGGAATCAAAGAAATGGAAACAAAGTGGATGCCCATTTATTGGGGAATGGCTAAATCAACTATGCTACATGAATCTAATGGAATATTATTCTGTTCTAAGAAATAATAGAATAACAAATAAAAAATATGGAAAGACTTATATGATCTAATTCGAGAGAAGTAAAGCAGAGACAAGAAAATAATCTCATAATGACAGCATAAATGGAAAGACCAACCACCTCTAAATAATCACAAATCAATTTTACAGAATTCCCAAGAATAAGCTTACCATTAAAAAGAAATTGCCAATTTCCTCATTGCTTTAATTGTCTTTAATGGTATTTTAAATACAATTTTAAATAATAGTTTAATATTATTTATTATATATACAAATAATAAATATTATTAATAATATTTAAATAAACTTACCCAAGATAAGAGACAATATATACTGTAAACACAATTATGCACTAAAATAAACTAAACATATTTTCTCAAAAATCCTTTGCTTTTATTGATGAGCATGACTTCATTAATTTCTTGCACATTTCAGTGGAACTAAATATTCATATCCTATTGTATTGACATAAAGAGAATTCTCAGTTGAAAGCAATTAATATCTTAGAAACTTGATATCTCTGAGTGATATATGGATTCTTGTGACATTCAATATTTGATAGCAGTTTTATTGTAGCGCCTGCTGCTGAGAATAACAAATCGAAAGTACTAAATACAGCTGTCACCATTTTTCTTTAGTTAGTATTCTGAATTCAATAAATCCCTGGTCAGAAAAATCTGTCATTACTAACATGATGGAAATATATCTGAGACTGTTCAGAAAAACAAAATGCAATAAAACTAAAAATTAATAGAAAATAAATCAGGTAACAGTTCTATTTAACTGGCAGGAATACTGTGTAGAGGGCTCTAATCTCTAAGTTACTTAGTTACTTAATTTGACCGTTCAGAGATCAGAACAAATGTTCTGCAGATTTTTTAAAAGTCATGTTTCTGTTGCTCATTTGCATGTCTGATTGCCAGAATGAACTGAAGTTAAAACTTACATAATTTTTTTTTACCTTCAGATTTTAAAAATTCAAGGTGATATTTTACTATTTTAAGTCACCATTATGTTGTTTATAATAGTTATAATAAGTGTTAAGGAAAAAAATGATTTTTTGAGCTTTCACAATGTTTACATATTATTGGCTATCAATAGTTAACTAAATTTAAATGTAGTTTCTAGTATATTTAATTTTAATAAAAAGTAACAATGTCATATCTTGTGTTATAATATTTTTTTCAAAATATATAAACAGAAAATCATTTAAAGTAACTCAAGTCTTTGTTAATTATCTGAAGGAAAATTTTAAAAAATTGACTATCTGTTCTTTGATATATTTTATTTGATTATTTCATGGTAAAATGTTACCTCTGAAGTCCATGAAAGTTGACTATTTAGTGAAGAGGGTTTCTTATCATTTTGTAATTTTAATGACAAATGGCTAAAACAACAATATGTTTCCTATTTGAAAAAGATAATATATTTAATAATGGAGATAGGAGTATGCTTTTCCATTTACTGCTTCTTAGACATATTTTTGTATAATATTTTTCTACACTAGAGAACCATCTCACTGTTTTTTTACCTTTATTTGCACCACTAAAAATTTCTGCATTTATTGGAACTCCAAAAAGTTAACTAAATGTACTTAAGTAATGGGTGAATCACTGTGACAAGCCCATTACTCTCTTTTTCTATGAATTTTTTTCCCCATTGAATCACAGAAACAGATGTTTTAATACCACCATGCAAAATCTTGCTTTATTATTTTTTAAATAAGTAAACAAGTCTGAAAACCATGCTCTTGGACTGAGCTGATATAGGTTTCATTTAACACAATACCAGAGTGGGAAACAAATCAGAGATTTTCATTTTAACCTCATCTTCCAGATATGATGCTTAATTGCACATTGTATCCCTCATTTCTTCTTTTCAGCTCCTGGTTCTCCTCCACGAGACTTCTCAGTAAAACAGTTGTCTGGTGTCACTGTGAAGTTGTCATGGCAACCACCCCTGGAGCCAAATGGAATTATCCTCTATTACACAGTTTATGTCTGGTAAAACCTCTTTTTTTTTTTTTTTTTTTTCCCTGCTGTTTCTGATGCTTCTTCCTTTTTTATATTTTTTGGAATCAGTTCTAAGAGCGAATATTAATCTGTAACACAATAGGAATTCAGTTTTTTTTTTCTTTCAGAACCTCTTGGATAATATATCGGGAATAAGCTTATTTGAGTTTATTTATTTTTATAAAATAAAGTTTTCAATTTTTCAGATAGAAATAACTTAGTTTCTTAATCTCTGTACTATTTTTATAAATAGTTCAGAAGATTTTAGATTTAGATCTGGAAGGGGCTTTTGGGTTTATGAAGTTGAAATGGAGTACAAAATATTCTAAGTAGCCATGTGCTGTAGGGAATATATTATAAAAAAGGCCAGCCTTGTAGTTAGAGAAAACTGTGTTCAAATGGTGGCTCAGATATTTGTTGTGTTTCTTGGAACAAGTCATTTCATTTCTCTGGGCTTCAGTTTCCTCATCTATAAAATGAGGAGATAGGACAAGCTGACTTCTGAGATCTCTTCCAGGTCCAGATGTTGGATCATACAAATTGTAGGACAGTTGCTAAGGTAAAGTGAAGAGGCTTCAACCCAACAAAACAAATGTCACACAACAAAAATAATGATCAGATTTTAGTTTCAGTTTTAGTTTAGATCAGATAATAACAATATGGCCTATTATGTGCCAAATACTTTATGAATATTATTTCATTTAACTGCACAATATTCATGAGAGGCAAGTATTATTATAATCCTCATTTTATACATGAGAAAACTGAGGCCAAGATAAAGTGACTATCTTAGGTTAGGGCAGCTAATAAATATATGATGTCAGATTTGAGTCTTTACTCCAGATCCAGCACTCTATCCTCGTGGCTCTTAGCTATCTTTAAGTAACAGGATAAATAGATTGGTAGAAAACTATCTAAACAGATAAATCAATTTACTACACTTTTATACAAAAACAAACAAAAACACAACTCACTTTTTAGATCATTTAACTATTGTTTCCTCTGTTTTTTGCTTGTTTTTGGCCTTGTCCTGTCATTTATTTCTATAGGGAAATCCCAGTATGGAAATTATTTCCACTAATGCTGATCAGCATCTTTATAATCTAGGACACAGGTAATATTGGGTGATATGTCCCTGGTCACATGACTATGTACAAGGTTTAAAACAAAGATTTTCCTGAACCTGCATTATCACATTGAAACTTGGTTCACTAGTGAATTTAAAATAAGTTTTTTATGAGTAATGAAACACTTTTTAGCCTTGAATCTATTCCTTAAAGTGATATATACTTGTAAGAAAAATATATTTTTGTTCTGTCAAGAGGGGAAGCCACTTTACTTTGTTTCAGTGGTAATATAAGGAAGGAATTCTAATAGAGGTCTCTTTAGAGTGTATTACTTAGGATTGTGAATTTGGAGCTAGAGACCCACAGAATCATGGCTTCATAATGTATACAAAATGTAAGGCATTCATTGCATGAAAAAAGGGAGGAGTATCATTTTGCCAGTGGGTATCCATATCAAGGGATTAGCTTTATTCTGCTTGGCCCCAGAAGTCAGAACTAGAAGCAGTGGAAAAAGTTAAAAAAGAGGCAAACTGAAGCTTGATATGAGGGGAAAGTCCCAGCTCTTAAGGGCATGGGCTAACAAAATTAAAATGATAAAAAATAAGAGAAGGAAAAGGATAGAAAGCCAGTTTAAGAGGCAAAAAGATCTAGGTTTAAGATGTGTTTCAGAAACATAGATATTTGCTTCTGGGTAAAACATTTAACCTCTGATGGCCCCCTATGGTTCTCTAGGGTTATGAATTACTGGAAGATGCCTACTGGTATTGGTAGGCAACTTTCCACCAGGAAGTTGAATACCTTGATGGTAGTAAGTTTGTTCATTATGGGAAGGTTTCAAGCAGATATTGGAAATGGTGCAAACAGAGCACAGATAGATAGGTTTGACTGGCTTTCTTCCAATTCTAGTATTTTGTAATTACTAGAAACCTCCAAGGTTTTCTGGTATGCAGGAAGACAGTACCCTATGTGTCAGATATCTTTATGTAATATATTTCTTAGGAACAAGCATTTGAGGTATTTTGCATTAAAAGTCTAATACATCAGAGAGAGAGAGAGAGAGAGAGAGAGAGAGAGAGAGAGAGAGAGAGAGAGAGAGAGAGAGAGAAGAGAAGAGAAGAGAAGAGAAGAGAAGAGAAGAGAAGAGAAGAGAAGAGAAGAGAAGAGAAGAGAAGAGAAGAGAAGAGGAGAGGAGAGGAGAGGAGAGGAGAGGAGAGACAGAGACAGAGAGAGACAGAGAGAGAGAGAGAGAGAGCAGAAAATGATTGTTTGCCCCAAATTTATTATATTAGAATGTTTCCTTTTGATACTCAACTTAAATTCTAGACTTTTCCTATGGCATCTTATGTTATAGCCATTTTGAGATAAGCATATGATTTCAGTTTTGGGAAATACTCTGGAAGCCATAAATAAATCTATTTTATTATTGGGTCTAGAAGGAACATTTCAATCTATTGCTTTATTGTTTCACTCAATATCCTTGTGACTTTGCAAATCATCCATTTCTGACCACCACCCTGTATGTGCCATCTTCCACTATGAAAATGTAAGCTCCTAAAGGACAGACACTGCCTCATTTTTGGAGTTGTAGTCCTAATGTTAGGTGAACTTATGGGAAATTTCATGCTCTATATGAAAAGCACTGCATTTGGAGGTTGAGAAGATGGTTTCAAATTCTATCTATGTGATCTAGAACCTTGGGGATCTTGGTAAAATCACATCCTCTAGTCCTCAGTTTCCAAATCTGTAAAATGAATAAATTAAATTAAATGCATTCTAATATACTTTCTGTGTCAAAGCCTATGAAGTGTTTTAGCTTTATAAGATCTGCTGAAACTTGGATGTTCCATTGTCATAGTTATTATGGAACCAGAGAAATTTCTGTGCCTCAATGAGATACTGGAACAGTGCCTTAGAGAGACTGTACAATCTTGATGGAAAAATAAAATTTGAATTAAAGGCATGGGTTAACCTATGAGACAAATACAATTTTTGTTTCCCATTCCTTTGTAGGTCAAATATTTGCATAGGCTAAGTGTCTGATTCAAAGAGGACCTTGAATGAATAATTAAATTGGGATAGGGGTAATTTAGAAAGCTTCCTAGAGAAAATGAATTTGAATTTATTTTCAGAATAATGTATGATGGACAGGAATTCAAAATGTTGGATGATCAACAGAAAAGCTGAGTAGAAAATTTCACTTGACAGAATGGCAAATACAAAGGCAAGGAAATAATTTGGGACCTTGTGTGCAGGGACTGGTGGTTAACCTTGCAGAGCTGGAACTGAGGAAAATATATTGGAAGAATGAAAGATGAAAGAGAAATAGAAGAAAAATGACAAATTACTGTATTTGGAGACAGGAAACTTGAATTATTTTCTGATTCTGCTTCTTTTTACAATTGCCTAGGATATATCATTAGTTCGATGACATTTGTTGGATCTGCCATCCTGGATTTTCAAATAAAATTTTGAAAAATTATTTGCCAACATTTATTTTGAGAAGCATCAGCTTATGTTTGAGAGGAAGAAAAATTTATGGCTCTAGACAAAAAAAATCTACTTTTAGAAGAGTTGATATGTTGATTCCTAACAAAATAATATGAGTTCTTCACAGCAGATCAGACCAGTCCTATTATTGATATTAATAAGAGATTAATCAATCACAGAATAATTAGCACAAAGACAAAACTATACTTATCTTCAAAGGATTTAAAATCTATTGAGGAGGTAACATAGTTTATGCAAATAAATACAAGGGTTTTTTGATGTTGTTTATTTGTTATTGAAAAGTTATTACCAGCTGAGAGATGGGAGGATTAGGAAAGCTTTCACAGAGAAAGCAATATTTGAATACTTTTTAAGGAAATAAGGATAAGAGACAGGCAGTTCAAAGATTTAGAGAAGAGAAATGGAATATCATATGTGACTAACAGCAAGAAATCCATCTTTCTCGGAATGTAGTAGGCAACAAAAGGTAGTGATGTATATTAACATTGAAAAGCTAGGTAAGGTTGATGATGTGAAGGAGGCTAAAAAGTAAACAAACTTACATTTGATTGTAGAAGCAATAACAATCCTATAGAATTTATACATTGACAGGGTCAAACTTGCTATTTAGAAAATTTACTTGGGTAGCTATGTGGAGAATGAATTGGAAAACAGAAAAAAGAAGTAGAGAAACCAATTAGGAAAAGAAGTTTGTTTAGCTGTTCTCATTGAATAGTGAGAGTTTGGTAGTATTTTTATTTTATTACTATTATTACTTTACTGTTATTCAGTTGATAAAAGCTGTTTCTTAAATTCCCAGCAGTGAGAAATTTTGAGCATTATTTCTATGATCTCATCTCAGTCAAATGCATGTTAACTGACTACTTTCGAAACATTGATTGTTTTTTGGCTTAAAGATTTTATTGTATTACACCAAAATGAGATCTGCTCTGGTTAGTTATAGTTCTTAATTATTCCATGAATTTATCCTCCAAAATATCAAATGTTATGTCTGATTTTCCCCTTACATATGGAAGAATGCACATTACTAAATGGAGAGAAGGAAGGAGCCGCCCCCACATCATCTCCCATAGCTCTGTTTATCCTAGGCTTCACAGAGACAATTGATGTCCCTGAGCCAACAGCAGCCAGCCAGCCAGACTAAGATAATGAAATAGATTGTAAAGAATTATTTAACTGCCCTCTTTTTCACAGAGAATAGTGGGTTTATGAAGAAAATATTATCCTATCCAGAAGTCTTTTCCCTTCCCTTCCCTTTCTTCCTTCATTCTTTCTTTCCTTTCCTCCCTCTCTCCCTATTTCTTTCCTTCCTTCTTTATTTCCTTCCCTCCCTATTGCCTTACTTCCTCCCTCCGTCCCTCTTTTCCTTCCTTCCTTCCTTCCTTCCTTCCTTCCTTCCTTCCTTCCTTCCTTCCTTCCTTCCTTCCTTCCTTCCTTCCTTCCTTCCTTCCTTCCTTCCTTCCTTCCTTCCTTTTGTTTTTTTCTTTCTTTCTTATTTCTTTCCTATTTTTTCATTATTATATTTAAATAGATTTGGTTGGAATATCTATAATAAGACATTATTTATTCCTTTTCATCTTTATCCTTCCTACTAACTTGTAATTTTTAAAAGAAGTTCTAACCATTGAATCTTTGATCTTTGATTTAAGATCATTCATCTTAGTAAAAACATAAATAACCAGTTATTTCTAGTCTGTTAATATGGTGTCCATTTCATTGGGCTTTTACAATATTAATAATTGGTGTTTGTAAGATCTAGGATCTTTTGACTATATTAGTTATTAATGCATTCATCATAGAGTATGAATTTTGCATAAAATCTAGCTGAGCCAAGGAATTTGTAGACAACAAGCAGAATTTAAATGAAACAGGTCTGCTTACATTTCTTTGAGGATGATTTCTCTTAATTTACAATAATAGAACCATTACATTTGTATTATACCAACTTATTATGATACACTATTATAAGGAAGTGGATTTAACTACTAATTAAACTTTAAAAAAAAAAGATAATTTATATTGATGTTTTCCTGTAGTATTTAAAGTATCAACAGCAGCAATAACAATAATTTTTATCTATATTTAAAATATTTTAATATGAGATTTTCAATGTGACTATACCATAAGTAATTTATTTTGTGGTATTATCATAGTTTATCTGGAGTTGAATTCAATTAGCTATTCATAGTATTTTGATGACCTGTGGCAAATGAAATGAGTATAGAATTGGGTTAGAGTTACTAGATCAGATTATTTTGCCTTGCGAGTGATGAATGCAGCATAAAAATTATTTAAAGATCCCATATGGCAAAAGTGATAGTAAAGAAAGCTGTCACCACTACCTCTCAGTTGGGTCTCAGTTGGCTGATCCAGTCTGTCTACAATCTTATGCACTAATTCGATAATTTTTAATTATAATGAACTTTTCAACTATTTTCCAATCAAAATCTAATGTCTCTTTATCCCCAGTCCTGAATACAGTGTCTTGGATCCAATATCTGCTTAACATTATCAAAGTAATTTAGTGTAGATGATTTTAAAGCTAGAAACAAGGGTGTACTAATAAATGTTTAATAATTGACTCATATATATATATTCATATAACACACTTTTAATAGTATTCTCCATTATTAACATTTTCTCCATTATTTTTCTAAGTTTAGACAATCAACAAAATGATAAATCAATCCGGTTTTGTAGTGTTGGACAATTTTTGAAGTGTAAATATTCAAACAGAAAATGTAACAATCAGTGCTTGAGATAGCTACAGTGCACCCTAACTGGAAAAGAACTAAAAGATCATTTAATTCAGTCTGTGTATTCTCTAAATAAGGAAATTGAACCCTCCCAATTTGTTAAATTATTTTCTCCAGTTAACACTCAGTAAAACAGGGTTGGCATTCAAACTCTCAGGCTTTTAAAATCGAATTTTTTTTCCACTTCCAAAGTCCAGTTATGCAGTTCACAATCCATTCAAGCCTTGCCATCCTGTATAACTCTTGCCCATGTCTTTCCATAAATCTTCCTTATTGGTTCCACCCAATGTGTCAAAGGGTGGGAGTGTTCTTTAGATCTCTTGCCCTTGTGTATATCAGTGGAATACATTATCACTTGCATTATCCTTCATTTTTGTTTCATGATTGATTTACCTCCTTTCTTGGTCCTGCATCTCCCTGACGCTATATTACACAGTGCTGCACAATTCTTCACTGGTAATGTATTGCAGGCCACTCACACTCATCATGTACCTTTCCTTCCAAAACCTAATCTCTTCAGATTCCATGATTCACAGTCACACAGTATTGTCAGAATAATATTGATGTTAAAAGATGGGCCTTTACTTCAGGGAGGGATGGAAATCATCAAAACGAGTACAGAATTTTCCAAAGGAAATTTATTCAATCAATCAAACATTTATTATATATCTGCTATATACAATGTACATTCTAGGAACCTGGGGTACAAAAGCAATATTTAAAAGATCTCTTTGGAGCCTACTTCTATCAAGTCTATGTAGCCTTATTTCTTTATTTGGTTTAATTGTAGAACTTACTCATTGTTTATTTGAAGTAGGTTAAAATTAGCATTTATAAAATTGAATGCCTTATTTTGCTGTTAAGCAAACAGGCTGAAAGAAATAAGCAAGATTTGTACTTGAGTTCCCTTATCTTTAATGTTGTACTTGAAAGTAATAAACAAATTATTTTAAAAATATTTTATAGAAGAAAAGCTATACTAAAATGTGTTATAAAGCAGTGGTTTTCAAAATCATTTTGTACTGGCTAAGAAATAGTGTAGTTGATCAGGGGAATAAGTTAGGTTCACAAGACAAAATAGTCAATGACTTTAGTAATCAAGTGTTTGATTAAACCCAAAGACCCCGGCTTCTGGGATAAAAACTCATGATTTTATAAAAGTTGCTGTGAAAATTGGAAAATAGTTTGGCAGAAACTAATCAGTGACTAATACACTATACCAAAATAAGGTCAAAATGGGTTCTTGATTTAGACATAAAGAGTGATATTATAAGCAATTTAGAAGAACAAAGAATAGTCTACTTCTCAGATTTTTGGAGAAGGAAGGAATTTATGACCAAAGAACTAAAGTACAATATGAAAGGTAAAATGAATAATTTTGATTATGTTAAATAAAAAAGAGTTTGTACAAACAAAACCAATGCAGGCAAGATTTGAAGGGAAGCAGAAAACTGGGAAAAACCTTTATAATCAAGGGTTCTGATACAGGCCTCATTTCTAAAATATATAGAGAATTCACCCAAATTTATAAGAATATAACCCATTCTCCAATTCATAAATGGTCAAAGGATATAAAGAAACAATTTTCAGATGGAAGAAATTTAAACCATTTCTTGTCATATGAAAAAATTCTCTAAATCACTATTGATTAGAGAAATGCAAATTAATACAACTTTGAGGTACCACTACGTACCTCTCAGATTGGCTAAGATGACAGGAAAATATAGTGATAAATGTTGGAGGGGCTGTGGGAAAATGGGGACGCTAATACATTGTTGGTAGAGTTGTGAATTAATCCAACCATTCTGGAGAGCATTTTGGAACAATGTCCAAAGGACTATCAAACTGTGTGATCAAACTTTTGATCCAGCAGTGTTTCTACTGGGCCTGTATCCCAAAGATCATTAAAAAAAAGGAAAAGGACCCACATGTGCAAAAAAAGTTTGTAGCAACTCTTTTTCTAGTGGCAAGGAAATGGAAACTGATTGGATGCCCATCAGTTGGAGAATGGCTAAATAAATTATGGTATATTAATGTTATGGAATATTATTGTTCTATAAGAAATGATTAGCAAGATGATTTTGGAAAGGCCTGGTGAGATTTACATGAACTGATAGTAAGTGCAGTGACTAGAACTAGGATAACATAGCAACAACAAGATTATATAATGATTAATTCTGATGGACTTAGCTCTACAAAGAGGAAATTCAGGCCAATTCCAGTATATTTTTGATGGAGAGAGCCATCTGCATCCAGAAGGAGGATTATGGGGACTGAATATAATTCACAACATAGTTTATCACCATTTTTTGTTGTTTGCTTGCTTTTTTTTCTCATTTTTTTCCTTTTTGATCTGATTTTTGTTGTGCAGCATGATAAATGTGGAAAATATGTATAGAAAAAATTGTTCATATTTAACACATTGGGTTACTTGCTGTCTAGGGGAGGGGTTCAGGGAAGGGAAGGATAAAAATCTGGAACACAAGGTTTTGCAAAGACGAATGTTGAAAACTATCTTTGAATATATTTTGAAAATAAAAAGCTATTATTTAAAAATATTTTATAACTCATGATTTTTTGCCAATTCTTTTTAAACTTCACCCC
Organism: Sminthopsis crassicaudata; assembly: GCF_048593235.1. Lineage (NCBI taxonomy): Eukaryota > Metazoa > Chordata > Mammalia > Dasyuromorphia > Dasyuridae > Sminthopsis > Sminthopsis crassicaudata. The sequence goes on from NC_133621.1 coordinate 255,872,034, forward strand.
ATTTATATTAAATTAATGAGATTCTCATTGTGCAGTTTGGTAACTTTCAATTGTTAAACTTAGAAAATTTTGTATGTGATTTTTATTTATTTATTGTACTTTAAAAAGATGTGTAATTGCACATGCATGTATCTTTCTCTTTAGGGATAAATCATCCCTAAAAGCTATTAATGTAACTGAAACATCACTGGAATACGCAGATTTGGAAAATAATGTTAAATACAATGCTTATGTCACAGCAAGCACAAGATTTGGTGATGGAAAAATTAAAAGTAACCTCATTAGCTTTAGGACGCCAGAGGGAGGTAAGTTCTTATGAAAACAACCTAATGAAAAATGTAATTCTGTAGAGAAAGAAAAAGGATCATATGTCAAATCCCAACTAATTTATTTTATTTTATTTTAAGCAGTACTAAAAGCCCAAGATCTAATACACACAACTGTATAACATTAAATTTTATTCAGATCTATTGAATATTTTCCTCTGTCCTTTATTTGTATATTGTATAACCCCATAATTCTTTTCTTAATTAGGTCTTCACATGGCAATGAACACTAATCTTACTGCAATGTTGCCCTCTGGATTATAGGCAATGGCTGTTAGAGGGAATAGCTTTTGATGAGTTTCTTCTGTTATTTATTGTAGGAAACCCCAGTTATAGCATTGAGAGGCATGATCTGGTTTAGACTGAATTTTTTGATGTATTACTATAGTGTCCCACCCCCAATTCTTCAGTTCTGCTGACTTCTCCCCAAAAGTGAAAAAAGTAGCTTTATCAGGTTTATTTAGTTCCTTTAGCAGACTTTATAAAAATGCATCTATCATTTTTAACATAAGCAAAGATTAAAAACAACAACATTGAAATTCTAGCCATCTATAACATAATTACCAGTGTTTGGGGAAATAAATATTGTTTGTGTTCCTTCAGCACCCAGTGATCCACCAAAAGATGTCCATTATGCAAACCTTACTTCCTCATCAATAATTCTTTTTTGGGATCCTCCTTCAAAGCCCAATGGGATTATACAGTATTACTCTGTTTATTATCAAAATAATTCAGGTATTTTTATGCAGGTAAGATTTTGTTTTTTTCCTTAATTTTACCTTTTCTTTTCCTTTATGGGGGTATCAGTTATACCCCCATATCAGTGATAGTACTAATGATTTTTAGTAAAGAAAGCTGTTTGGGCTTATACTTATAATTAAAATTCTATTTTTTTGGGGAAAATCTATTCCTACCAAAAAAATAAAATGTGATATTTAGACACATATTTCCATATATTTGGTATGAATTATAATTTAAATAGAAACAATATGTCACGTTAGTATATTTGACAAAATATTAGTTTCTAAAATACAATACTTGTGGTTTAAAATAAATTAATAATATTAATCAGATATTTTTATGATAACTATTTTTATCTTACTGAATGCTTCTTAGATTATCTGTAGTTTCTTGTTGTCCATAACCAATATCTTTAGCCCTCAATTTAAATGAATAAAAGTAAGAACTTATCATCTGTGAAGTGCCTGTGTAAATAGTGCCTAAATATGCCTTTAGGAGCTGCATAGATCACATTTATTTTTGCAAAATAAAAATAGCCACTTGCTATTTATCCAATTTTGACACATTTAGCTTTTATTAACTACTTTTAAGAATGCTTTGAAGTATATGCTCACCACAGAATTGCACAAGGTGGTCACATTAAAAGGTACCAGGAGATACAGATAGTTTTATATTTCTCAAAAATCACTTTTTTTTCCATTTCTTCCTTCTAGAATTAGTCTTAAGAATAATATAACATGCATATTTATTCAAAGAATTTGGAATAATGGTATAGACGTGATATATAGATTGAATAGTGGATAATTAGCAAAGATTGATGAAAACAATGACAACTAAAAGGTGTTATAACCTTGTTAGGCCATTTAAAATCTCATTCTCATATACAAACTTCTTCAGAGCTCTGATCTTCATTGTTTGTATGCTTCATTAACAATCATTCATGAAACTTATGGCTTAGCATTCTCATTTGATAGATGGGGAAACTGAGGCTAACAGAAGTAAAGAGACTTGGCACACACGTAGCTAGCAGCAGAGTTGAGTAAGTGCTTTCCAGGCATAGAGGTAACCTGGACAAAAATAGGGAAATGGGACATGGACTATCAAGTTCAAGGTTCTCATTAAGTTAATTTGATTGAAATACAGAATATAGAAAGGAGAAATAATGTGAAATAATTCTAGAAAAATAAGCAACAATGATATTATGAAAGATTAATTTCATACATTATCACAGAATGAGACAATTGCAAATTCTGCTTCCTAACACTTATTAGTCAAATTAAAGGAGCCATATCCATTTATGTGAAAAATGAGAGACTAATAATGACATTTCCCAGGGTTATTGTGAAGATCAAATGAGATAATATATGTTAAATGCTTTGTTACCCTTAGCAACATAAATATGATCCAATGTTATTATTCCATCAAAATATTTATGGACTAATTGATAAAGATTTGTACAAAATAATTGATTTTCATGTCCCAAAGTTTATGAATTGCCAAGATTGAAGAAAATATTAACCCATGGTAATTTTAAGCTACAAGAACATTTTTTGTAGTATACACTATTATTTTCAAATGTATACATGTAAATGAGCAAAACTAGGAGATCATTATACATTTCAACAACAATACTGTATGAGGATGTATTCTGATGGAAGTGGATATCTTCAACAAAGAGAAGATATAATTCAGTTCCAATTGATCAATGATGGAAGAATCAGCTATACCCAGAGAAGGAACACTGGGAAATGAGTGTAAACTGTTTGCATTTTTGTTTTTCTTCCCAGGTTATTTTTACCTTCTGAATCCAATTCTTCCTGTGCAACAAGAAATTCGGTTCTGCACACATATGTTGTATCTAGGATATACTAACTATAACATATTTAACATGTATGGGACTGCCTGCCATCTACGGGAGAGGGTGGAGAGAAGGTGGGGAAAATTCAGAACAGAAGTGAGTGCAAGGGATAATGTTGTAAAAAATTACCCATGCATAATGTACTGTCAAAAAAAAGTTATAAAATTAATAAAAAAAAGAAAAGAAAAAGAAAACAAAAAAAAAGTATAGATGTAATCAAAAACAAGTCAGTCTAAATAACCACAAACATTTGTTTTTATATTTCAGAATTTTACTCTCCATGACATAGTCAGTTTCTCTGACAATATGACAATATCTGCAGTAATAGAAAATTTGGCAATATTCAGCTACTATGTATTTTGGGTGACAGCAAGTACTTCGATGGGAAATGGAAACAAAAACAGTGATGCAATTCAAGTATACACAGATCAAGACAGTATGTAAACTGAGATATACATTTAATTTAAGAAATGTATTGAACTTCAGAGATTTAAGTTGATTTCAATAGCTTTTACAAACTATCTCTATTAGTTATCAAGTTTTTTGAATATTTAGGTAACAAGTAAGTTTATAAATAATTAAAATATTACTTTAAAATACATTATATATTGCTATGAAAGTATTATTCTGTTAATTTTTCAGCCTCTTGAAATGTTTTTCAAAAACAGAAGATTTATTGATTTTCAAAAATACTAGTAATCTGTACATCATGGTTAAATTAATTACATAATTTCCCTCAAAACTATATGAGAAAATGTATTGTTAGATATAAAAATCTCTTGTTAATTATAGATTAATATGTTTATTATTAACAAAATATATAATTAAATTGATGTATACTTACTAATAATTCTTATTATAGATTAATGATTAACATGATCTTGACCTTTTCAGTGTTTGGAAATTCATGAAGGATTTCTTTCAACACAGTTGATGTTAACTTTTTAAAAATTCTCTTTTAATTGATGTTTATAAGATTCTACATTTTTTCCTGTTCATAGTCACTTATCTCTTGCTCTTACAGTGTTGTGTGATGATAATTTTGTTCTTTGTAACATTCCATTTTTAAAAAGTTTTTAGGATTCATCTTGAGATTACAGTGCCATATTCACAATTATTTACTTTTCCATCTTCCTTACTCCCAGTGCTGCTATTATTATTTTTGTTTTTGTATTATAAAATATTATTGCCCTAAGTCAAATGTATGAATCAATCTTAGCAGTATTTATTTTTCAGCCCAGTGGTGCATGTTGTCAACTGAAACCCAGATGGTGGGGGCTTTCTTAATTTTTGGTAGCTCTCAAATGGACTAACATAAACTTCTCAAAGAATAAAATATGATGAGAAGTTTTATATATCTGACCTTTTTGAGGGGGGAGGCGAAGAAGGAATAGTGCTAAATGGATGTTTTAGATTTTTGCAGTCCTGTTGAATTGGTAATTGGTCTGTTGAAATAAAAATAAGTATTTTAGGTTTAAAATAAATACCTGGACTTTTTAGTCCAGTCCTGTGATTAACCCACAAAAGCAAGGACAACTCCTTTGTGATTTCCATACTTCAGCTTTATCTATGTTATTACTGAATGTTTCTGATGTTAATTTTTCATCTATTCATATAGGAACAGAATGGCCTCATTAATAACCCTCACTACCAGAAGTGGTCCAATCATTACAAATTAATTTACTAATTCACATATTAAAGAATTTACTTTTGTGGTTTGTATCATAGTAACTTCCTGTTCCCCCTCTACTTCTTATATTACTTAAGTTGCCATGGAGATGAGACTCTCAAGAAGTACCAATCCCAGAAGTCCAAGTTAAAAATGTTACCAACACCTCTCATATTCATGGCAACTCCAGGGCCTCACTGAAAAAAAAAGTACCATTTATCTAGATGGGGCCAATATTTCTAGGAAGAGTAAAACTGCTGACTACAAAGATCTGTTCTTTAAGGGCCACTAAAATAGCCTCTCAAGTTGTAGAATACATTATTAAAAAGAATTTGCCTTTTTCTTTCTTTTTCGTAGAAATATAGAAACACACACATAGATTATTTTAAATATAAAGATATTTGTTACATATTATTAGAGGGGCAAAAATGAAAGTATACTCAAAATTACCAAGTTTTGGTCAGACAGTCAGGCAACAGGCAGGTATCTGACTGTTGTCTACTGCCCTAATACCAATTTTGCTATGTATGAAATAGTTTGTGGTTAATAGGTAGCCAACTAGGCAATGCCTATTTCATTATTATGATATGTATTATGATATGATATGCATTATTATGATTATATAATGCAAAATATTCTTAATTGTATGTATCCCCTTCCATTTCTGAAATAATAGTGGCAAAATAGGGCAAACATGACCAAAAGGAGCTAAGAATCACTGTTTTAAGCCACTGATGAATTTTATTATTATTACTCTAAATATTTGTTCAATTGATAATGAATTGGCAAGAACAATCATAGGAAAATAAATTCTTACAAGAAAAAAGTTACTTTTTACATTCAAGGGACCTTGACCTATTTGTATTAAATAAACAGACAATAAGAAAGATTACAGCAACTGGCATTTTCCATAATAAAAGTTATACAAATTAATCACATATGTAAAAAGTATGACATGCTATCTTAAAATATTCATGCAATGTATATTCACTTATATTTTAATTGCAATAGCTCATGACTCTTATATTTTGCTTATTATATATCGTAGTACCAGAAGGGCTCGTTGAAAACCTGACTTATGAAACTCTTTCTTCAACTGCAATAAATGTCAGCTGGTTCCCACCATCTCAGCCAAATGGTCTAGTCTTCTACTATGTTTCATTGAGCTTACAAGAAAACGCACATAGAACAAGACCACCTCTGAAAACTTATGAGAGAAGCCTGGTTTTTGACAATTTGAAAAAATACACTGATTATATATTAAAAATCACTCCAGCAACAGAAAAGGGATTCTCTGATTTGTATACAGCCCAACTACACCTCAGAACTGAAGAAGATGGTAGGCTTAGGATAATTATTTTTTAAATCAAGTCTCTGCTTTTAAAAATCTTTTCATATATTTTTTTGGTAGAACAATACTTTTATTTTGTAATTTTTTGGTTTGCTTTTATAATTGCAACTTACAATTTTCCTTTAGCCTTTACTGGAAAATTATTAGCTAATAATTTCATTTGTTACTAAAATCTAATTATTGAATACTGATAATTCAATTTCATTTTTTGTATTTTTTTTCTTTTATAGTTCCAGATTCTTCACCAGTAATCAACACTTTTAAAAACCTTTCTTCTACCTCAGTTTTTTTATCCTGGGATCCCCCAGTACAGCCAAATGGTGCTATAATAAGTTATGATTTAACTTTAGATGGAGTAAATGAAAGCTATTCTTTTACTACCTCTGACAACTCTATCATACTGGATGAGCTCTCACCATTTACACTCTATAGATTCTTTGCTGCTGCAAGAACTAGAAAAGGACTTGGTCCTTCTTCTACACTTTTTTTTTACACAGATGAAGCAGGTAAGAGATCATCAGAATGCCATTTTGTTGCTTTCAGGAGCTTTTATTCTGAAAACAGGAACAACAAAGGAAATTAAAGCATATTTAACAGTCTTCTTGCAACAGGTTCACAACTATTGAGCAGCTTTTCTCATCTCCTCTAATAATGGAACCAGAGTGTGTTTTACTCTACTTTGGAAATTCCTGGTTTGCATTGCAAAGACATGAGCTGTTGTGGTATTTGTTTTTTGTTTGTTTGTGTGTGTGTTTTGTTTTTTTCTTATTATTTTCTAAAACTAAAACATATTTTGCTATAAATCATTGTGGATGAATGCTCCAGCCAAATAAATTGTTATTTTCATGTTGTTAATTTCTGTAAGTATAAACTATGTAATGTGTTAATCTACAGCACCACTAGCACCACCGCAGAATTTGACTATAATCAATTACACTTCTGATTCAGTGTGGTTAACATGGAACCCTAGTCCTCTTCCAAGTGGTGTTGTTAAAGTTTATAATATTAAAATTCATGAAAATGGAACGGATGCTATATTTTATCAGGTAAGTTTATTGTACTGAAATGCTATATAAGTTTCATAAAGGCAACATTGTATAATATTTAATAAACTCTGCGCTATTCCCTCTTCCCCCAGTGCCTACCATAGTACTTTGTACACAATAGTAGACACATTTTAAAAACCTTAAAAGAAAAAAAAACATTTTATTCCATTAATTTCACCAAAATCCATTTTTTATCCCTTCCCCCTTTAAACAAGGTTTTATTATCTGAAATTGAGAGGAAGGGATAAGTAGAGCTTAAGAAAGTGTTTACCATTCAAATCGATATTGTTAGCTCTGTATTGTGTGGAGCATAATATAGAAGGATATGACTTCAGCTCAATGGGAGATTTATTTTACTTTTTTGTTAATATTCCATTGACTTTATTTTGGGAAATACCTAACAAATGAATTTCTGCATACTACTTTAAAACGGAATGTAATCTTCAGGTAATTATTTTTTTAAATTAAGAATTGTATGTGGATCTATATTTTCCTGTTTTAAAAATGATTGTAAAGACTGTACATTTTATTTGTAAAATACTGCAAATCATTCTAATTGGTATTAACTGTTTTAAAAAGTATTCTCCTCATTTCAGCTTCAATCCAATTAAAATTCTAAAAAAGATTTTTTACAGTTAAGAATAATTAGGAAAAGATGCATATATTATTGTCAGACAGAGTTCTGAATATATTAGAATGATTATCATTTTTAATTATGGAAAAATGTGCTATTCTCAATAATCTTCCTTTAAGAAATATCTTCTTATATTTTTGTAAGAAAAATAAAACACTGCAATGTTTATGTTTGATTACATCAAAAATAGTGAGAACAATCTGCTCCAAATAGTTTATTCATTTCTGTAGGGCATTACGATTTATTACTGATGACAAATCATTTTAATAACATTATTAGCTTGCAAAATGAATAGAAATAATGAGAAGCAATAGTTAAAAGTCTATTATCAGGAGCAGGGACTCTCTTTCTTGACATCAAGTTATTATTACAGAATCTAATAGGCTGGTGGAATTTGAATTGCATTACTCAATAAATGCGGAATCTGTTTCCCAGAAGTGTAAAATTAGATTAATGACACTAAGCCTCTGGTTCTCTATTTCCCCCCTATCTAATCCTAATTTACTTCCATGTCTTTTATATGTGTCTGCTTTTAGTAAGATTTTTTTTCTCTCTAAGCTACAGTGGGAATACTAGGAAATGGATAGCAGGAGAAAAAGAGAGAATTAGGTTTTTAGGGTAGTCATATTGCTAGATAGTACTTCATATAGATGGAATTCCCATATGCTTCAATTCTTTATCCAAGGAATGGAAGTAACTCTGAGTTCTTGGAAGGCTCCAAGACAAAACTGAAGCTTCAAATCATTAAAGTAGGAAATACTAAATTTGAAATTTAGTCAATTTCAAATGAATTTAAGGAAGCAATCTGTTAAAATATTTTTCCACTACTCAGTGGATCCTCAGTTTCCTCATCTGTAAAATCTTTTATTGGACTAAATGCTGATTAATATTGCTCAAAATATGTAAGGGAGTACTTGAAATACGGACTTGATGATGTTTTATTTGTGGTCTGAACACCAGCTCAGCTAAATACTAAGGAACTTATCACCAAAAGGTCAAACACTATAGATGCTGAATTTTTTAGGTAAGATAGGATAATGCTTGAATATTATAATTTTTTAGAAAGAGATTTCTTTTTCTGTGTTTTAGAATCACAGAATTTTTAGAAATATCCATAAATATAATGGGCTTATAAAGAAAATTGAATTGTAGATGATCTTAATATCTAACTATTGTCCTAAGACCATTGAGTTAACCTATTTCTGGAGTCACTTAATAATATCCGTATTGACATTCTTGCTATAAATATAAATAGAAGACACAAAGACATTGCAGATAAATAAAAAGACTTCTAGGAGAAGGTAAATAAAATAATTTCATTATACATAGTGTCACAAAAAAAACAACAACATCCTTTCATGGAATCTTGTCCTGTAATTGCTCATAAGGAGTATAAACATGCAGATTTTGCTAAAAAGAGAAAAAAAAATCTTAGGCACTGAAAGCTGTTGCCACTAGTTGGTACAGTGGATAAGGGCCAGACCTGGAAATAGAAAAACATGACTTAAAATCTGACCCCAATCACTGGCAAGTTGTGTGATGATAGACAAATTACTTAATCTCTGCCACCATTTCTTCAGTGGTAAAATGAGGATAACAATAGTACCTAAAACCCTTGGTTGTAATAATATCTGTAAAGTACCTCACAAAACTTAAATTGTATTTAAATATTAGTTATTATTACAAAGATTCCAGAAGAGAAATTCTAACAAGAACCTACTAAGATATTCCCAAATGAGTCCATGTTTATTCATTCAACCTAAGCCTTTGGTAAGCCCAAAGGCTTAGGTTGAATGAATAAACATGGACTCATCTGGGAATATTTTAGTAGGTTTACAGAATGTTTTTCTGACAAAACCCTAGTGCAAATTTTGTCATTCCCATTTTAGAGATTAAAAAAACACAACAATGAAAAACTATTTTATCTGTAAAATGAAGGGGCTGGAGCTAATATATTAGAGGAGGAAGCATCAATGAACCCCAAAGAGATAAAGTCAAAGATATAGTAAGAATAAAACTACAACCCTCTTCCTCAACACTTGAATTGGGACAAGGGTATGTGACTATCCCCTATCAGACCAAATTTAGCTAAATTATTGTTTGGAATCTTTTTGGGCCAAATTCATTTCCAGGTGCCCATGACAGAAAAATAAGTCTTTCACTCAATCATGACTGGCTAGATTCCAATATTAACTCTTTGGGATGTAATCCTGGGCTGGCTATAAAACCTGAATGCTGGGATGCCAGGATGCTATAACATTCAGAAAATCACTTTTCAGATCTTTCAAATCCAACAAGGTCAGTCTCCAAGCCCTTCACCTGTAACTGAGAAGAACAAACTCAGAGGCATATGATCCAAGTTAACTAGGGTCACATGTTGGTCTCAGAGGGAAGAAAGCTTAAATCCTCTTCTCTTATCCATTTTTTTCACAGAAATTCTCTCAGCAAAGGAATTAAACCAACAAAGAACAGTAAAAGGTTGAGGCTGTACAAGGCTCCTTGAAGGCTTTTCCATTTCTGGTTCCATAATTACAAACAGCTAAAAAAAGTTTCCAATCACACAATCAAAACTCAATAGTCAATAATTAAGTATCTGCTGTGTTTCATGCATTATGCTAAGTTGAGGATACAAAAAAAACAAAAACAAAAAAACCAAAACCAAAACCAAAACCAAAAACAGTCCCTGCCCTTAAAGAGTTTACATTCTAATGACAGAAAAGGAAACTGAAAAGAGAGGGAAACCCAAGAAGGTGGGCTTAGAGCCTAAGTGGTGGAAAATGAGGAGTTAGCTAGAAAGTTCTGAGATTTCTATAAAGAATCTGAGACTTTAAAAAGGAAGGCATTGGGAAGAGTTTACTCCACTGTCTTACCGTTCTCCAAGACTTGAGGCATCAGATCAATTGCCAAGATTGAATTTCTTAGATCCAAGATCAGTTGCTATCATGTGTCTCCTTTGCTTACTACATCTTTTAGATAGCCAGGGTCACAAAGCAATGTAGAGATACTGTGTAAACTTTAAATATAAGTCTACATTTAACTGGCAGGTAGTCAAAAGGATCAACTCTCAGTATTTAGTTTTCTTCTTTCATTCTTTGTACTAACCATGACTTCTAGTGCTTCCATCCATCAGTATTCTCCTGATGATTATCATGAGATAGAGTGCTGGGCTTGAAGACATGGAAGAGATAAATTGAAACCTTGACTCAGAGAAGTCATATCTTATGTGACCCTGGAAAAGTCACTTAAATTCTCCCAACCTCAATTTCCTTATGTGTAAAATAAAGAGTTGGATTTGGTATTTTTTTAGAATTCTTTCTAACTCTTAATTCAAGATTTTCTACTTTATTGAACCATCCTTTGTCCTAGTCTGGACTCCTTTATGAGTAAATTTAGATTTGTATTATTCTCTACTGATTAATCTCTTGTTCCTTTATACTTTCACTATTCATGCTTTGTTAAACCCCACTTCAATCAGTTATATGCAGAATAAATATAAAATAATTGACAAAAGGAGAACACTGGAATTAAAAGGGTTAGGGAATCATTTCTATATGTGACATTTGAATTGAGACTTAGAGGAAGCCAGAGAGACCAGTATTCAGAGCAGAGAGTTTGGAGACAGCAGAGAAAATGATTTCCTTAACACATTCTTCTCCTCCATATACTTTACAATCCAGCCATACTGACTTCCTTATTGATCCTCAGACATAAAGATCTGTTTCTAGATTCTGAAGCTTGGAGTTTTCTTCCTACGTATCTGATCTGTTAGGATCCCTGGTTTTCTTCAAAATTCAACTCACATGACACTTTTTAAAAGAAAAACATTCCCGGTTACTCTATCTGCTTTTGAAAAGGATCAAAGGTAGCTTTTGATTTCCCATATACCATTACTTCTACTTTCTTTATATGTATCTTGAATTTGCTCATATTTGTGTAGCCACAGGAGTTACTGATTGAAAGTCATAATATTTTTCTCGGATATCTTCTCTTCCCTGATGATTGTGGTAGGTTAGTAAAGTTTATTTCTCTCTACCCCCAAAAGAAATAAATATTTTAATTGGGAAGATGAGGACCCTAACTAAAATTTTCTGTGGCAAACTTTTCCTTCATGAAGTTGAGCAATCAACTATCATGATGGGTTGGGGAGGATGCCTGAAAACCAGAAATATGGTAGTGCAGAGATAAGCCAATCCAAGAACCTGCTAACACTACTGTGTAATAAAATTCAGTATCTGTTGAGACTACCTTGATGATAGTCTTTTTTAGGAGGGCAAAACCTCTTATATATTATTATCCTTTATCTACTTCATATTTTTATTCATTCCTAAAAAAGCAACCTATCTTATTTCTCTTCTTGCCTCGAGCTGCTGAAAAAGGACCTGGCCCATTTAGAAGTAGTATTTTTAATGCAATAACTTTGTTCTTCTTTTGCTATTTTATAACTCTTTTAAAACTGCAGAGTTTTAATGTAATCTGTCAGTTCTATGTAGTTAATTGCATCTAGGCAGTCTAGGAATAAATAAATGCCTAAAGGAAGGTGCTCCAAATTACTAAAGGTTTGCAGGACAAGACAGAATTCTATTTGTGCAAACTGGCTCTAAATTGGGAGAGCAACTCATTTACCAGGGTGAGAGTTTATTTCCTTGACAGAGAAAAAGAACCATCCCTGACAAAATTCTTTGGAATAAGTAGCAATATAGGAATTCTAGTCCTCCTGTCCACAAATGGAATCACTTTATATTTTAATTACTTAACTTTACTATTACTACTAAAATAATAACATTATTTTAATTAATAACTTATTCCAAAGAAAGCTGATATATACTGCTCTCACTATTTTGGAACCATAGATCATAAATAATTTTAAAAGAAAGAAGACATAGTTTGTTTTGCATTGATAGTTTGTTTTGCATTGATATTCATTTTTTTCCATCATTCTTTTATAATAAAGGACCTGGATTTGAAACTACCTCTGGTCCTTTCATTGACTTCTAAATTGATTCTCCTTAATTTCCTTTATGTGTAGCCCTATGCT